>NW_024582486.1:1034697-1037033 GCF_018398535.1 Haplochromis burtoni | reverse complement strand
AGATAGATAGATAGATAGATAGATAGATAGATAGATAGATAGATAGATAGATAGATAGATAGATAGATAGATAGATAGATAGATAGATAGAGTAGAAGAATTCCTCTTGCTATTTGTCATTGTTCTCGTGCAGACAGAAGCCACCAAGCAGGACTAATACAAACCCATCAATGTGGAAGTCTCACGGGAGCCCATAATAAGCCATTAAACAGGCGCATTAGGAGTAATGAAAAGGCTCTTAGTGGTTTACCACTGCAGGCCACCTGGATTACTCTTCGTGGAAGTGGGCGGCGGCTGTGGTTGTCTAACGGCTCGGCTGCAGCACAGTGAGGTCAGAAAAAATATGATAATGTGAGCTCTACTCTGCATATCTATACAAGCTTTAAATGCTTGATTTGTAATTAAAATGTTTAAACTAGGGAAATTACGCACAGACGACGTGGCTGATACGGCAAAATTACGCATTCATATGAACACATTTTGACGAGGACCTCCTCCTACAGAAGGCACCGGTAGCCCACTTTGAGGGACACCTGTCTGGACTCTCAGCTGTGCTGACTGCTGGTGTCAGTTTGACTTAAGTGTTTTTTTTGTAATGCGAGGTTTAAGCGGTAATACCCATAAAGTTAATCTCACGCTTTTTTCTGGCCTAATCTAAAGTTTAGATTTCAGGTATAACTTATAATAAAGTTCCCTGAACCCAAATCCTGCAGTAATATATATAAAAAAGACAAAAACACTCGGCTGAAAGTGATGCGTGGTTCACGTGGCACAGAGAAATATTCTTTTCTCTCTGCTTTCCAAACGATTCACAGCAGACAACACACAATCCAGTCGATAGCACAGGCAGAGCGCTACCTGTGATTGTGATGCAAATGTTAATGGACTCTGAGGTCCTCTGATTAGCCTGATGTGGGCTAATTTCCCTGCTCTAATCCCCAGAGAGCGAAGAGTGCCATTTCACCGTCCCTTATTAATTGAGGAGTGTTGGGGTGGTATTTTCTGCCTCGCTGAGCAGGCGCAGCAGCCGGACAGTCGTGGGTTAAATGGAAGGTAATATGGCACAGGATCCAGAAATCTTGACCAAAAACCCCCACATTAAAACGGCCGCATGTGCGCGTTTTGTTGGCATCACTGTCTCGTGTCGGCTCGGCTTGGTTCGTGCGCCAAACACACAAATAGTGGCACAGTGCCATATCTTTCTATTGTTTCACTGAAAACATTCATGGCTGAACTGCAGACGCTGCAAAAGCAAAAGTTGACTATAATTGTATTCAGCGATGCCATGGTAACATAAAACCACTGTTAATCTTTGACACTGCACCGGCGTAAAGACGTCAGAAGCCCAACATTAGCCTAAGTATAATTTTCCTTTTGATCCAATATTCTGGTTTATGGTGGCCAACAAAAGCAAACTGCCGCCCCGGTTTATCCGGTTATTTATTTGTTCGGCCTTGTTCTCGGAATGATCTTTCTGAGAGAAAATGTTTCCTGCAATTGAAAATTATTTTATGAATCGAGAAATGGGGAGGGGCGGGGTGGGTGGGGGTCCTGTGCCAGCTCACCCATGTGTGTAATGCGAAAATTTTAAAGAAAAAAAATGTAGGGCCGGGAGGGGGCTGAGACACTGAGGAGAGAGATGGGAGGGAGGGAAAGCTGTGCATGCGGTGGGGGTGCGTGGGCTGAAATACTGAAATAAAATGAATCTGAGGACAAACTGAGATCACGATGCAATTTTGGATTCTTCCACCACAAAAAAGGCCGAATGGCAACGTAGATGACTCGAACATGTGAGTCAACATACAAAAGCAGCGCAAACTAGACAAAGAGCTTTGATCGGCCATATCTGTGTCGACAGAGATGTGGATCCTCCTGGGACGTGGCACCCTGACCCTCTGACGACTCTCGGGATGGGTGATAAACTGGGGGGGGGGATCACTTTCTTGCAAGGATATCACAGCAGCGTGCTCGGATACAAACACAACGAATACTGGCATTGTTACCTGTGTATGAAAAGTGCGGTTTGAAACCCTTAAATCTTGCTCATTCTGCCAGTTTATCATTTTAATAATAATAATAATAATAATAATAATAATAATAATAATAATAATAATGTGACAGAAAAGGGGCTCTTATTTGTTTGAAAGTTGTTTGTTATCCTTGTGCACGATTTTGCGTCCCCATGCATGTGTGGGACTCATCACATGACCATAAAACCAAACTTTACTGCAAAGTCAGACCAAATATCCACAAATGTATTATTATTATTATTATTATTATTATTATTATTATTATTATTATTATTATTATTATTATTATTATTATTATTATTATTA
>NW_024582486.1:710928-1034677 GCF_018398535.1 Haplochromis burtoni | reverse complement strand
ATTATTATTATTATTATTATTATTATGTGTACAGCAGGTCGTGAGGAGGTCTGCCGCCGCTGTAACCTGCTGGCTGGTGGTGTCACGGCTGCTCTTTTCATCTCGCAGCACACTTCATCAGACAGTGCGGAGCGCAGATCAGAGGAGGGCTGCAGCCCGCTGATAACAGCCTCTGTCATTAACTCCTTCATTCAGGCCAAGGGAAAGCGGCCATTTTCGTTCCCACAGCTGGAAGTTTAAAGGGAAAAAAGGCACACAAAGGCGCGTTTGCCTCGTATTTTCTGATTCAAACGCACCGATTTAAGCTTTTAATGCTGATGCACAGGCCCGATAAAGCGCAGGCCTGCACTCCAGTCTGAGCCAGTCAGCGCGATCGTAGTGATGCAGTTTGGCTCCGGGGTGGATTTGGCTTGACACCGTTCAATTCTGCTAAAGAGGGAAGAAAAATACATCTTTCTAGCTATTTTGCTAAAAGGTTTACATCACGCGTTTCATTTGAAGCAAAATGGTTAATTATAGTTTAATATAATGGCTCTTAATAGTTATGGAGTGTTAAAAAATACTGGGAAAAACAGTTTGATATTGTCTGATTTTGTGGTTGCTGTTTGCTGTATGATGGCCAACTGGAGATGAGTCAGCTGTATTTCTAGGGAGATGCATTTCTGGTCTTATCGGGTTACAAGCTATTGAAGAACCCAATGTGAAAGCTTTTAATAGGCCGCATTATTTATTCTCAGGTCCAAGTAAATGCTCTCCCAATGGAACTCACAGAGACAGCAATGCAGCACGCTGTCTGTTAGTTCAGGCTTCTTTTTTGCTTTTTTCTCGTACCGAGCAAGGCCCCGGCTTTGTGTTACGGCGATGAACTCTGATACTGCAGCCTGAGGAAACACTGAGCATGGTGTGCACATCGCACAAAGTGCTAGTGACAAGGCAATGTCAACAAACCGTTTACAGCAATTTGAGCCTTTGTTACCGCCTCACTTAACCTACATTTACAAAAACAAATAAAAGCCGAAGGATTTCAAGCATTTTTTGTAAAGATGAGGAGAACTCAGATCAGCCAACAGTTAAAATAAGGATATTTATTAATTCTACTTACGGTATGTTTAGAAGATAGTTTGTTGGTACCCAAATAAAATATCAGACCCAATCATCTGGGTTTAATTCAGGCTGACATATCACTAATCCCCTGTCACGTTTTTTATGTTCAAACTACGTATTTTATTTTCTTAATGAATAAATCTCGCAGCGAAATATAGTTTTCTTAAAGGGAGCATCGCCACGGGTCAGACTGTAACATCACAGATACAAAATCATGAATGAGTGAATGTGAGTGAATGAATGAGTATGCTGAATGAAGGCTTCAGCCTGCAATAGAGCCACTAAATGAGCTGCGGGTTTCAAACACAAGCTCAAATTCTACGTCTTACCACCTTTTAGCAAAGACAAAACGCGCGAGATCACATCCCCTGATCAATTAATCAACCCCAAAGCGATGTTTGAAACCCCGATCCAGGTAATCCCAGAAACAATTAAGTTAACTATTACGCTGCTCCGCGTCCTCTTCTTCTTAAAAAGAAATGACATTTGATAAAAGAAGAAATAATTACACCTTTTATTCCTACATCATACAATCTGGTCCGGAGAGCTTGGGGTTTCGTCAAATTTCAGCTTCCTTTTATATGGGTAAAGTTATGCAAGGTTTGAGGCCCCCGGAATGCCATTGGTTGTTGGGATGAGGTATTATAGATTATGGGTTGGGGGTGGTGGGGGTACTGCAAGCACCTCCCCTAGAAATGCAGCAAATCTCTCCCGTTTTCTCCTGGTGGGGCACTGGGAGGGCTGGAGACGTGCTTTGCATTGGCAGGCTGGTGAGGACACGTGTCTCCTCCCTGCCTCCCCCCCGGGCTCCACGGTACCGCATTGGCATCAGTAAAGGCACCTGAAAGACGAGAAGTAACTCCTGGAAGCGCTGCCTGCCACCTTATAACCCAAAAGAAAGCGATCTTACAGGCCTGCAAGAACCTGTGGCTCGCCTTTTGTCGTGCGTAAAGCTTTTGCGCACGCCGCTGAACTGCCTCAGAGACTGAGAAGGTGCGCTACGCGTCGAGCATCAGAGCGCAGTGCCAAGATGCAGAAACGGAGCAGCGACGTCTGAAGGTGACATGAACCTGGGGATAACGACAGGCTGCAGACGAGCAGTGACTAAAAAGTGGAGATAGCAACTGAAAACCGACGGTGTCTTCAACCAACATTTGCGCTTTCCTTCGTGGCTTTATCTAATGCAGAGAATCAAGAGCTGCAATCCAAAGTAGCCTCATTTTTTTTACTGACTGGAGGAGACAAACACTAATTAAGCTGCAGACAGTTCGGAATCCGGAGAGGTTCGAAAAATGGCGACGTTAATCAGAAGCAAGCTTTCCAATAAACTGACAAATGCAGCCACGGCTGTGTCCAACAAATCCCAGGCAAAGGTGAGCGGGATGTTCGCCAGGATGGGGTTTCAGGCCGCCACCGACGAAGAGGCTCTGGGTTTCGCCGCCTGCGATGACCTGGACTACGACCACCGGCAAGGCATGCAGATGGACATTTTAACATCCGATGAAATGGGGGGAGAGGGGAGCGGAGATGGAGGCGCACTGGATGGGGACAGCCACTACCAGAGGGACGGAACCGGTCCACCGCACTCTGCCTCAAAGGACGGAGATCCGACGAACGAGTTGACCGAAGTCAGACCAAAAATCACCGCTTGGGAGGCGGGCTGGAACGTCACGAACGCAATCCAGGTAAAAACGCACCCCCTCCACGGATTGTTCTGGGTTCCAAATGGTTGAGCCGCTTCCGAAGCATCCGAGAAATTCGAGATAAATAAATATCTACGAACACATCAAAATAATTATACACAAAGAAAAAAATCAGCAGGCTTTTCCCTTTGAAGCAACTTTGTGAAGTGGCTGGTTTTTAAATTAAAGTCTGGCAAATATCCACTTTCTTTAAACCTTTTAAGTGAGTTCTCATGATCTCTGATCACAACAGTGCAGAGATTTTTTAGACGTTTATGCGCTATAAAGGGGGGGGGATAGTTGATGCCCTGGCCCCCCTCCTTTTCTCGACATGCACATTCTTTGTCTGGAGTAATGTGCTGTGTAGCTGATGCACGTCCCCGATAAATGCTCTCACAATACTCCGCGTGGGAATAAATAAGTGGATGGAGGAATTTTTGTGTAGACTCTAGAATAAAAAGAAAACCAAAACCTGCATTTTAAAAATGTTTTATAATTTTGTTTATATTAAAATCTAAATCCAGCTAAGTTAAAAGTAAGAATAACACTGTAGTTATGCAGGAAAATTGGTTTTATGATCAAGTCCAAGTGACATTTTAGACTAAAACCATAAAGACGCGGCTGAAAAATATGAAATTTCAAATTACAGAGATCAGTGTGTGCAAAAAGCTGCATTTCGAAAAAGTATTTATTTTTTATTTTATTTTTTCATGTGGGGAAAAAAATCACCACTTTAAAGTGGAGCATTTACTCGAGAGAGCCTGTGTGTACGCGTGCGCGCGTGTGTGTGGAGGCTATGCGACAAAAATCCCTCTAGACGCAATCCTTTTTATGCTTTATCGGGGCTGTGGTCGCGGCAGTCACCCTGACGTCAGAGTGTGTCTCCTCCAGCTCGTGATGACGTCAGAAGCGGGCAGATGCGCTCAAAGCCAAGTGGAAAACCCACAACAAGGGGAGTGAGATTCACTGAAGGGTCGGGCAGAGCAGCCTCAAAGCACACATTAAAACATCATCTAGTTACACGAATAAAAAATACTATGATAAGAAAATAATTAATGATTAAATTAATACTTTTCATTTAACAACTTAATATAGCGCACAGCCTAATATTAGCGATGCTTTATTTGTCTGTGTTTGTAGGGGATGTTCGTTCTGGGCCTGCCCTACGCCATCCTGCACGGAGGATACCTCGGACTCTTTCTCATTATTTTCGCCGCTGTGGTGTGCTGCTACACGGGGAAAATCCTCATTGCCTGCCTGTACGAGGAGGACGAAGACGGACAGCTCGTCCGTGTGAGGGATTCTTATGTGGACATTGCCAACGCTTGCTGCGCGCCCAGATTCCCGTCTCTAGGTGGCCATATCGTGAATGTAGCCCAAATCATAGAGCTAGTGATGACTTGCATCCTGTACGTGGTGGTCAGCGGTAATCTCATGTACAACAGCTTCCCCAACATGCCAATTTCCCAGAAGTCCTGGGCCATCATCGCCACCGCTGCTCTCCTCCCCTGCGCCTTTCTCAAGAACCTGAAAGCCGTCTCCAAGTTTAGCTTGCTTTGCACGTTAGCCCACTTTGTCATTAACGTCCTCGTTATAGCGTACTGCCTCTCCAGAGCGAGGGACTGGGCCTGGGACAAGGTGAAGTTTTACATCGATGTCAAGAAATTCCCCATCTCCATTGGGATTATTGTGTTCAGCTACACCTCGCAGATCTTCCTGCCGTCTCTGGAGGGGAACATGCAGAAACCGAGCGAGTTTCACTGCATGATGAACTGGACTCACATCGCTGCCTGCATCCTCAAGGGTCTATTCGCCCTGGTGGCCTACCTGACCTGGGCTGATGAAACCAAGGAGGTCATCACAGACAACCTGCCCCCAACCATCCGAGCTGTCGTCAACCTCTTCCTCGTGTCCAAAGCTTTGCTGTCGTATCCGCTGCCGTTTTTCGCTGCTGTCGAGGTATTAGAGAAAACATTTTTCAACGAAGGGGGACGCGCCTACTTTCCAGATTGCTACGGAGGCGATGGACGCCTAAAGTCCTGGGGACTCACTCTCCGATGTAGCCTTGTTGTGTTCACCCTGCTCATGGCGATCTATGTGCCACATTTCGCCCTCCTCATGGGCCTCACCGGCAGCCTGACGGGCGCAGGCCTTTGCTTTCTGCTTCCCAGTCTCTTCCACCTCAAGCTTTTATGGAGAAAGCTGCTATGGCACCAGGTTTTCTTTGATGTCGCCATCTTTGTAATAGGAGGTATATGCAGCATATCTGGTTTCATCCACTCAATGGAGGGGCTCATAGAGGCTTTTAGATATAACATACAAGAATAGTTGCAAGCCATTGCTGGAACTAGATGTTAACTGCAAGTCTCCATTTAGTGAAAAAAATAAAATAAAATAAAATTTAAAAAACACATGACTTCCTGGCGAGCGCAGTCCCTTCTGCTTAATTCATGCGTAAAAGTGCGCACAGAGCACACGCGGACATTTTCGCACTCATACAGTGCTTGCATCAGTCTACACACACACACACACACACACACACACACACACACACACACACACACACACACACACACACAGTTGGTGGTAGTGAGGGAATCTAATGCATCCACGACACACTTTAGCCTACGGACAATACATGTTGTATAAATATGCCAACAAGAGTACATATACATATTTTCCAGTGGAGTGAACGTTTACAATATCGACCTTAAAACAAAATTGCAAAAAGGGCAGTTCGCCTTTTCGTCGCTCTTGTGGTGCTTCCCCACACGAGACTTCACTTCATGTAACGCTCGAGTTTGTGATGAACGGACTTGTTGTGATTTAATGATGTTTAAGATGTTTTAAAGGGATTAAAACACACGCGCGCGCACACACGCAACACCACTTCTTCTTTTTTTAGGTGATTCGCAATTTGACTGCGGGCTTTGAGTGTGGCATTAAACCCAAAATCGAACGCCTGTGCATCTAAAAGATAAAATAAGACAACGGCAATAACAGATAGAAACACACGACGGCGTAAAGACGATAAAAAGTAATTGTGAAGTTTCCTGAGAAATACGCAAAAATTGACTTTCCCCGATTATTTAATATTCTGGCAATGCAAAATATCAGAGAGTACACAGCAGCTAAACAAACTATGCATTGAATGTATGATATTTTAGACACAAATACATTGAAACTGGGAAGTGGAAATTTAATAATCCTTTAAATTTCGGTTCATCCTCGTGTAATAGTAACGCTTTGTTGATAGGCCTGGTTTGTTTTTTTTCTTCGATATTTACTTTAATTCACTTTTCAATCGGCAATAACGTCCAGCCCCACAGATCTCAGCAACACGGGGAGTATTAAATGAAATAATACACACACATAAGAAATAGAACGAAAACACGCACATGCACGCACACACACGCGGCCTGTTCGTTTTTTATTTCTAATTAATTTTGAAAATCTCATGTCTCGGAAAAAAAAATTCGGTGTCTGAAAATCTAAAAGAGAGAGATCGTTAAAGAGGAAAATGTGCATACAGACATTTTTCATTCTGTGCAATCCAATGGGTCCTGTGGAAATGTTATAAAACCGTATGTGTAGTGTGTTATTGTGGTTTCAAAAAGATGGAATGTATATCTCAAAGTCGTTATCATATATCGTGAAAATTAATATTAAAGAATAAAGAAATAAGTGAAATTATATTGTAAAAATGTGTGTGGTTTTATGTAAAACGAGAATCGGTCAGAACATGTATTTTTTTTCTCTATAATAAAAGATAGAAAACGATGGTTAGTCGCATTCATATTTGTTAAATTCAAACTGAGGTTAAACGCGCAGAGTTAAGACTGCGCAGGCCCGTGACTTAGAAAAATAACCATATAATGTGTGTGCGAGTGAGTGAGAGGAGGGTATGTGGTCATACTACTACTACTACTACACAATCCGATTACCGTTTCAGCTTCACCCGTCATAGACCTGAGTCTGCAGAGACATCCACAGCGCGCACGTTTTCCACCAGGCCTCACATTCCTGCGTGTTCACATAAAATGTCGACAGATTTTCTCCTGCAGGCACTCATCAGGGCCTCATGGCCGACCTGTTCATCCACTCTGTTGATTTTATCCCGCCTCCTCTCAAGCTGTCAAGTTTCAGCTTTACCAAGTGCGCCATACTAGTCAGTCAGGTATGGATTTTCCTTATAGCGCGGAACCCATCAAAATGAGTGCGCATTTAAAGGCGGGGTTACTGCAGAAAACAGGTTTTACAAAGCTCACTAGCTTGAATGTGATTTACGGCTCTCAAAAGGTGGAGATGCTTCACAGGTTTAACTGCAGACAAAAACAAAAATGAAAAAAAAAAAGGCTTAGTTTGGTTTCAACGTGTAATAGAAAACAAACAAAACTCCATCACGCATCAGTATTTTAAGTGAGCCACCCTAGAGAGCATGACATTATAGAACCATAATTTACGGAATGTATGGGTTGAAAATATTAACGAAAACAACGAATTTTGTTACTAAAAATGAGTCTGATCGTCCCGTGATGACCTCAGTGACATATGGCAGGGGAGCCCCCTAGTGGACACAAACTGAAAATACTAGCTGGAAGCAGAGAGAGACTTATTGACTCCATTTCTTAAAATCTTTTCACAATAGCACGAGTTCTTTCGTGACCATTCCGGGACAAAACTACATTATTTTTACTGTAAACATTAAAAGACAGCAGGTCACAGTTGTTCTTGATGCTTTATTAAATACAACTTTGAAATAAGCTGTATAACCATGCTGAGGCACTCCATCCACAGCTGTGGCTCAGGAGGCAAATTATCTACAGATTCAGTCCCAGCTCTTACATTATGCTTGTCAGATGGTCTTTGGCCAAAAGTACAGTGGGGCAAAAAAGTATTTAGTCAGCCACCGATTGTGCAAGTTCCCCCACCTAAAATGATGACAGAGGTCAGTAATTTGCACCAGAGGTACACTTCAACTGTGAGAGACAGAATGTGAAAAAAAAAAATCCATGAATCCACATGGTAGGATTTGTAAAGAATTTATTCGTAAATCAGGGTGGAAAATAAGTATTTGGTCAATAACAAAAATACAACTCAATACTTTGTAACATAACCTTTGTTGGCAATAACAGAGGTCAAACGTTTACTATAGGTCTTTACCAGGTTTGCACACACAGTAGCTGGTATTTTGGCCCATTCCTCCATGCAGATCTTCTCGAGAGCAGTGATGTTTTGGGGCTGTCGCCGAGCAACACGGACTTTCAACTCCCGCCACAGATTTTCTATGGGGTTGAGGTCTGGAGACTGGCTAGGCCACTCCAGGACTTTCAAATGCTTCTTACGGAGCCACTCCTTTGTTGCCCGGGCGGTGTGTTTTGGATCATTGTCATGTTGGAAGACCCAGCCTCGTTTCATCTTCAAAGTTCTCACTGATGGAAGGAGGTTTTGGCTCAAAATCTCACGATACATGGCCCCATTCATTCTGTCCTTAACACGGATCAGTCGTCCTGTCCCCTTGGCAGAAAAACAGCCCCATAGCATGATGTTTCCACCCCCATGCTTCACAGTAGGTATGGTGTTCTTGGGATGCAACTCAGTATTCTTCTTCCTCCAAACACGACGAGTTGAGTTTATACCAAAAAGTTCTACTTTGGTTTCATCTGACCACATGACATTCTCCCAATCCTCTGCTGTATCATCCATGTGCTCTCTGGCAAACTTCAGACGGGCCTGGACATGCACTGGCTTCAGCAGCGGAACACGTCTGGCACTGCGGGATTTGATTCCCTGCCGTTGTAGTGTGTTACTGATGGTGACCTTTGTTACTTTGGTCCCAGCTCTCTGCAGGTCATTCACCAGGTCCCCCCGTGTGGTTCTGGGATCTTTGCTCACCGTTCTCATGATCATTTTGACCCCACGGGATGAGATCTTGCGTGGAGCCCCAGATCGAGGGAGATTATCAGTGGTCTTGTATGTCTTCCATTTTCTGATGATTGCTCCCACAGTTGATTTTTTCACACCAAGCTGCTTGCCTATTGTAGATTCACTCTTCCCAGTCTGGTGCAGGTCTACAATACTTTTCCTGGTGTCCTTCGAAAGCTCTTTGGTCTTGGCCATGGCGGAGTTTGGAGTCTGACTGTTTGAGGCTGTGGACAGGTGTCTTTTATACAGATGATGAGTTCAAACAGGTGCCATTCATACAGGTAACGAGTGGGGGACAGAAAAGCTTCTTACAGAAGACGTTACAGGTCTGTGAGAGCCAGAGATTTTCCTTGTTTGAGGTGACCAAATACTTATTTTCCACCCTAATTTAGAATAAATTCTTTACAAATCCTACCATGTGGATTCATGGATTTTTTTTTCACATTCTGTCTCTCACAGTTGAAGTGTACCTCTGGTGCAAATTACTGACCTCTGTCATCATTTTAAGTGGGGGAACTTGCACAATCGGTGGCTGACTAAATACTTTTTTGCCCCACTGTATAACTAAATTCCAAATTGCTTGCAGGCCCACTGAAGGCAGCATGTAGTAAAAAGTTGGTTGCTTATTGAGTAGAAAGCTCTACAGACTGTGTCAGAGAATCCTAAATAAAAGTGTGAATTTCACAACAGGAAAGAACAAAACATCATGGTCAAGACAGGTCAGCAAACCTTTAACATGTTTTTCATATTTGGCACATGCAGTTTTAATCTGTGACTTATTGAAATTAAAGTCAATTCCACTTATTTAGGACTCACACACACTCCCTCAAAACAAATATCTAACCAATCCAGTTACCACAGACCCACAAGTCACACTTACATTACAAATAAATGAAACAGGAACTTTTCATAAATGACAAATTCTTCTACCAGCTCCCTGTGCAGCCTGGACACAGCTGGAGGTGTATGAAGTCGATGAGAGCGCCTCACTCAAACGTCAGTGTGAAGACAGGTTACTGAGTAAAATAACTGAGCCTGAAACACAAAAACTGTTAAATGCACACTGGACAAATTCCAGCGTGAGATTCTTTGATGATAATTTATTTTTCAATTTCAAGTAACGACATTTTAGAAAAGCTCAGTAAAACTCTCATAATTCTGCAGACAGTAAAATATTTACAGGAAACAGAATGCCACAGAAAGAAAGTTCAGGTAAGACAGAACACATTAAGTTTAAAAAAAAAAAAAGATAACAAATATAGCTAAGTGGCTCAAGATATTTGCAAACCAAAATACTGTTCCACCAAGTGGTTTTAAAGTCAGAGATAGAAGCAGATTTTCATACATCAGCTACACCCTCGTGTTTATCTTGTACAGTCTCCATCAGACGTGCGGTCGTACATAGAGACCAGTCACTGGCTGGGCTCGTCACCGTTTAAGGTTGTTGGCTTCTTGGTCGAGTACTCGACCACCCAGGGGTGGGACAGGACTCCCTGGATGGGCAGTCTGTGCATAGGGTTGTGCTTCAGCAGCCTGGCAACCAAGTCTTTAGCTCCAGCACTGATTGTGGCCTGTGGTGGGTAAGAGTACTCCACCTGGAGGTCAAAGACAGAAAATGGGAATAAATATTCAACTTTTGAGAGAAGCCGTAGAGCATTTCTGTACTGTGGTGGTGTCATACCCTTGAAATCCTGCGGTAGGTCTCCTCGTGGGTTTTTGCTTCAAATGGGGGTTTTCCAACCAGGAACTCGTAGCAAAGGACCCCGAGACTCCACAGGTCCACTTTCTCGTCATGAGTTTTCCCCTCAATCATCTCTGGAGGTAAGTAGTCCAGTGTCCCACACAGAGTGGACCTCCTGAAGAAAAGAGAAAAAAAAAAAAAGAAGTTTGTTCTCTTTAATGATATACAATTTCTTACCTGTGTAGGCTAAATCATTTCCATAGTTTCACCTTCAACATGATTAAAAGCGAAAAAGTTGCATGAACATACCTGGAGGACGGGGTGTGAACAGACCAGCCGAAATCCGCGATCTTGAGCTCCCCATTGGCCCCCAGTAACAGGTTCTCTGGTTTGATGTCCCTGTGGATCACCTTTTTGGTGTGGCAATAGTTGAGGGCATCTGCTAACTCCATGATGTACTAGAACAACACATTAAGCACACAAGTATTAAGCACACAACACGCATCACAGAAGAGATGCTTTAAGTGAACGTAAAACATCCTGGAAACAGGATTCTCTACAAATAAAGGGTAAAACTAGGGAAGCTCCTTAGATTATAGAACAACAAGAGTGCCGAAAAGGTCTTAACTCTGCACTCTTACCGTGGCGCTTATGTTCTCGGGAAAATGCCCACAGCGCTGGAGCTCGCTGTACAGCTCTCCCCTGGGTGCAAACTCCAGGATGAGGTACACACGAGAGGCATCGTGGAAGTAGCCATAGAGTCGCAGGATGTTCGGATGCCTGTAGGAAAATCAGGACCATTAGATATTTTGACAATCATTTCCAATATGTATGGACTCCCCAAACTAAACTGCTATTCATTACTATGGTAAGGGGTAATTTTACTGAAGGGAATGTGTAGTTGGCATATTTTAGTGCCATTTTTCTGCAAATGAATCTATGTGGTCATATTAAAAAAAAAAAAAAGTTGGGCATATGGAAGTCCACAGAGAGTCTCACACTCGCCGTCTGATGATCGGACTTGTTGAGATCCAGAAACCATAGCGTGCCTGTGACGTTCTCCATATCTGAAGTAAAATCCAATCACTCTGAGGGAAAAGGTTTTAAACCTGACTGTGTTAACATTTAGATAAACGTGAAAACCCCACAGCATCTGAACATTTGTCTGACAGTGACATGAAGAAGAGTCTGATTTCCACAGATTAAAATAAATAAAAAATATATAATAATCAAAAAGATAAATTATCATCATACTAACACAGGTCTTCCCAGCCGTGCAGCAGGAGCATACCAACACAGCCAAACAGAACACAAACCACATTTACACACTTTCATATGTGATGAGCCACATTAAAGCGATGGACCCATTCATACAAGAGACAAAAGGCATTCACAGGTTAAACTCTAAAACCATACGCCGTTGCTCGTAAAGACTTAAAATCATCAATCAGCAACATAAAACCAAGCAGATATTAGTTATGGGCTAATAGTGTTTACTTTGAGGTGTTCACCTCATCTGCCCACTTCTTCTTGGCTCACTTATTTGCATTTTTACCAGTCGTAAAAAAAAAAATAATTCCTGCAATTGAGATTCAAATGACATTTTAATACTTTATTTTCCCAAATTTAAAATTTAAAGGTCTGAATATTTGAACAAGAACCCCACAGACACATTTACAGTCATTACAATTACGAAGAAACTAATTCAATGCAGTTATATCTAATATGAACAATGAGCACAAGCCACAGATAATCTTCCATTTTGGAACATGTGTCCTAGACTTAAAAAACACATTTTATTATTTTTGACCCAAAACGAGTGTCTGAGCCCGTGCACAAACTCAGAAGCAGCATTTAAAGAGTTTGAGTCAGAAAGCTGTTTTTCCATAGACTTCTAAAGGACTTTTTGCAACCACATCCATCACAGTCTGCTGGCCTTCAGGAGTGCAGGGTTCGTAGGTACTTCTACATCTGCTTAATTTTTCTGACCTGGAATCTATGACTGTTTAATACCATTTGTATGAGACTCAAGACCAGGACTGGGCATCGTCACCAACATCTACAACTGATTCTATTCTGATTCGCAAGGTCCCGACTCCATTCAATTCAATTCAACTTAGAGTCAGAAATATTATAATCATTTATCTTTGATTCGTACTGTCCAAAGAATGCTCTAAAAATGGTAAAAATATTTCATTTCAAATTACTTGAAAATTTCTCTGCAATTACAAACTCAGTGTAAATTATCTAGGTATAAAAACAAAGCTGACACCTGTGAAACTTCATCAGAAGTGCAAGCCTCACAGCTGATGCCTTTGTGTCAAAGTAGCTAATGATTAATCACAAAAATATGAAGGAGAATTTCCTGGCCTGGCTTTTTATAGCAGAAAGCCACTGCTGGAACTAGTTGTTAACTACAAGTCTCCATTTAGTGGAAAAAAAACAAAAACAAACAAAGAAACACAACTTCCCGGCGAGTGTAGTCCCTTCTGCTTAATTCATGTGTAAAAGCATGCACATAGCACAAGCGGACAATTTCACATGTGATCTACTGCAAATATTAAAATAGTCACAGTACATTAAAAACAAGAAAACCATGAATCAACATACAAATTTTGCAATTTGGCAGAATTTGTAAAAGCTGAAATTTCTGCGATATGGAACAGCAGAAATATCTTGTCAGAGGTAATTTTTGGGAAAAAAAAACAAAACAACAGCGGCTAACAACGCTGTACACAACTGTAGACTGGTGCAAGGGAATAATGCAGAAAATTGAGATTTTTGATGGTAAACTGGTCTTGAAGTACTGTGCAGGAAGTGTGATTTTGTTGTGGTGGAAGCAAAACAGCCAAAGTAAGAGGGAACATATTAAAATATTTTGGACCAGAAAATAGATTTTTTAAAACTCACTCCTACTCAAGACAGTTTTGAAAAATCAGACAAGGATCCAAGATAATTTCAGTAGAATAATGCTGTTGTGCTGACTACCAAAGTCATTTTTGCTTACTTTCCCTACAATAATCAGTCACTTCAGTTTGACCCCATCTCTTTTCCCTCATCTGTAGCTCGCCTGCAGTGGGTCTATTCAATTTTTTCAATTCAACTTTATTTATATAGCGCCAAATCACAACAAAAGTCACCTCAAGGCGCTTTATATTGTCTACTCACCACAGTTTGAGAAACGCTAGTCTGGGGAGTAGTTAATTACAATTAACAGTAAAATATAATTCGACAGATGTTACCTGAGGTGAGACTGGATCTCCACTTCTCTCCTCAGCTGGTGCTCCACCCCAGCCTTCTCCAGCTGCTTTTTGAAGAGCACCTTCAGGGCCAGGATGAACTTAGTCTGTCGCTCCCTGGCGAGGTAGACATTCCCGAACTTCCCCTTTCCCAAAGGACGACCAATGTCAAAATTTTCCAGACTCCATCGTGTCCTGTGTGAGCAAAACGGCACACTGTTACAGCAAGAGCGACATAAACTTTGACCTGTCATAAAAGTATATGGATGAGACAAGGAACTACTCTTAAACGTACTTTGATGTAGAGGTTTGTGCATGATCGTTCTTGGCAGGTTTGTCTGGACAAAGAAAGAGGAGGATACATTTTAGCACCCAAAACACAGACACAAACACCATTGTTTTCCCAGTTTAGTATTACACTTACCCTGTGGCTTCTCTGGCTTTTGTGGTTCCAACTGGGGTTTGGTCAGGTTTGGTTTAGGAGCTTGCGTTTTCAGCTGCTTTTGCTGGGTGCTGGGTTTGAGCTGTGTTGCGGCATTTACATTCTGAGTAGCGGGGTTCACATTCTGATCAGCAGGGTGTGTCGACTTGACAGTAGCGGGCAGGTTTGACACTGGTTTCTGGTGACTCATAGGCCTCTGAACGCGCTGAGGTCCATTTGATACACCTAGAACTCGCTGATGCGGGGTTGGTGTGACTACAGCCTTCTGAATGGGCTGTGACTGCTGCAATACAGGAATCCGCTTGGGCCCATCACTGGTTGACTGCAAACAAACAAGATAAACAATAATAATAATTGAAAAAAGCTTCAAGCTTTTTACTTTTTTTTTAAAAGTATTATAAATTAGCTTTACCTTGAAAGAAAATAATAAAAAAAAAATTGTAATTTGAAATTCATTTCATTTCTAAATTTTCTTAACCATCTATTCAACCTAGTCTCTCACTGAGCACATCCTGGACAGGTCGCTGGTGTGTCACATGGCTAACAGAGACGGAGACAACCATATGCTCTCGCCAACGTCCAATTTAAGGTCACCAATTCTGCTCATATTATCAAGATTAACAATGCTTTTTGTGGTGTAGTCAATATGGTCAGTTTAGTTTATTTATAAGCTCATTTTAAAAAAAATAACTGCTGGCTACCATCCCATACAACTGGACGGGTAAAATACATAGCTAATAAAAATAAAATAGATTTTAAAAAGAAAAAATGAGAACATGAGTAAAGCAGGATTGAGAAAAAGTAATCCAATTAGAGTTAAAAGCCAATGATGAAAACAGGTTTTGAAAATGTCTAATGCTGGAGGGGTCCAGATGTGCAGATGCAGTTTGTTCCACAATTTAGGAGCAAAACCCTGATCAGCTGTTTTAATCTAGGAGAACCTGCTAAGCAGATCTCAGTGAACTAATGGAAGTAGGCAAAGTTATATGGAAGCAAGAAGGTGCAAACGCATGCAATGCCTTAAAAATGATATGTGGTCTGTCTTGCGCATGCCAGTTAAAAGTCAAGCTGCAGCATTTTGGACCAGTTGCAGTCAGGGTAATAGTGACAGACTGTCACCTGAAAAGTCAGGACTCTAAAAATCTGAAACTTTGAAATCTGTTTACCTTTGCGAGTTCCCTAATCTGAAGAAAAAAAAAACCCCCAAACAAACAAGTTTTAACAACAGCATTTATCTTTTACCTCAAAAGACAAGGTTATCTAAATTAACAAACACCAATTCTATTTTAATCAGTGGATCAATACTCCTATGATCACATACAAGTTCTTAGTTCTGGCCATGTTCATTTTCACCCATCCAGCTTTGTGGGTAAATTCTCTCTTAGGTCCGTTTTTGGTGATGCATATGCCGAGTCTCTATATACACTAGATCTTCTTAATAAGCCATATAGAAAAGTGTCCAAAGACACTGGTATGCTTGGAAGCGCAAATCTAATGCCATACACAGTAATCAAGGATATTTACCAAAACAAAACAAGAAACAAAAACACACATTTAATAAAATTTTTAACCAGCCCCGGATTTATGATGAGTTACCTTAATTTCAGGCCTTTGAAGTTTCGTGCCTTTTGGCATCTTGTGCATAGCAGTAGAGTCCATAATCTAATAAAGAAGTAAACGGAGACAGGTTTTATTCAAAGAAATTGTTAAAAACGTGATTGGAATTAAGAAAAACATGCAGTTTGTTTAACTCTTTAGTCTGTCACATTTCTTCTAGCTAAGAAGGTTGGAAGAGACGCTTTTCTTTTCAACCTCCTTAGACTACGATGACCGAGAACCTTCAAGACATTTCTTCTAGCTTAAAAAAAACCAAACAAACCCAATAACAATCCTGTTTGGATATAGACGCTCTTGTATTCATGTCTGAAATAACTGTTTAAAAATGTATATACAATTTACAATGTTTATTCTGTCAGGAAGATTAACAGTAGCCATCATCGTCACGTTGTTGCCGATCAGGTAAAGTTAAATTAGCATCCACACCAAAACACCACGTTAAACATCACCTTTTTACAACAAGCTAGTTGTATAAAACCACTTACCTAAATATATTATTGCAATGACCCGATTCAACGCTAAACGATAATTTTTCTAGAACATAAACAGGTCGAAAACAGCTCCAAGGGAGGCTAGCTAACAGCTACGTCGGCCAGTAGACCACAGCTGGCGTTTGTGGCTCGCTACAAACATAAGGACTATCCACGAAGACGTTACGACGAGTCTACCTTAGTATCACTTCTTTTTTTCTGAAAAATACTACATGAGTGCTAATAAAACAATAAAGTCGAAACACAAAGCTGTAGCAGTACAGAGACTGACTGAGATTGGCTAACTCTCCGAACACTGCTTGTTTAATTTCAAACGGCCCTCGGTTTAAAACCTTTAAATACAACACAGGCTGCTATTGGCTGAGGGAATGCTCAGTACTCACTCTCCATTGGCTGAGGCTATCGCGGCGGCCGGTGGAGAGTGACGTACTAACGTCGAAGTGAATCTTCCAAAACACTAGGGGGCAGTCCACAGACACTGTCAGTACAGGAACTCTTCCATACCACATGCTATTACACTTAATGATTTTATTATTACTTCAGCTGCTTGAAAAAAAAGTTTCTTCCCAAATATAAACTCAGAAAAACAAGAGTTATTCATAGTTTCATAGTATTTTCTTCCTTTTTATTACTATCAATGATATCGCTTTTGAAATCTATTTAAATTTATTATTTTTTGATTCCCAGTAGATCAGAAATTACAAAACGCATTTATTTGTCTTTATATTATTATAATTATTATTGAACGACTTTCTTTAAAAAGAAAAAAGTTAAATCAGCAACAAATATAAGGAATAAATGCAATGCTTAAGTAAATAAAAAAATGCAATTTATATAATCAACTGCAAATTATAAAGCGAGTTTAGAGCCCTCCTTTTATTTGTTTGTGTTGTCTAAATAACACAAACAAATAAAGCCTTTTATTTATTTTATGTTTCTTTTTGTTTTTGCTAGTTTTAAAACTTTGGCTGGAAAATGTAAGAAAAACAACTTCTGACCCCCTCACAGATAATTATTACACAAACTAAAGGCTTATACGTGGAATTTTTTTTAATTACATGTCTTCAAACCTTTGCTAAGATGTGTATTACTAATATATGAGAAACTACATCCAGGGAGAAATAAACATTAATTAAGTGATTTCCTTTGCAAGATATCTTTGGGCATCTCTTGGTGGGTAATTAATCTAATTACGTGGTGATGAATCCAGTTTTATCAGTACCGTAGGGTCAGATATATCCAGCAAAACAGGCTTCCAAGAGATTCAGAATAATCATAGGATACTGTTATGATTTTTGTGGATTAAGAAAAGAACTTATATCCCATTTGTGGTGTTTTATTGAATTGTGCTAATGACTCAGACACAGACGATAAGGACATTTTCTCTGTTTTCAAAGATACTATGAGAATTTTATTTTCTTCATGCAACTGGTTGTGCAAGGGCAGCTTACATTCTTCAATATCACTGTTGCACTTCAGTGACCATTAACTATCTAACCATTAGCAGCTAACTGGCCAGAAAATGTATTGAAAGAAATCTCATTATGTCCCTGGAAGTATCTGTAAATAAGAGAGCAGGGGCATGCAGATGTGATGGGTGTGAGGTTAGATCAGCCGAGGTTAAATATGATTTATTGCAGTAATCAGGGCTGCAAGACAAGTGACACCAAAGTGCACCATGCACCTGCAGTGGTGATGCCATTTTTGGTGTGCATCACCTTTTGTAAGGATAACACTGAGAATAAACTATCTGTTTATTCCGTTTGAACTGAAGAGCTTTTTATATGCTATTTATGTATTTATATGCTTAATTAGAATAAAAAGTAATACATTATAAAAGAAGAACAACTACAAGAAAACAATGTATACTGAAAAATAATATGTAAAAATCTATCAAAAAAAATTGCACCATGTTGAGAAAAAAAAAATACTAAAAACGTAATAAAACAGTACTTAATTAAACAATTTCAGTGACTTGCATACGTTTCCATTCACACTGTTCAAACTGGTTTGGTATAAAAATGTGTGTATGATGGTGTAAAACTGTTCCTTAGAACAGTATTTCTCAAACCACATGAGTGTGTGACCCATAGCCAAGGGGAGCTCAAGTAATTTTTGAAAATTTCAACACCTGTAAGAGATCTCAGCTAAGTTTGAGAGCAGGTGTTCTGGGAATCCATCCTACCTGGCAAACCATAAGGCCCATGCTTCTTTGAAGTGTATTTGCTTTTTTATTATTGTGTACTTTTTCCATACCAGATATACAGTGTTGGAAGTGGAGTAACGGAATACATGTACCGCCGTTACGTATTTAAAATACAAAATATGAGTAACTGTATTCCGTTACAGTTACCGTTTAAAAATGTGGTATTTAGAATACAGTTACTGTGTTGAAATAAATGGATTACACGGTGGTATTTGCCTGATTCATATTGTCACGGGTCAGGACGGTTTTGTTTGACAGCTATGTTCTGTTGTTCCAGCGTTACGGTGGCAGCGTTACGGTTGCCATGGTTACAGGGTGTCGCTCTCTCTGCGACTGTGTGTTTCCTGGGTGAGAGAGCGCCTTTTTGTTGTTGTTGTGCTAAGCTGAATGCTACAGAATGTAGCCTCATGGGCAGTGTAGTCCGTGCTGCAGGGAGAATGGACTTCCATATCCGTTATGTGTCTGTGAGCGCGAGGAGGGAGGAAAAAAAAGTGGAGCTGTCACCGAGCAGAAACGTAACGGGAGCTGGAAGCATGTAAATATAATAATAACCACTGCAGCCAAGAAGAGTGCCCGATGAGCCCAGTTGTAAGTAAGCGATTAAGACTCGACTGTACACCGTGTTCGTGTTTTCCTCTGAAACAATAAGTTCCTTGGAGCAGCCTTTCTCTGTCTCTCGCTAGCAAACCTGACCCAGACAACAAAGTAAAGCTAGTTTTCGGCTATGAGCCGCGGACCTTCAGTAATAGTAATAAATCACATTCATGTAGTTATAAGCAGCATGATAATATATTAAGTAATCCAAAGTATTCAGAATACGTTACTCTCATTGAGTAACGTAACGGAATACGTTACAAAATACATTTTGGGGCATGTATTCTGTAATCTGTAATGGAATACATTTTAAAAGTAACCTTCCCAACACTGCAAATATGTAACACAGCTGCTCATACACTGGTTCAAAATAAATCAGGCTGACTTGGGGTTCAGTATTTTTTAAATTTCAATAGTCCTGTAGAAATATGTCACCCAAAATATATAAAATATGAATCATTTCCTCTTCCACAAACATTTTAAATAATTATTTTTAATTAGCATCATTTCATTTCCTTCATTTTTTCCCAGAAATTGTAACTGTGACATTTGTCCACTACGTGGCAGCATGTGGCACCTGCATGATGAAGTCAGAACTTCAAGCATCCTGTCAAATGTGCAGCGTTTCCCGTTTATGTCAGGTAACTCCCTCTGTGTTTAAAATATACAACCATTGCCTCCAGCAAGAAACCAGAAAACAAGAAAGAATATCTGACAAAAGCTCTTAAATAAAAAGGGTTCAAATATTTTATTCACACATTCTGCATTTGGTGAGAATCTTTTACACAATAACCCATTCAGAAAACACAAATTATAACGTGAACATGTTGTTTTGCCTTTAAAAATCAACCAAACTCATAGTTTGCTCTTCCAAATTGTTCTTTTTCCAAAAATAAATATCCCTGACATAGATAAAAAATATTTATAAATATGTTATAGACAGAAAGTTGTGCGTTTACCATCGCCACACAGATTCCCACTATGAGACTATCTCAAACACAGAGTATCCACTGAAACAGTTTTATCAAAAAGCTTGCTTAGCACATGTAGCAGCTTTTACTGGTAATAAGTGTGAAGCTTTCGGCCCCGCCATTCAGTGATCATGCTTACAGGATTATGCATGTGCTGATAAAACTACTTCAGTTGAAACGACCTCATGTTTAGTATGTAAAAAGAAGTCTGACCCTTGTTTCTACACAGTAAACAGATTCATGTTTATGTTACGTTAAAGCAGCATTTGAGAAGGTCTACTATACATTTTTAAAAGTATAAATATGGCAAGTACTTTGATCCCTTCATTTCACTTAAATACCTCAATGACATAAGTTATTACATTACATCAGTACAGTTTAGTATCAGGCTTGCATTCGTACCTAGTACAGTCTGTTGTTGTAACTGAGGTCCCATACGAAAACACTGTTGAGGTGGCTCTCTTACACAAATAAACCTTACTGTGGTCACTGTGGATAAACCAAACCGTTTAATCTGACCTGCTTGCATGCATTTGTGACATTCGGTGCGCTTGACCTACCGCCTCCATGGCTAATATCAGCCATCATTTCTCAGTGTACGCATTTGGTACAGTCACTCCTATACGTCTCACCATGACCTGTTTTTCTGCTGTAAACGTGAAGCTCAGACCAGAGACGATATGCTGGCATTCTGACACATTTCTGCCAGATGAAAACACACCTGGAGAAGGCATTTGTAAAGACAAACAGCAGCGTCTGCATTGGCACATTTCTTGTGTTTCCAGTCCTTCCACATTGCACCTTTTTTCAAAGACACAAATGGCAGTAGTGTTTAAATGTCCCTGAGTGATCCACCAACTTTTCAGCACCCTATCAAAGCAGTCCCGCCAGGCCGCATCACTAGAGAACACTCAGACCTCCTTTAGGCAGCAGTCTCCGGCTTAGAATATAACTGGTAAAAGTACACAACATGCCAAATTGTACCCTTAAATAATACAAAAATCCCCAAAGCACCAAACAGGACCAGAGTATCATAGAAGGAGGCTGGCTGTTCTGCTGTGCAGTCCAATCTGAAACTTAGCTGAACACCAGAGTTGGGTGTCATTTCTCTGTGACTGCAGCAGCCATCGGGGTGCGTATGGTCCCACGTGCTGTGGCTGCCAGCTCCTCGATTTCTGTATTCAGTCGCCTGATAACCCACTCCACGGCCTCACGGCCCTGTTCGAGAACAAAGTGAAATGTTAGTTCACGGGAAAATGAGTTGCATCAAGTAGAATACAAGAACAGAAGAGACGGCGTGCCTGAAACACGTAAACCCACTTCATGCAGCGACTGGTCTGGAGAGAACGTTAAGCTGTTGACTAGTCATCTCGTAGTTTTTAAAGATTTTTCCACACAAGTACTTTTGGACGTACAAGTGAAATGCCACAAACCTGCTGCTACTGCCCCAGCATAACAGTTATCATCTCCCTTCTTTTCTTGCGATTTGCAATGGCTATAAACACTTCTGCCTATATGTAATTACAGCTAGGTTTTAGTTATTTAACCAACACTAGTCACATGCAAAACTACTTAAAACTTGACCAATCTCAGTACAGTTTGAAGGAACCTCTTACCTTTCCAGCATTAGTAGAGATGGTGCTGGCCATAACTCCCTCCAGGTAGCTGCTGAGACTGACCCCTTTCACAGAGATGATAGCCTCCTGGGTCAATATTGTTCTAAAGAAATCATAAAATCAAAGTTTAAAAAAAAAAATGCATTGAACAATCTGACACTTCAAGCTCAGAGTGCTTATAACACATGTTACATCAGTGTAACAGTGTTAAAACTTACTTTTCTGGATCTTCAGGGTGTGGTTTATATGTTAATTTTTCATCCACAGATACCATGTTTGTGAATGTGATCTAAAGAGAGGGAAATGCAAATTGTGAGATTATGGAGAGATCATGCCTTACAGCAATAGGACAATAACCATAAGTCAATTGTTAAAACACCAGAAAAGGCATTAACAAAAAGAAAGAACTCAAATTCTTCCATTATTGCAGGTGCGGTGAAGCAAGTTCACAACAGACTAGTTACAAATCAGAATACTTATTAATCCATTAAAAAAAATTATGTGCAGATTATATGGTGTCTCCAAGACAATAAGAACAGTAAGAGACTGAACTAAATCAAAAACGTATCAGACTTGAAGATTTTCATGCTCTTAACGAGTTGATTGAATCACAAAGCTGAAGATCTTTTTTAGTTCCAAAATACTCTACATGTGCCTCTAAAGTTAAAATGCACTCTGCTAAGAAGTGACTTCTCACGCAGTTTAACAAGTTGGACTTGATTCCAGGATTAAGTCACAGAAACTCTTCAGGTGTGTGCATGTCAAACAGGTCTCATAAGAACATGTAAGAAAAATTCTCCCATTCTTAGCAGTCAGAAATGAAATCAGATTTGCTCCTGCTTGCCAGCATCATGGTCTATATTCAGCTGGCAGCACAACGAGGTACGACTGTAAAAGTGTGCTTTGATCCGTGCTCGGTAATCTGGTTTTTCACCCACTGTGAGCCAAAAAGCAGGAGGTGTTTATACAATATTTGTAATTTTTTAAAACTTTTTAGTACTCACATTTGAAGACTGAAGTTCAAAAGTCTGCTCTTTGGGATCAATAACTGATTGTTCCTGAACATAAGTGTATGTTCGTGCGTTACCAACGAGCTGAGGACAAAGAGAGAGATACATTTTACACAAACCTTAAAAGATATTTCAGAAATGGAGCAGATAATTCAAAGATAATTCAAAAAAGTGAGGTTAGAAATCATAATTGACCTTCTAATGACTCTAAAGTTCATGTGAAGAAGTGTTACTTAATCTGTGTTTTAAGTAGAAACATGAAGGCTGCAGCTGAGTAAACACTTTGTGTTTTCACTAAATTACTACTTCCATGGATTACTTCCAAAAGAGGCTTTTTGATACCACGACACCTTAATGCGAGTTAAATTATCACATGGTGCAAATGTTAACTTCTTGTAACTCATATGCCATATTTTCCAGAGTACAAGAGGCAAAATAGACTGCAGTAAGAAAAAGCTGATTCCACTTGCTTGAGCTTCAAATTGATGATTTAGTTTGCCACAACTACAACTCTCCTAGGAGACCTTTGTCACAGGGCATCATCCATAAGATGGATCTAGTTCATACGCAGAGACTGAGGCAATCTGATTAAAGATTACATTAATACACTATCAATCACCGGGTCATAGTCTGTCCTTGGAATTACAGAGCCTAGTCATAGATGTAGTGAGTGAGCATTCCTTCACCCGAAGAAATCCAAGCAAAGGTCAGTGCTGACGAACAGCACCTGATTTCCTAATATTTAAACAGTTAAACAGTGTGTAGCATATCAGCTTTCTGCAGTCTTATCATTACTGGCTTCAAAAAGTGAGGGTCAGAAGGAAAAGTTCAATGACATGATAGATATTCAGAGGCTTCCGTCACTGCTCCGATTCAGGTGACTGCTAGTTTTAACTGGGCTGACATACAAAGACGGAAAGTTACATCACATGGCGTAAAGGGTTACATCTGAGCAATGACAGAAATGTCACTACGGTGTCCTGTACAGCACGAGTCATGGCACGCAGCCATGAACCCGCCTGGGCAGACAGGTCAGCTGTTGCTACTATTCCTGGACAGAAATAGCCTGATAACCTGTTAGGTTATCGCTGCACTTGTTGAACGGAAAGCCTTAACCTCTCACCATTGCCACGCTTCTATCTGCTTTTTCTATCATTTGATAAGATTGTGTGTTTGTCAGTGATGCACAGCTGGGTTTTGATACTCACAGATTTCACTATAGATGGAAGCCCCCACTCTGTGCTGAGCAATCTTTTACTGTGGAGGCATCCTTGTGTGTCAATTTCTCTGTCCAGAACATCCACCCCAACCACACTGGGGTTCATGGGGTTTGGGTACTTCTGCATAGCAGCTTTAATCACCATCTCCCAAGGGTGGCTGTTGAAGCAAAGAAAAATATTAATATTGTAACAAATAAAAACTGCCAAATACACATTTTTATGTCTTGTACATTATATTTACACAAACTGAATACAGAGCTAAAATAATTCTTTATAAATTACCATTTTATGTTGGCTATCAACATTAAATCCAATATCAGCACTCATTTTATCTCACATCTATTAATTTATTCTCTTTCCTTTGTATAATATCTCAAACTACTCCTTTGCGTTACATTTTGGTAGCTATTCTATTTCATTTAAGCAATTTGTGTCACGTTTTTCTTCTTTTTTGGCTGTATGAATATATTTTCCAACACTGCTAAAGCGAGTTTGCTAACAATACACATATTTAACAGTTAAATGACTAGTGAATTAACCACTACTCAGTAACAAAAAAAAATGTTTTGCTATGTGATCATTTAAAAAAAAAAAAAAAGATTCGAACTTGTGTTTAAAACATTTAATGTGTCAAAATATTTTAATGAGTCTAAACAATTCCCCACTTTCCAATTTTTCAAAATATCCATCCAAAGTTAGTTAAGTAGATATATAATGTTTGAACAAAACATCAGTAAAGAGTGCTCATTGAGTAAAAATGTTATTTTGAGTGGTTGCCATGCACTGGCCCGTTGCGTAGTGACGCACACGGAGATGTAGGGGAAAGGTTACGCACCAAGGGCTTGACCTGGCTGGCTGATTATGCAATGACAAAAAGCATCTGTAACCAGAAACCGGCAGTTCCGCACACACCATGGCTATGTTAATACTTTTACAATCACCTATGAACTTGCGTGACTTCTTTTCAGCATTACATTTTTTTTTTCAAATTACACACAGACTGACAACGAATAGAATACGTCTGGTACTTCTCCTTAGCATGTCATTTTAGCATACAAGCTAGCGACAGTAAAGTTATACCGTAGACAGGTTATATTTCACTTACATAGTCCGTTAGTTATAGTTAGGAACATCGTCTGGTTACAGTTTTGTGTTATAAACCCTACGTGTGTTGTTCAGCGGATTAAAACTAGCGTTACTTAAGTGCTGAACCACACACCGAGCTCCTGCAGGCCGGACATAAAAACGCTTTGCAGGGGTAATTTACTCACTTGAATATGTGCTCTGAGGTCCAGATCTTCATGGTTTAGGTAGCTGATCGCTGCTGGTGAAAGGGGGGTAATTTAAAGAGCCGGTAGACTGGCACAGACGCACTGACAGACTGGGGTGAACCACGTTCAAAGACAACCGCATGTCTCCTCCCTTCATACCAGAGCAAGTCACGGGTGCGTGACGCACTTCCGCTACTGTGGCACATGCCGTACAAGTCCGCTGACCCTGGAATAGAAGGATAAGAAATAGTTTATCGTAAATGTCCATGGACAATTCACTTAACCGATGTAACAAAAGCGTGATTATAACATATCACCTTAAGTATGCATAATACGTTTTTTCCCATCAGGCTTGGCAGGCTCTGTGAATATCGCCCTTGTCTGTTACACAACTCAGCTGAAGGTTAAGACCTACTCAGCTGATGCAACAGGACGGAGTCACAGATCAAATCTTCATGTAATGGTTCAGCACTTGGTTATAAGTGTGCAGGCTCTGTAGATCCTGAGTCTTTATTACGTTCTTAATTTTCTCTGCGCAATTATGAAGTGACAGACTTGTTTTACTGAGTGAAAACAGGATTTATTTTCACTTTCCCCCCCTTTTGCTCAGTTTTCAGTTAGGTTTAGTTTAGTTTATATAGCAAAAAAAAGTTACCCCCACCCCTCAAAAAACAAATCTTTATTGGCAGATCTTTAAAAAAATTTTTTAATATATATACAACTGTGGGCGGTATTTTTCAGGAGCAATATTTTAGAAAATTTGCAATATGCGTTACAAAGAAAACAGCAATACTCACATTTCCTTTAAAAAATATATTTTAGTTTTTTTGTGTGCAGTGTTTTTTCAGTCAAGTTTTGCTTCTTCAAAAGTGTTCTTTGAAAGTGTTTTGTCATACCTAGTTCTGGCTCAGAGTAACAACCTTGGGGTAAATGGTCGTCCTTGTCAATGGGAAGATGAGCTACTGGACGAGTTTGGGAACTGCTAGTACTGTGAGTGCTGTGTCAAGTAAAAACTGGTGTCCTTATCTCTTCCAGTGCAAGACAGTTCCAAGTAATTTTTTCAAGCTGAGTGTGATATCTTGTGGTTAATTACATAATTATTCAATAAAATTACAATAAATGTTAATGCTGCTGGACAGGATTATGTGAAATAAAGCTATTTTTTTAACATTTACATAGCTTTTGAGTTATTACTGAATACTCAAACTATTGAGAATGAGAAGTAATATCTCTCTTTAGTCAGTCCTTTTCTTTTTTGAGTGATATTAACCCTGCTTGCTTTTTGGTAAACATGACAGCTGTTTTTCCTTCCTAGCTTTGTTGCTACATTGTAGAATTTGTCCTCTGTGGGGCAATACTGCACTTGTCACCATAACCTATACCCCCATGTGATTTACAGGCTTTTCTTTAATCCCAGTGCAGTGTGGCTTTATTGCGGTTGAACTTGGACATCTTGGCAGCATGTGTACTTATCTCAGAGTGCAGCTAGTTTGTTCGAGTTATGAGTAATCTCTATGCCCCAGGCTCGTGAAAGTGGGAGGAAACTGTGCGACAGCCTTAGCCGGTATCAGTGTCAGTGTGCTGTCAGAGGAACGTCCATCAGTAGAGCTGAGTTTAGTCCAGTTTAGCTTAAAATTGTGTCACTGAATTAAAAGTAAAAATATGGTTTTCCTTTTTCATTGTTGGAACAAAATTTCACTCTTGTTTTACTGTTTTTAATTGCTATCACAACTTATGCAAAATGCAAACGATACTGGTCAAGCAGTGTAAAGGTGACACTTCATGTTTAAAGCTGATGGATATATATTGCTGCCAAAACATTACTTTTCATATATACATGCAAAAATAGTATTTAACAAATTTACTGTGAAATTAAAAAAAAATCTAGACCTCGAAAACGCACATTCAAGCACATGATCAGTTTAAGAATACAAAGCAGACAATCACCATTATTGTTGCAAATATGTTGCAGCACCTTTTATCACTTACACCAACAACAGATGCGACAAACTACAGAGTAAGAGTTCATTTTAATACCAATATTCCAACATTTCTTCTATCTTCTACTCATCTTTGGCTTCTTTGCTCATTTCAGTCACTGTTTCCAACGTAACCTCCACCTTAGACTGTGCCTTTCTTGTTGCTGATGGTGAGGGTCCCTCCTCTTCTTCCTCTTCTGGTTCCCAATCTAGATCAGCAGTGGCATCTTGGTACTGCTGGTACTCTGAGACCAGATCATTGAGGTTGCTCTCTGCCTCCGTAAACTCCAATTCATCCATACCTTCCCCCGTATACCAGTGGAGAAACGCCTTCCGTCTGAACATCATGACGAACTGCTCGCCCACTCTTCGAAACACTTCCTGAATGGCTGTGTTGTTGCCAATGAACGTGGAGGCCATTCTGAGGCCTCTAGGTGGGATGTCACACACGGCGACCTTCACGTTATGGGGGATCCAATCCACAAAGTAGTTGCTGTTTTTCTGCTGGATGGCAAGCATTTGCTCATCCACTTCTTTGGTGGACATCCTACCACGGAAGACACCAGCGACCGTGAGGTAGCGGCCTCTCCTCGGGTCGCACGCTGTCATCATGTTGCGGGCGTCAAACATCTGCTGGGTGAGCTCCGGTACAGTGAGAGCTCTGTACTGTTGGCTGCCACGTGGCGTCAGAGGGGCAAAGCCTGGCATGAAGAAATGAAGGCGAGGGAAGGGCACCATGTTGACGGCGAGCTTCCTCAAGTCGGCGTTGAGCTGTCCAGGGAATCTCAGAGAAGTCGTGACCCCGCTCATGGTCATGGAAACCAAGTGGTTGAGGTCCCCGTAAGTCGGCGTGGTCAGTTTTAACGTGCGGAAACAGATGTCATAGAGGGCCTCGTTGTCAATGCAGTAGGTCTCGTCAGTGTTCTCCAGAAGTTGGTGGACTGACAGCGTAGCGTTGTAGGGCTCCACCACCGTGTCAGAGACTTTAGGCGACGGCATGACACTGAAGCTGTTCATGATGCGGTCGGGGTACTCCTCACGGATTTTGTTGATGATGAGGGTTCCCATTCCAGAACCAGTGCCGCCCCCGAGTGAGTGAACCAGCTGGAATCCCTGCAGGCAGTCGCAGCTTTCACTCTCGTGCCTCACCCTGTCGATCACCTGCTCCACCAGCTCTGCGCCCTCTGTATAGTGGCCTTTTGCCCAGTTGTTCCCAGCTCCTGAGTTTCCTGTAATGCCAGAATAAATGTATGTAGGTCAAGGATGCTGATAACATGCATCACAATTTTAAAAAGAAAAGAAATTGTGACATTTTTCAGTTCTAGGGCAGTAAATGTATCAACTTTTCACAGGTTAAATGCTTAGCACAGCTATTTTGCAATAATTTTTTATCAGTTTTATCAGTTTTACTTTCTGAAATTCAATAAGTCAAATTCAGTTGGGGTTTTTTTTTAAATAAAGCCAAGATGGAAACCTTATTATTTTCTTACTGCAAGGGTAATATTATAAAAATAATATAGCATTTACACTGTACAACTCTATCCAAGAGCTTTCTAAATCCAAAGCACAACATGTAGTGTATAATATAGTAAACTGCATATAGCCTCCTTTCTCAAAAAGTCATGAAAATCAAAAGCACAGAAATGTGAGACAGAAAGTTTCAGAGTTTCAGAGTTTGCATATTATTGATTATCTCACCATGGATGAAGTTGTCTGGTCTAAAAAGGGCCCCAATGCGGCTTCCTCTTACACTGTCCATGGTGCCAGGCTCCAGGTCCACCAGTAGGGCCCTGGGGACATATTTACCACCTGCAAACACAGTTGAAGTTTTAAAAAAGACTTAATTAATTTTAATATTGTTTATTTGTAAATTTGTAAACAGCTGGAATTTATAAATAAAAATTTGAAATTTATCAAGCCAGATAAAGCAGCTCAAGTTAATAACGCACCGTGCGCCTCGTTGAAGTAGACGTTGACCCTCTCCAGTTGGATGTTGCTGTCTCCTTCGTAAATGCCTGTTGCGTTGATCCCATGTTCTTCACTTATCACTTCCCAAAACTGCCAAGAAATAAAAGCATCAGTATAACATAAGCAGAAGCAAAAAATGTTTGCAGATGCAGAAAATTAATACTTCATTTAACACTTTTGATGTTAAGGTCTTTAAATGGTTTCTTTAAAAAATATATTTTGATCACTGTTTACAGTATTTACAACCCTAATGACCATTAAAACAAAAAGGTGTAGGCTAAAATATCAGGCTGTTAAATCTACTGTTTTTTTTCTAAATAACAAGAAATTTATAACATCTCACCAAATTAATAGATAATAAAAAAAATGAAAACCATACATCAGCACTAAAGTTGGTTACCATATTACTTTTAAACATTTATTTTACATTTTCATATTGAATGTTCCACCAGTTAATCCCTCAATGTTTGTCCGGACCCCTACTTTTCCGCCCTGAGTTCAAACTGTTACTCTCTAATTTCAAACAGCCTCTGAATACACTTTAGATTTAGATTATTTTGTGCTTTGTGTTTTGTGAGTATAGCATTAAAATTAATAAAAATTTTAGGGTGTGTAGTTTAACAAATAAGGAAGTGGTTGGTTCATTTATGATTTTTAAAGCTTTCTTCTGTTGCATGTAAATTGGATTAAACTGGAGTTTATTTACACACACGATGTGCAGAATTTGCTATTGGACATAAAATTAGATTTTTTTAAAAAATTGTCTCAACTGCAAAAATCAACAAGTTTGTTTAACTTCCCACGTATGCAATATATTCGAAATGACTTTAATTAAGTTGCGCTGACTGCTACAATAATTGACTTTATCTTTTAACATTTTTTTAGTTTTACGTATTAGACACATCAGGTTGTACAAATGGAAATCTTTACATAAACAATACAGAATTAATAACAGATTCCTCAAGCTCAGATCTCGAGTTGTACAAATGGTAAAGTTATTTAAAGTCAGCATCTTGAGTCAACTTTAAAAGTATCTAAAAGTGTTATGTTTTCAGCTTTATTATCTTGTAGTTTCACTCTCTTTTTTGTGTGAGCGACGATAAAAATGTCACACCCAGTGCTCGCACTGCAGTTCTCATTTTAGCTCTTATCTTTAGCCTGAATGCCTGACAGGGAACACCCTGTGTCACTCAAAACTGTTTTTGATATGCAAAGAAAAATTGCATGTGACAATATACACCGAAATAGAAAAAAGCAAAATAATGCGGCCAGTAAAGAAAAGTATTTTCTGTCATTTTATCTCAACCACAATTAGAGTAAAAAGTGGTTTATAGTCAAACTGACGCATCTTTAAATAATCTTTTTAAGAATTACATAGGAAGTTTTAACGATGCTAATGCATTTGTCTATATATTTTATTTATTTTACCTTTGAGCCGATCTGGTTGCCACACTGTCCAATTTGCAGATGTACAATTTCACGCATGATGGTCGGGCTACAGTACGCAGAACAGCTGGTGGTCTGTGATAGTCTTCAGTCCTCCTGTCAGCTTTTATAGTACAAGAAATGATGTCACCAGCAGTGTCGGGGAGTCACCCCTGCTGATAATATGTGAGAGACCCATGATACACAATGGAAACTGTGCACAGAATAGCAGCGTTTACCATTCATTGTTTATGCTTCCATTACTAAGTAGACATAGCATGTCTGCTTTAGATTTGTTTTGATATCTGTATGTTCCACATATGCAAATATAAATAGCTAATTATGAAAAAGGCATGGCATATTTCCTTTTGTATAAAACTTTGTAGACTTGCAAAACACCTCTACACTGAAAAAAAGGCCAAGTTGGATTTATTTATTTCAATAGTGGACATCGGCAGAAACTTAAACAACTGAGTTAAATCAACACAACTTATTCATATTCAATAAACCTGTGCATTTTGTGTTGATAAAAGGCAATTGAAACATGTTTAGATGAAGTAAGGTGCGCTCTTGGAATATTTTAATACTTTGCAATATTGTCGTACTAATGCAAAACACGACATTTTATTGGATATAAAAAGAACATCTGAGCTGTGCAGCTGGGCAAAAGCAGGAAGGAAGAGAACCAGAAATAAATGGAAGCTGATGTGTTTCTCTGGTCAGCGTCAGATAACACTCAATAAGCATGCTTGTTTATATATGAGAAGAAAATAATGTTAACACTGTAGATACATCTGTTTGCAGTGAATGTTATATGTGTGAGAGATGCTACCATCTAGAGGATTTATGTAAGCATAACATGATATAACTGAATAAAGTTATGCATTTGGGTGACAAATTGGTTTAAACAGAATTAAACCATCATTATTGTTACTATAGTTGAGAGAAGTGATTTAGAGATAAACAAAGAGGACAAATGTTATTCTCCTGTCATAGCTTTTAACTTACTTTATTAGTTAGTGTGCACAGAAAATATCATAATTATTTAAGTGTAAGTTTTCTCCTTGACTGTACCTTCAGTACAGGTCAGCATAAGGACAAAGGCTCTATTGCTCACACCTACAGAAATGCCACATATGGTCAAATCATTTGCGTTTGTTGAGATTTTTACTGTAGTTCATGCTACCACCCACTTTGACAGTTAGCAGGTGACTGTACAAAGTTCCTGTCAGTATACTGGCAAAACCTTATAAGCGAAGTGCACGTGGTTTGCGACGACAAAAACGCCGTCGAACTGAGAAAAGTTTTGTTTACAGAGATTTTGCATTTATATTGCTTCTGAAATTGAAGTTATTAAGTCTTTTTTCACTCGTCTATGGGCATTCATTAGTGAGCCACAGCAGCATTTAGTTGTCATTGATGACCTTTATGTGTTTTGCCCTGAGCTTGTTTCTCTTGCTGTTTGACACATTTATGGAGGGAGGTGTGTGTGTGTGTTTTACATGCATCCGTCTGTGATCTAAAGGCCAAAGAGCCACTTGCATATCTAAATCGCCAGGAGGTGAGTGAAGATGACAGGACGTCCTTTTTTTGAATGGCTCTCAGTGTCTGTTTAATTACTTTAAATAATTGTTTTTATTGCTTTTTGCAGCTCGTCAGTAAGTTTAGGGTAGAACCATTATGAAGTGTTATGTTTTTCCAGATTTTCTGTCACATATATGCTCTTACAATGGTAAATGTACATAGTAAAGACGGCAAAAAATGGATGTTAATAAGGTCACCGGATGTATAAGGAATAAGTCCAAAGTTCAGGCTTCAGACTGCTCTTAATACTCTGTTAAGACTGTTAAGACTCCAGGATCCGTACGACGTCAGTGATATAGCCCTCAAAGCAAACACAGTGTGATCTCACCCACTAGCTACTGACGACCTGTTACCTCAAAATTTCTGATGTACCTTTTACCTCATGTTTAGCATTATTGTTGTCATCATTTTGGTGTTTTGAAACCAGATGTGATGAGCGAGGGGGTGGGATGGGGGTGACTGTGAAACCACACACCCACGGATGGTCATTAGCTAGTGAGCGTATCCCGGATAATCCTTTTGAACTCTAATAATGAGCAAAATTTACCAAATAAAGTATTTGGTAAATTAAATATTAAAGTATTTATTACAAGTACATGTCCATGCAACAGTAATGTTAGGCTTGTTAATGCTGCTGGCAAACCTATATACTTAATCAGAGTGAGAAAAGTGAATAAATAAATAAAACATATGTGTGGTAGATGCTATTTATATGCTAGGTGGTTACATGATGGCATAAAATATCACTCATATTTAAACTTTTGTGGATATAAATGATAAATTGTTGTCCAACAATAAAATGATACTGAGCTTTTTAAAGGTTGTTTTGCATGAATAACAACTAAAAACTGGTCATTTTAGCACGTTGCTAGGTGGTTCCTTGGCAACATGATGACACTGTAGTATCTGATATAGATAAGAACCTCCGGGGGCCTATGATGTACCTGTGTGCCAAGATTGGTTGTTTAGCTCCTGATTCTCTAGGAGGATAAACAAATAATCATGCAAACAGAGATTTTGTGTGTTATTATAGAAGTTTGTTTCCAGCAGTGGAAAAAAACAAACAATCAAACATACAAACAATTCTTTCAGCCATATGTGGCTATATCAGAATTTTGACTAACTCAAACATCTGAGGAAAAAAAGGCTTGAATTTCTGAAATAATAATTCCAATTTTGACTTATAGATGACAAAAACAATTGTTCTTTCATTTGAAATAAACTTCCGTTATATCAAAGTAAAGATGGCATGGAACTATTTATTGAGTACCTAACGTCGAGGTGGAGACTTCTAAGTTTCGCTCATGACTAACAATGACAGCACAATATTCATTGTTAGAAAGACAAAAATTTTAATATTACTACATCTTGTTTTTGCTGGATGCTAAATTCACATTTCAGCTTCATGATTTTTTGTATTTTTTATAGACATAAGATATATATATATATAAAAGGTCTATCCTAGTCTTAGCATTAACCATAACATACCCTAAAAAGTGTTGGTAGTCTCTCAATGCCAGATTAATAAAAACCATGAGTTACTAAAGCAATGTGACCTCAGTGGTCTTTGGCAAAGCCCTGTAAACGCTGTTTCAGAAGCTCCATTAGGTGTTGAATTGGTTTGCAGACTGTGAAAGGCAGGACATGATTTATAGATATCCTTCTCCTCCTGAAGTCCTCTATCAGAGTCTCATCATTTGTTTTGCATTCACTGTTGTAGTCTTTTGTAATTTAATGAAAGTTTCTTCGCAGCTTTTAAAATGCGATTCCAACAGGGCATCGCTACTTTCTTTTTCGTTCTCAAATAACTGACAGCGCTAATTTGACTTTCATAATCACCGTTTAGTTTGGAAAGAAGTGACAATAATAATGTTATAAACGGAGAGCTTACGTTTACTTTTTCTATCAGATGTGACAACATGCCATTAAAGTAGTAATTTGTACCAAACCATGTGATACATTTGCTTTGAAAGGCTGCAAGTTTTATCACTTACTTTTTACACGGACTTTTTTTTCCCATTTTTGCCACCTGAAGAATTTGGTAAACAAGATTGTTGCCCTTCACTTATTAACTGTTGATAGTCGTATTAGCATATTCCTGTTATTAGTAACCTAGCGGTGTTACTGCGATTGAATGTATATGGAAGCATTAACCTCTTTATGAGCCGATATTTGAATAACTTGATGTAAAGTTTGTCAGAGGTGTTGAATGAGGCGGCGGACAGGATAATAATCATTTTGCTTCAAAGAGGGCGCCTCTCCCCTTCTGTACCTCTGCTTCATGACGCTCCGGGCAATCATGTGATCCGACCCTGCTTCATTCCAGATGCGTCAAGTGGCATGCAGGCGGAAACGAGCGTTACTCTCACATTACCCTCAAAATAAAAGCCAAAAGTACCTTCTCGGCCTTAAGATTTGGTGGGTGGGTTAAATGTATTGATGTTTGTTCTGTTTTCGCAGTTCAGGTGAAACGTTATACTTTAACACACACACACACACACACACACACACACACACACACACACACACACATATACTAAAAATATTAATGTATTTACTAAATATATTTTAAAAATAATTAAAACTCCACTTGTGTGGCTGTAAGTTTTGTGCAGTTCAGAGAGAGGATTTTAAAGCCAGTTTTAAAAGAACTGCAAAAATCTGTGAAAAGAATAAATGTTTCACATAGCAAAAGTTTCAAAGGCTGTTTTTTTTTTTTTCTTCAATTAATGCTTGGATGCCTGATTTTTATTTTAAGCTTTTTCTGGGATTTTCTGTTGCTGCAGGGCTATATTTATCAGGAACCCTTTGCCCTGAGCTCCACATAGATTTGCATGGATTAGTGAATCAATGTCAAATGTCACATGTTAAATAAGTAAATAAAATAAAATATTGAAAATATTTCCCTTTTTTCTTACACTTATAGGAGTACTGGGGTTTCTTTGGGACCTCTGGTCAAATTAGCCAAGGCTCAAATCTAAGCCTGTTGATGTTCCCTTTTATTAAATGCATGGTTTAGAATTCTAAAAGACCCCGACCCCTGTATATTTAATGGTTAAACAAAACAACATAAATTGTCTTAGTAAGGTCTTATACCACCATGTGCTACCAGATAATCCCTCAAAACCCAGATGTTCAAAAGATTTTCTTGGATTTGGTGGTAACAGTGGTGGAAAGTGCTGTCTAAAATTGGAAGTCTAAAATTCCAGTGTTGGATGGGGCTGAGAGCACATTACTGTGGAGGCCATTTATGACACATCACTGTGAGGACCTTTGCTATCAAAACAAATCACAAGCTATTTGCATTTTTTAACCCAAAAAATTATGACGGCTGATGTGATTTTTGTACTCAAATCATTTAATGACTCATTGCTACCTATAAATGGGGACATTGTAGAGCACCATCATTGAGGTAGAAATGTATAATCATAGGAAAAAGGTCATCATTCAGCCCAACTTCCTATTTGTGCCACTTCCCTCAAAGGCAACTGTTCTGAAATGTCAGGTGCAGCCGGTGTATGATGGTGAAGTTTAAAAATATAAGGTGAAAAAAAAATTATGACCTTTTTTTTCCTTTTGCAGGGGAAACAACCCTTATCACTATTACGTTACCTCCATTGTAATTACCATTGTTATTATTACTGATCAGTCCACAAGTTTTTTGTGTCTGAAGAAGGCCACAACAGAGAGATTTTGTAAATTATTATGGAAGCTTGTTTTCAGGCCACGGAAAGAAATAAACAAAACAACCAAAACTTTTTTTTTTTTTTGCCAGCCATAGGCCAAACATGTGGGATAATATGTAATTTTCAACTTACTCAAACTTTTGGAAAAAGAAGTTTCAAGTTATGAAGTCTAAAATTTGAAATGAGAACCAGTAATTTTGACTTGGATGGCATTTTTTTTTTCAGTCAAAATAAGCTCTCATATATAATAGTAAGAAATGACCTCGAATTAGTGAACTGTGAACTGAGGGATTGCACAAAGGTCCAGTATACAATCAGGCAATGTCTTGTAGAGTGCAAGAATACAAATAAAAACACAGAAAAACATTAAATCAAAGACGTGTGACCTAACTGTATACACACCCTGTATTTGTTTTTGTGTGTGTCAGCAAAAAATACTTAAAAAGGACGAAAACATCTATTTTTAAGAGATTAGTTCCGCTTATGCGTCCTTTCGGCTTTTATTGTGAAAGCTTCCAGCGGAAGTCGAGTTTCTCCGTCCCGGAAAACTTGACCACGGTTCTTCGTTCCCAGGGTTCCGTGAGAGCCGTTTGCCCCACCCCGCCTCTACAACGCTATCTATCTCAATGTTCAATTCTCAGAGAAAAAAAAAGGTGGGCAAAAATAATTCAGGGTAACACAGCAAAGAAACGAGTCTCACCTCCCCGACCGGTTCATCGGAGCAACCGCGGCCTGTCGGCGGTTAAAAATGACAGCGTCGCCGTTGGACCAGTGATTGAAAACACCGCGGTATGTTCATGTATCATGCACATGTAACCATAATCTACCATACGGATTCAAAGGGAATACAACAATCCGAGAGACTTGACAGCGGCTTGTACCTGCGCCAAACGGGAAAATAACGGAGGATTTTCCACGAATATCACCTGGATATCGCGCTATATTCAAGGACATCCAGCTGCCAAACACCGCCTTAGCTCGGCCCCGGAGAAGCTTTCTGATGTGAGGAGAAATATAAATTGACGTTACGGAGAGAAAAAGGACGGAGAAGGGGCCTTGTTTCTTTCCCCCCTTTTTTTCTTTTCTTTTTTCTTTTTTCCTTTTTTCTTTTCTTTGGGGGGTGGGGGGGTTCTCGTGAAACCTCAGGAAAAAAAAGCCAAGCACCAGCATCTACTTACGGGGGAGAGGAAATAATTTGGACATCGGCTAAAAACGGGATCTTATTGATAAGGCTCCTATATATAATGTGACTGTTGTGGTGGAGACAGAAGCCCGGGTTGTAGCCTGATGATTCACATGCCGTCATTTTAAGAGGAAATATTTATTTTTTAATTTCTCCCCATCCGCCCTGTTAATGTGCTTTTTTTCCTGGCCAGCCTGAGATAGGATTTCAAATAATAACCTGAAATTATATTTAAAGGGAGAGTCGATGGAAAAAAAGAAAACGGGGCTCTTTTTGGTTGTGAGTGGAAATGAATTGAACGGCAGAGTAGTGAGGCATCTGCCAAAGATGGGCTCCGGAGGAGACATTTGCTGAGGAAGATTTAACATCAAAGCTTGAGAAAATATACATACGTGTATATTTAAAACAAAGGAGGAAAAGAAGGGGGGGTAAAAAAAAAAATACACCTTTAAGGAAGCTGGACCCCACCACCAGCACCATCGCCATCCCTAGACACTCATTCATGTGCAGCCAGAAGCTGGAAATTTTACATCCACTCTCATATCAATGTTGATGACTTCATTGCGGATTTACAGTGGGGGGAAAAAACTACAGGAATCAAGCATCTGAGAAGGGCGGCATCGTAGCTCTGCTCCTTTCTGACTGATCTGTTGCTGATAAATTGCCAGTAAATATCCACACCCCCCACCCCATCAGCTCCTCCACACATACACATTGTGCCAAAGCCTGGTGAAGCTCACTGTCTACTACCTGGCGTCTACTTCTTCTGCATCTGGCAAGATACATGTCACCCATTTGGAGCCAGGTGTTCCTCTCTTGGGCCAGTCTAGGAATTTGGGATTGATTTAAAAAAAGATCCTCTCTTTTCTGACCATCACCCTCTTCTTTCACCCACCTACCCCAACCATATCAACCGCCCTGCCTCCAAACCCTGAACCTGCAACTGGGTTTTTGGGAAGATGGGCTGCCTTGGCAATAGTAAGACTGAAGACCAACGAAATGAGGAGAAGGCACAGAGGGAAGCCAACAAAAAGATTGAGAAGCAGCTCCAAAAAGACAAACAGATATACCGGGCAACTCATCGGCTACTGCTGTTGGGTAGGTTTTGTGAAATTTAACATTACTGTTTCCATTTTGTTCCTACAAAACAGCATTTTCACCTGTTTAACTCATGTTGGTGCCACTGTAGCAGACTGTACCCATGAAAAGTGTGTAAGGACCACTGTTACAGCAAGGCATCAAGAACTGATGCAACGCCATGAAGTCCCGACTAATTCGCTTCAAGCGTCTTGGCACAGGACAGTTGAAAAAGCAGGCCTGTCTGCATTCATGGGATATTATGGAGCATGATTGCAGAACATGTGAGAGAGAGGGGGGCAGACAGACACCACCATCTGTGTGAGGGAACCACACACACACACACAGGCACCACGCAGAGGCCGGGAGGCCACTCACGGGCGTTTGTGCATGGCTCTTTCTCACCTCCACACATGTAAAAAAAAAAAAAAAAAGAAACCAAACTTGTGATCTGGTTCATTTGTGGCTGCAGCGTACATCCTGGTTGAGCCTAGTTTTCACACTGCATATGACATACTTTTTTTTTTTTTCTCTCTCTCTCTTTTTGCATAATCCCTCCACACCACCCACTCTGGAAATTAATATCCTCTAATTAGCCATTATTTGGTAAAGCTATTTTTGGCCTCATCACGAGAGCCTTCCTGACATGATGCAGTGTGAACCTTAAGGCCAGCCCTTGTGCTGGACTACAGAGTGCAAATTAGGATTACTAGTTTGCCTTGAATGCCTGTTTCTCTCGCTCTACGCCTTCTCTGAAAAGCAGGCCTGTAGCCTGGCTGGCTCCTGGTGCTTGGGGATGGAGATGTGATGGCCGGGCTCCTTTCACACTCAGTTTTGCAAGGACACGTTGAAGGCTGTTCTTATCCAGAAATTTATTTTCTTAATTATTAACCTCAGGGTTCAGGGTCTAGCAGTTTTTCTCCTGAATGACATGCTCGGGGAGAGAATAGTTGTCTACATGTTGGAGCTTTTTTTTTTTTTTTTCCTTGGTCCTTGTCGCCTCTGGAAGAAGGGGCAGACTTTGGTGAAAGTGCACGTGTCGTGCATCAGCCTCCCTATGTAAAACTACACAAGCTAAATGTATTTACGATTCAGTGTTGCATAAAATGCGTAGTACAAGTTAAAAGTAGTATCCTAGTGTTTAGTGCTTTGCCAAGGTGAGGTAGAACAATTCATGAAGTTACCTGTGGTTCCCAAGATAAGGGTTTGGGTCACAGGAGAAATCTAAGGGATCATGAGGTTTGCTTTTCTGGTCTGTGTGTGTTGCTTTGTGACATAATGGGTCTCAAAATTGTTCTTTAAATGAGACGTTTAAAGGGGAAATCTCTCTTTGGAGGAACTGCCTTTGGAAGAGGTCACTAGCCAGAAGTGGCAGGAACCACCGGTTTAATCTTTAACAATGCAGTGTGTATAATACGCTGACCTTTTTGTTTTTTTTAATGTAAAATCAGAAACTGCAAAGTAACAAATACATGAAGTAATGTTTTAAAAAAGGATATTTCCTTCTTAAACACAGTGAAGTAAAATGCACTGTTGAAATGGGAATACTCAAGTAAAACTCAAGTTTCTTCATACATAAGATAAGAGCAGTCAATGATAAGAGCAGTAAAAAGAGATAAGAAAAGTAAAAGGTTCTTGACTCTTAGGTTGGGTACATCGAGGTCTCGCCTTTTGGCTTTTGTGTAACATGCACTGTTTAAAAGTAGGTAAGGCCTGTGACAGGGCAATGTCTGTGCACAATGGACAGGACTTCTCTGCTAAGGTGCAACATTGTTGTAGTTCAAATCATTAAAGGCATCGCTGTGTAGTGCTTCCAGGACTCGTCTAACCTTGGAACATCAAAATGCCTTCCATCTCTGCTCCTTCCTGGATATTTTAGTTGCTTGTACAACTTCATGAAACTCTTGTCTGACTTGTTGTTTCTCTGCTTTCAGGGGCTGGTGAATCCGGGAAAAGTACGATAGTCAAACAGATGCGAATATTGCACGTTAATGGCTTCAACGCAGAGTAAGTTTCGCTGGTTCCCCCTCAGTTCACTATTCACTAAACACTCCCACAGTTTCTCTTTAGAGTAAAGGAACCCATTTAGATGGATATCTGCTCAGGTACTGACATATTTGTTGACCAAATACCTAAATTATGTAATGATGTTTTGGAGAGGAGTAATGGGGCATTAAGAAGATACCACTGATACAAAATACCTTTCCCACCAGTCTTCAAGTTTTCAGGTAGAGCAGGAGACTTGGTTAGTTATTACTTTTAAAATCACCTTAAATACAGAAGTAAAAAGAAGCATTGGATGTTACTGTTCTTGCCTATAAATAATTTCTTTAACCATATATTTAGAAGTGATGAATTAGCAGCTGTTTCCAGCTTGTTTTTATATTATAGCTAACAGAAATACTGTATTTGAAGTGTTAATTGGAGAATGAAAGAAAAAACAAAATGTTATTGGATTCATTGTGAAAATGGAAAATCAGCCTTTTATGATAACTGTTTAAAAAAATATTCTATACATGTCTATACACCAACAAATTCCATATATATATCTTAGTATTTTATCATAGTGTGTTAAACAATATGCATCAATTGCAGTATTTTAAGAGGCATTTACCTTTTTATAAAACCTCGTAATGCAGCGAGTGTAAACTGTTTTTAGATTGCAGAAGCACTGCTGCAGTAGTTCCTTACTTTGTATTAACTTCATGCACAGCAGGATCTTCTGGTTTTTACCTTTTCTAAAATCAGTAGGGATGCATGCTGGTTAAATATACTCCACATTGTTTATAAGAATTAAAACAGACTTCCAGGTCCTTATGTCACAGCCCGGCTCGACACAACATAAAGTGTAGACTGAGTCCAGAGTTTGCAGAAACATTGGTTTTATTTTATATTACTTAACCTCAGCTAAAGATGACAGCCCGGAGAGCATGAAGGTAAGAAGTGGCATCTTTCCCCGAGCCAACCTGAGGCATGCCTTTATCCACGCCTCGTCAGGTGTAGACAATTGGGAATTAAGCCTCTGCAACACCCAGAGACTCTTTCTTCCAGAAAACCATTGTTAGTAATGACACCTGTCGTTAAGTGCACTGAAGTCAACGTGACATCGGCAGAGCACGTACTATCTACGATTAGCATCAACCAAATCAGTGAGGAGACAAACTCCAGTTTGTCCTGACCTGTTATGCTTGTCATTTATATGCAGTCTACAGTGGCTGAAAGATAAATGTACACCTTGGTGTCAGTATAAGGATAAAAAAGTTTATTTAATAAGATGAATATTTGCTAGCCGAGTTGCATCAGACGGTCTTTCTTCTGGCTAATGTTAGCTAACATTAGCCTAACTGCTGGTATGGACTGATTACTGCCCAACATAACAGGTGGACATCCTTCTAACCAACCACTTCCTGTCTAACTTCATGGTAACACTGATCTCCTGTCAATCACACTGGTAGAAGATCGCTGCCATTTGATTGGTTATAGTTTTTTTTCTGCAACATGGTGAATATAATGTCTTTAAGGAAGGTTGATATCATACCATCGTTTCACAATATCAAACCTCGTATTATGTTCACTTTGGATCGCTACAGTATTATGGCTCATAATCAAAATCCCTATGGAGAACTCTGCTGAACTGTGTACCATCTGAAGTAACATGAGTTTGTCTTTTTTTGTACTTACTGCAAGTTTGCGTTGGTGTCTGAGTTGTGCTGTGAGCCAGCTGTTTGTTAACATTACTGATAAATAGACGCAGTGACTGAAAAAGGTTGCTTAGAGAAAGTTTAAGCAGCAAAATGCCTTTTAAAGGTAATTACACAGCTTTAGATGTGCTTTATGTTGTCTCGCATTTATAACAAAGAAGTAAAAGGTTTTTCCTTTTGGTAAACTGTAAAATTTACTAAACATTTTCTCACTTTTTCAACCCGATGTTCTTAACAGAGGGGAGGAGCTCCTGTCATTCCTGTTAGTCAGGAAAATAAAGTTGTTGGGGTTTTTTTGTATTGTTGTGGAGCAAATAGTGAAAAGTTGTGTGGCACAGGAGGAAGGCTTTGTCCTTGTCAGCTTTTCATGTGGAAACATGGCTTTGGGTGCTTTTAGCCACCCTGTCTTGTGAATTTCCTAAAACTCCTTCCCAACTTGATGCAGTGGAAATAAAAGTCACATTTTTCTATTCTTAATCATCAGTTTCCTTGAAAGGGGTTTTGGGCTAGAAGAATCATCATGTGCTTATTTTTGGGTCGCATCAAACAGACGCTTCTCACAGACCCAGGCGCCCCGGTGCAGTGATGAATTCCCAGTCTTTGTTAGGGTTCCTTTTCACTCTGTGGGTTTCCCCCTCTGCATGCAAGGCTTTGCCATTCAAGGTAAGGTCAGGCACAGGTATTTGTAAGGAGCTGGTAGTGGGATGATGATGATGGTGGTGTTTAGTGACACACCAGGAAATGGGTGGGGGACACGAGAGATGACTGAGCAGGACAGCTCCTTTTAATAGAGGTGATCTGTTATTTACTTATTTATCTTGTGGAGGTCCTAGTGTGAGGAATATAGCATTTGAGTGAGTTTCATTACATTCACATGGAGCCTCAATTCCCTCACTCATGTTGCTTCCTCACATCCTGGCTCCTCCCATCTAGGATGGAGGTGAAGCTGCCGTGTGCTGCGTTGTTTGCTGCTTGCTTGTATGCTTTTGATTGGCTGGGATTTCTTTATGGGTAGGGTTATATCACCACATGCTACTTTGGCATGTTCTTAACAATGCTTTCAATCACTTTGTTGTATTTTCAGGCGGGTGGGAGTGTTCACATAGATGTAGCCAAAAGCATCAGGACAATATTTTTTTTATTTGATTATTTGTTTTTTTTAGACAGGCTACAACTGTTGAGTCAACCAATAAGCCAACTGGAAGAACATATAAACAAGTTAGACAAAGAGAATGAAACACATGACAAGGTTGGGTCACCAGGTAAACCCATAGACTAACATCAAACTGAGTATTTGTGCCATCACCATTTTATTTGTTTTTTTAAAAAAATAAATCGAGACATTATGAGTGAGAGATGGATCTGACTGTGAAGCAGAGGGACGCGAGTCATAGGCTAGCAACTTTCTTTTTAAGCTCACTTTAAAGCATACCGTGGTAATATAGAATGATGTTAATAATTTGATATAAAAGCTGTAGCCTTATGAATTACAGCCTGTTATCTAGGAGATTTGATTTAAAGCAGCTGAGTTTAGAAACTCACATCATTTCTTTTAGATTAATGACAGTTTAACTGGGAGAAAGGACTGACTCTGTTGGACTTGGTAGGTCAACAGTGGTCAACAGAGTGCACTCATGGTTGTACTCGAGTGTTACCTGAGCAAAGCTTCCTTTAGACCAGGGGTGTCAAACTCAAATACACAGTGGGCCAAAATTCAAAACTGGAACAAAGTCGCGGGCTGACGTTAATATTTATTGAAAAAAAAAATCTTCCTCCAGATATGAGAATGAATCTTTTCTTATGGACTCAAACAAGTTTTGCTGAAAAACTGAATATGGAACAAGCAAAGCTTAATACTAAACAATATATATATTAGCTGTATAATACCAGTAGGCCAGCTCTAATAGTAATTTGGTGTGGCTTCGCGGGCCAAATGTAATTAGGCTGGGGCCAGAGTTTGACACCTATGCTTTAGACCGTAGAGAGATCACAAACTCAAACACAGTCAGGTTTTATTTGACCTTTTATCAAGTTATTCACAGACTTGCTGTTAGTTAGTGATTACTGACTGTGACACATATGTTCATAGCAGGAAAAGTACCTGAAGCTGCTTACTGCATGTGTTTTGGTGAATTTTGTCACATAGAGTCAGCGACTGGTTTGACCAGCAATCAGAAAGGAATCGATTAATATTTGCTTTGAAAAAACAAAACAGGGATGTGTGCAAAAATCCTGTGAAAGCAATTGTCTGAATGGATTTTTGTACTTGGGGTGGATTTCTCTTTTTAGCCTGATTGCGTTTCATGTCATTAGGTCAGTTGCAGTGCGTGTTCAGGTCTTCTGTGCTCTTTTGACTTGTTTTTTTCACCAGTCAGGAATATATCCTACTGCCATGAATTTAAATGGCAATTATTTAGAGAAATTGGGTGCTTTTTAAAAATATTTGTAAATATGCAGACGAAAGAAATCTGTACAGCTGTGTTGGTCTCTGTATGGAGAAATAGTCATAGGTGAGAATGAGGATCACTGCAAAAATTCACATCTGGAATAAGGCAGAAAGTGCTCAGAATAAGTGACACGGGGTTGTTTTGGAGAATTTGTACTGCTGTTGTGTTGCCTGTTCTGATATAATTGTTATTAATCCACCTTATTATCAACAACGCTTTAAAAGATTCGAATATCAATTAGAAATGACCAGCATTCATCCCAGAAATATTATATTTTTGGTTAAAATATTGACATATTTTACTATTTCGGTGCCAGCCAGCGATGGTAGCTGATTAAAATGCCCACATGTGCTTTTATATTAACATGTGAAGTGGCTACAACTGGGAAGTATTGTTTACATTTTACATAGGACGCATGAGCGAGAGATATCCACCCATGCCTTTAATTTAAAATCTTTCCCCTCAGCACAAGTTGTACACGCTTAATTTTAGGGTTTGTATTCTTGCTGTAAGGTTAAGTAGCCCATTGTTGAGATATTTGTGGAATTCATTATCAAATCTGAATTTCAACAACCAGACTTTTGTGTTTTGTCAGGACACATTTGAAGGAATCCAGCACTTATGTTTCTGTGTGACGTCAGTGCTTCGCGATATCAGCAAAGCTCACAGATTGCATGAACTGCCACGTTGTGAAATTCTGTTTATCTCTACAACGACAAGGAAGGACAAAATGTGGACCGTATTATTTAATTTAGCAGTACTTTGGGCTCCTTGGTGTTCATGACTTCTCAAACTATAGTACAAAAATGTACTATAACAATCAACTAGCTGTGTGGTTTAGTGCTTAATGAATAGGGATGGGTATTGTTTAGGTTTTATCCGATACTAGTACCAAATCGGTACTTTTGAAACGGTGCCGGTGCTCAAACCGGTGCTTAAAGAATGGAGAACACAAAATTGGTCCAAAAACCTCTCATGTTCAGCTGGGTTTTTTTTGTAAAAAGATAACAATGTTAGCCTTTCCTGCAGCTATAGGGGATTTATGGCATCACTCTTGGCTGGAAGCAGTGCTTAAACAATGGAAAAAAACACAAACTTTGTCCTAAACCTCTCATGTTTAGCTGTTTCCCTCTTTTTCTTTGGTCATTTTAGCCTTTTTGGCCAGGGTGAAGGGAGTATCTGCCATCAAACAAGAAGACAGCATGTAACTACAACAGTGTTTGCTAGTTCACCTTACATGCATTAATGTAATAACGTGGTGAGCCTACTCAACGTAAATTACACACGAACAACATTAAGCTACTCACGCAGAGAAGAACGGCTGCTGCTGCATCATCATCAGTCATCATTTCTGCTACACTGGCAGGGCTAGGGGCCAGGACGCTCCTCTTCGTGTTTTTGGGGGATGTTGCTAACTCCGGGTCTGATAACAGGCACCACACCCGCAGTAGATGTGCTCGGTGTGAGGTCTCGCAGCAAGCTATCAAATATGGCACATTTCTCAGCTTTAAAAAAAAAACGCTATGCGTCACCAGGTGTTTCATCGGATTCAAGGTGTTACCTCCTTTGACAGTATCACAGTATCAGCTTAAAGCACTTGTTGCAGGCTGCTGAGTTTGCATATTTTGCTGTGAAGTACAGCCAGACTTTGACCGCTTCGCCTTGGACATTTTTAATCTGTAGCTCTGCTCTAAAAGAACGTACGTACCTGGGCCCGCCTACTATCCTCGGAAACGTAAAATGATTGGCTAGAAGTGTATCACAGCTCAGGAAAAAAAAGCACCGAAATAAAGCACCGAAATGTGCGCTGCTTTTCGGTCTGGTTACTACCGTTTATGTCAGAACCGGTGCCATCATGGCACCGGATACCGGTACCCATCCAATGAATGTCATTGTCAAAATTAAGACAAGCTGTTCTGTTCTTCTTTGGTATCAGCAAAATTCAGTGGTTGCACTTGGTCAGCAAATAAACAAAATATCTGTGTATGTGGGGCAGTCGTAATACTGATGTCAGATATAATTTAGCTCTAGGCTGACAAATACATCCTGGAGAAGTTAATATTACACAGCACATTTCCACTGGAATCCACTGGGACTGACACTGAAGAAACAAAACATCTCTGTGTAATTACAGTTTTTATTTAAAAATATTGTTTCCTGTCCCTGTTGCACTGCGATGGCCATATTTGGATTTATAGCTGTACATGAATATTTCTTTAAATGTCATCATTCACTGTTAACCTTTGTAGCTTAGGTCAATTAAAGCTAGTTGCCATCTATGCTTTTAAGTGATAAATAAATAAAGCACATGCGAACTCTTCTCTTCACAGGGAGAAAAAACAGAAAATTCATGATATTAAAAACAACATTAAAGAAGCTATAGAGGTAAGACACTGTTCTTTTTTCCTTTGATAGATGAATGATGATTGTTTGTAATGTTCTGTCTGATATGCAGGTTTTTGGCTAAAAGAGGAAAAAACATGGATTATAGCTTCTTAAAAAAAATAAATAAAAAAATCCAAAACTCAATGCTTTATTCTAAGCGAGGAGGCTTTCAGTCACACGTTGCTTCAGACCAGTCAGCGACCCCATGTGTGCTCCCAACCAGCTGGGAGTCGTTACAAAAATTTGCTGCACCACAACTCTCCTTGCTGTTACTTTGGGCAGTACCACATTGTCACAGTCACTTGTAGTTTGCATCATCTTGTCTACAAACACCCACTACCCACTCGCCGGGTGGTGGAGAAATTTCAAAAAGTGCAGAAGCAACCTGCTAGCGACCAAAGCAATCAGATGGAGGCTTGCGGTGCAGTCTCGAATACCTCCAACCACATGGGGAATACAGATTTATCACTAGCAGGTGGTGGTTGTTGGCGATGGCTAAACAGCCTCTAGGCGTGGGTGACTGAGGGGCTAAGATGATGAAAATTTGTATCTAAAGCCGTTTTGAGGCAGTGTAAACACATTTATGAATAATATTAATGAATGAGGCTTTTTGTGTTTGTGTGTTCTTTTCATACAGACGATTGTGGCGGCCATGAATACGCTCACACCTCCTTGCCAGTTAGCCTGTCCTGAGAACCAGTCTCGGATTGATTATGTCCTGAACCTAGTAAACCAGAAGGATTTTGATTTTCCTACAGTAAGTTCAACTGTACTTCATCTCAGATCTCTGACTTTTAAATGCAGTTTTTTTCCTTCTGCTTTCATTCGAACCTCTTGATCTGTGTGTAAAGAAAATAATGAATGTCGTGACACAATGAAACATGTGATCAGACAATAAAACAAAATTGAACAGCACAATTTTTGAAGAGCAATTTGGTTTTAAACAAAGCTGCTGCAAGTTAATAAATCAAACCTCTTTTTCCACAGTGGGTGTTTTTTGTTGTAAAAACGCTCCTGCTATTTTCCACTAACAGGTGTAAATGTGTCAAATTCTCATTACTAACCTGCTGAATCTTACAGGTGTTCTGGCTAGTTGTGCTAGAGGTGAGTAAGGTATCACGCGACAGCCTGTATGAGTCCGCCTGGTGTGTTTGCGTGGTGATTCAGTAATTAGCAAGTGTGCTTCCGCTTGGGAGGTTGTCAATTGAATGAGCCTCTCACCTGAGAGTACCACACCGCCGATTAACTCTAATTGTCTGTAATAAACCTAAATGTGTCCAGAGGGACATGTCTTCCATAAACGCGTAGACCAGTCTGCTCCCAGCGGCCTGGGAGGAAGTCGATGAAGGTCCCACCACTGATCTGGAGATTGATTCATTGATTTATTTGCTCATGTCTTTCTGTTATTAAGACTGGTGTTCCAGATTAGTTGATCAATCATATTTTACAAAGTAATGTTCACCCTTCACTGGACGCCCCTTGGGGTTGAAATCTGCGGCCACAGAATCAGTTTGTGTGTGAAGTATTCTGGCTTTAAATTTGTGTTTCGCTACTGAACAATCTCCAATATTTCAGTAAGTACACAATGGCCGCAAAATTCAAGCTTTTTTTTGTTAACTATCTAACAGTGGGCAGTTAATTAAATTTTAATTTCAATTACAATTTTGCATCCAATGATATTTTAAAAAAATATTTTTTTTTTAAATTACATTGATCTTTAATTGAATCTGGCACATTGATTACTTTTTTGCATTTTTACTATAGCGAATCAGATGTTGAATGTGTTTCCTCCACCCTAAAAGCCCAATCGCTTACTTTAGCTTAGCTAGAGCCAAGATCATGCAGAAGAAGCAAAAGTTGAAAATGTTTCAATAGATGAGCTTATGTTGGGAACAGTTTGTTGCAGCTATGGATGAGGTGGTCTCTCACCTGGTCCACTTTTGGGGACAGAGGGGTCAGGAGATGTTGGCCCTCCGTTTCTCTGTGCGTCGCTGCGATGCCGGTGTTCTGTCCAGTCAGCATACGTTCTCAAATCAGCATACACTTTATGACACCCTGACTTGCCAATTTACAGTTTGGCATACAGACCTTTTGTCGTCTGTATGCCGAACTGACGGCTCCTATTCACATGGTGGAATTATGTATGTATGCTACTCTGATTTGTCTGCTGAGATGATGGAACGACCGGTTTCCTGAGGTGGGTTAGTGTATGAAGGTGCGCTAATACTGAAAAACACACCATTATCTCTACACCAGATCAGCCTGTGTCCTGCCCTGCATCCATCTCCCTTTCTTCATTTATCTGGTTGTTTTTCATTTAAATTATGTACTAATTTAAAATTTAAGGAAATCATACATTCAAAAAAAGTGTTGTTGTTTTTTTTGTTTTTGTTTTTAGCACATTCAGTAAATGCATGTTTAAAGTGAATGAATATTTTGTTTTGGCCCTATAACTATCCACAAATCTGACAATAAGATTATGATCATGCAACCACACACAGTGAAAAACACGTCCTTTGCGTTTGGGACGCCATCTGTGAGAAGCTGACAATCACTGTTAAAGCAGGGATTCAAACAACCGGGTCTTTAATAGTGATAGTTTCTGATAAACGGGAGAAAAAAATCCCTAACTTTAGTTTCCCAAATGTGAGTTTGCAGCTTTTCTTTTTTGTGATCTTATACTTTCTATGTTTATTGTATATAGGTCAAATTAACTGATGAGTAAACCTCTATAAGCAGAAAATAAATGAAACTCCTGAGTGCAGCATTACTCAGTTGTTGTCTAACAGGGGAGCGGTTACATAGAGTGAAAAGAACACAGAGTCTGTGTTTTTCCAGCATGGTGGCCTTAGTGTTTAAACTGGTTGCTCCTTTCGTGTACATTTGTCTTGTACATTTGTCGTTTACAGCTGAGTTTCCAGTAAAGAGTGAGCGTATTTGTGTGTAAGCAAAAGGAAGTCTCCTGATATTGTCTCTGTTACGTCATGGCAAATTTATTATGTGGGCCTATCTCGAGCTGACCCTTCCCTCGGGCTGTCCGTCCGTCACTAGACTTCCACTGCAGGAGGGAAAAACCAGAACTCTTTTTTTTTTTTTTTTTTTAAATTTTAGGGTGTTGAGGATTACAGTAAATCCAAACGTGAAGGCAGTGCTGTTAGTGAAGTACTGCTGTGATTTTTGAAAAGTTCACTGTGATAGCTGGTTATTTAAAGCAGTGTTTAAAGAGCATCAAAAATTGAACAGTTTGTCCATCTGAACGCGTTTGTTAAGGAAAGAGAAATGATGGGGTCGGCTCCTCCTCAGCTGCCTCCTCTTCCCACTCCCCCTTGCCTGGCCTTAGGGTCTACTGGAAACCAGTTTGACTGGTTGACGCTGCCTTTCACTGTAGACAGACAATAAGCATAGGGCTTGTGTTGAATATCCACAGGCTTTTTGTGAATTTCCCCTTGAAGCTTTATGTCTAATCAACAATCCTCATAATTATTATTCACTAAAATTACTTTTTCTTTGTAAACATTAAGCACTGAACTTTTTTTTCTTTTTTAAAAGAAAAACTTTTGTACTAACTTAGTCTTTGTAGACTGGTTTTTGCATACCTGTGCTCAGCTGTTTGCAGCACACAGCATACCCTATCCTTAAAAGCCTTTCGATGGTAAAAAGAAAAGGAACGTTCAGGGAGAGGAGCAAAGGAGTGATCCCTCTTTCAGGACAGACAGGTGGGGTGTGTGTGTTTACAAATTCACCAACCCCTTCACTTTCGTTTTACAGTAACAAATATGCAGGAAGTCTTTAAATGAAAGTGACCATGAAAAAGTAAATAAGGCCGAGATGCATCAAAAAAGGATGGGAAATAAATAAAGGTCATCTGTGGATTTGGCATAAAGATTTATCTGTGTTTTATTTTATGCTCTTATCATTTTTCATTGTCTAAGTGTATTGATTTGCAATTAAAAATAATATATAAAAATAAAAGACTTAGTCATTCACACAGACACCCCTGCCTTAATAAACACATCCACTACTAAAACATATAAATGATACTTTAATTCTAATTCTGTAGAAACCCTTTTAAATATAATGAAATGATAACTGCAGCACAGCATCTCAGATTGGGTCTATAAGCAAGCTCCAGTTCTTAACATGAAAACTTTGCATAGCTATTGTAGCTTTTTATACAGCAGGAAGTTTACAGTCCTGCATAAACTGTAAGGGAAAGAAACTGGTAATAAAATAACAAATTTATTTGTAAAGCCATATTTACATATTACTGGTTACTGTATTACTTAACAAAATAAAGTTAAAAAAGAGAATAAGTGAGTTAGTTGTTACTCCTAACTGAAACACTTCTTTTCTTCTTAAAGCCAACATTTTTAGCTGATTTACAAGCTGGTCTGACAAAACAACCAATGGATACAGATTTCACCCAGATTTAAACTTTCCCACTTTTTTATGTTATTTTAATTATTAGATTCTTTTGGCCTTTTCTTTTTGTAGTTGAGCTGATCATGATAACAAATTACATCCTTTGTAGTTGTTGGGTTTTTGTTTTTTGGCAGGGTAAACAAATTATTAAACTAAATTATATTTAGCAATATTTATAAAAAGTTTTTGTGTGCACTTTTTTTTCTTTGCTGCAATTTATTTCAAATGGTGCTTATTGCTTTCGATTGATCATTTATTCTGAAAAATGTTCATCTGCTTCTATTTTCTTAACCGTTTATCCAGTTTAGGGTTGGAGGAGCATTAGAGCGTTTCCCAGCTGACACAGCTTTTAGCTATCCTAAACTATAAATTCAAAGCCCTTAAATCCAGGATGCAATTACAGTCTCACTTGTTTTTACGTCATTACATTCAGTTTTTCTAAGTTGGTTCAGAAGGAAGTTAATGTCATTGTCACGATCATTAGACCTTCTGAATTCCAGCACGTCCAAAACGTTGCTCTGAGCTCTTCCCACAGTCTACAGGGATAAATTAAAATAACAATAATGAATAAGACTGTGTGTGTAAAGACAACAAGTAAGTGCATACAGTTCACCTGTATGCATGCACTTTGGGGACGATCAGTCAATCGGATACAGCGAAACGTTAAAGTTAAAATCCACATGCGTAAAATAAAATAAATTCTAAAAACTGCAGTGGCGGATACATGACCAGTTAGTTCTTCTGTTAAGTAACAACTGTTTCCTGAGTTGAGCAGTGCCTTTTGAAAAAGTGTGACAGCACCTTAATGCCAAACATTTATGTCATGTGCAAAATCTCACTTTGTGCAAGATGTCAGAAGATAAAAAGTTCCCAGGGTTAACTTTTCAGATGAGTGTACTATGAAGCAAGATTAGTGGGTTTCTGTGGAATGCCGAGCTGAAAGCCAAAGTTTTGTGCGCTAATTGAACTTAGCTAGATCACCACAGTCGTTTCAGAATCACCGTGTTTAGAGCGTGCTCTAAGAGCGATAAAGATTTTCTGCAGAAGGAATGTGTTTTATACATGTAACCTGTTGATCCATACCTTTAGGAAGCAGACCCGTTGGGAACATGCGAACATGCAAAAGGCCCTGTGCTGCCAACCTTTCCCAAGTTTGTTTTATACTCTGCGAACTGCAGCTAATTGTGTTTTTAGCCTTTGATCTGGTGACGAATTAAACTTATTTCTACAACTTGTGCATTAGGTCACGTGAATGTACTGAGTAGCCTATAATATGTTTTATAGTTTCACACTTTGCACCTTTTGTAGTCATCAAGTTAGAAACACACAGCAGCTTCTGATAGCGTACCATAATTTAAAAAAAAAAAACCCATGCCCTCTTTATTTGTTGCATTTTTGTTTAATTTCTTATATCCTGTATGTATCTTAATTACCCATCCCTCTGTCAGAAGTAGGCGACATTCAGTCTCTAAATTCTGTTTGTAGGAATAGTCAAGGGATACATCAAATGCCCCCTTTTTACATGAGCGTGCCCAGAGCCTAAAAAAAGAATGGGTTAACAAAGAGAGCTAGTTACCCACCCTCCCCAGCTAATGTAGATGAAGCCTAGCTATACTGGACTTGCTACATAGCAAGTTATATCTCTCAGAGTGTTTTGATTCTAGCCCAGCTCATAGCCTTTAACTAGTCTTTACTTGTCGGACCAACTCTGCAGTGATAGGTGGAAAACACAGTGCCCAGCATTTGGTTAACAATTACACTGAAGCTGGTAACACTTTTATGGCGATTTTTCAGTAACTTTGTCTATGTTACTTTCCACACACTAACAATAGATTGCCACTCATATACAGAACGTACAAATTACCCAAAAGGCCACTTCTCTAAAGTGAAAGGCTCAGCTGATAACCCATGACTTCTACTCATTCCATTATCCTACTTAATCCTTCCTGATTTTTTTTTAATAGTATACAGTTTAACTCTATGTCTCATAATGGCTTATTTGTGCCTGTCTCTATTGTATGTGACAATTCTAGATCACAGTGAAGATAGGCCCCTGCGTAGTGACAGTCTAGCCTTGTGTCGGTACAAAGCTCTCCGTTTCTACATGAACTCTGTGAACTGCTCTGTTTCCTGCTTATATCAGTTTGCTCATCTGCTGCTCCTCGGCGAGCCGGCCTTTAACTCCAAACTAAGCTGGGGTGTATCACTGCCCCCCTCGGCTGTCCTTAAACGGTTTCAGCCATCGAGAACCAGATGAAAAATACAGCTGTAAGAAAGGGACACAGGCCTGTCCAAGATCACACTCAACTTTTTCATGTATAACTAGTCACTAATATTAGGAGCAGATCATTAGTTTGTCGGTCCTTCTGTATCCCGCCTTGTAAACGCTACATTTCTTGAACACTTTTCAGGCGATTTCATGAAACCGAACTCGGTTAAACTGATTACACTATAGTGATCAGGGTCACAGTGACATCACAGGAAATATAAACAAATGCTTAATCCAATAAAATAATTATGCGATGGCATTTTATATTTAAAAGGTCAAAGGTAAACTTCACTGTGACATCAGAATGTCCTGCAAAAGCTGACTAAATGCAACAGCAGTAAGTGTTAGTCACATTTGACCAACTTTAACTGCTTTCCCTTTATTATTGTAGGGTCTTTACCTTACAGTATAAAGCGCCTTGAGGCAGCGGTTGTTATGATTTTCCGGTATATAAATATAACTGAACTGAATTGAAGTGAACATTTGTGTGATGAATAGAACGTGTATACGCTACATGTGGTTGCAAACAATTATGTGTTAAGGCTAGCTTAGCACATATTTTGGACTGTTTGCTCAACTTTTGGAGGTCAACACAGCACATGTTGCTTCCTGTGTGAAAGGCCCTGTAAGTTCATGATATCCAACATCTGTAATGCATAATGCGTGGGACAAATGGCCCCCAAAAATCCAAAAACATGCGCCGTTGAGAGAGAGAAAGTGAGGAACATACATACCAGGAGTTTATCACTTCCAGCACAAAGAAACATCTGACATACAACACTGGGTGATTTAGCCAATTGTAACTGGGTAACATAAGTTGACAGATGTAAGCTGAATTGCTAAAACGGTATGAAGTCTTAACTTTTACTGGCTCTACTTTACTGGCTCTACGGCGCCCTTCATGGTCCCCTCGCCTCACAGTGAACAAAAATGGGGAAAAGTTGGAGATAAGCGTCTCTGCAAATTAGATCACGTTGCAGTTATTTAAAAATCAGGACATCAGAAATATTTTGTCTCATTTGATAATAATGATGTCTGGCTGTAGTTTCTCCACACAGCTGCCGAAATCTGGGCGTGCACTTCTCCAACCACACCCGTGCATTCCCAGAAACCTTGTGGATATGTGACGCATGACTATAGGGAGGGAGATTTGATTTATTGTAAATCGTAATTGAAATTAATTAATGCAACTTCAGGTGTTGGTGGAGGTTAACAACCATAAGGTGGTAAATCTTGTTTTTACAATCAGTTACCCTGTTTCCAGTCGCAGAAAGCCGCAGATCTCAGATGTGTTGCTGATCCAAACAAGCTTTTGTCTTTTCAGGAGTTTTATGACCACGCAAAGATCCTCTGGCAGGACGAAGGTGTGCGGGCATGCTGGGAAAGGTCCAACGAATATCAACTCATCGACTGCGCACAATAGTGAGTCTTTGCTTTTCTTATACTATTTTCACCTCTGTACGTACACTAGCAGTTAAACACGGGCACATTTCTAAGAACTTCCTTCTTCGGGTTTTGACACTCAAAGGTGAGACATATAAACCATTTAATGTGTGCTCTGGGGGGGAGTTTGGGTTGTTTCCCTGTGGTTTATGTGAGCTCAATGTGTGAAGATAAATGGTGATAATGAATGCAGTGCTACTTTGTCAAGTGTATTTATTTTGGCTAGTTTATTTTAGTAGTTTGTAGATCATTTCTTTAGGCTGGAAATAATGATGTGTTGTCTCTTTTTTCTTTTCTTTTCTTTTTTTTTTTTAAAGGATTTGTGGACTTTGTTATGGTGTTGGTATTTTGTTAGTTGGTCCACCACTTTAGTATTGACTGAAATATTTGAGCAACCATTAAATTGGTTAATATGAAACCTCTGACTCACATTAGTTGTCCCCAGTGGATAGTTCCCTTGTGGGGACACCAGGGGATTCCCTTTGTAGTTTGGACTAAAACCTTTCTATAAAGGTTAAAGCCACTTTCAGTATGAAATGTTGCAGGCAGTCTATACTTGCAGTTGTGGCTTGTGTATGCCAAAAATGGCATCACAGCTGCTGGTGTGCAGTGTCCTTTGGTGACGTTTTGGTTTGCCATGCACCTTCTAGCTTTTGTAACCTGAAGCCTGCGATTATATGTTCTGCAAAAAAAAAAAAACCTGCTTAAAACTTAGCAATCGCTTTGTTTGCATACTATTATGACCATTTAAATTTTCTTCTCAGTTTTGACACTTACCCATGCACGTGTTGACATAGCTTATTTATTAAAACATGGATTTTCCACATGGTAACGAGTGCTGTTGAGAGCATGCCAGAGCAACAGGTAGCAATAGACCCCAGCACATAGAAAACTTTATAGAAATATTGAATCCTACAGACAATAACTTTGTGCACGTGAAAAACTGAAAATGAAGGCACGCGCCGCATGTGGGCAAAGGCTTGATATTCAAGTGTTTATCATTGAAAAGTACACTGCTACTTCTTGTGCCCACATTTATGACTATGGTGCTGTGTTGACGTCACAGTTCCCTCAAGCAGCCACTAATGTGTCAGGCCAAACTGTGGCATAATTAGTAAAAATGTGTTCATTGCATTGGTTCAACTATTGTTCCTATTTTGTGCTAATTAGCAAATATTAGCTTAAATGTTAAGCTAAGGTAGTAAAAACGGTAAATGCTAGTGTCATAGCGTCAGCATTTAGCTTAGAGCACCTCAATGCCTCCGTAAAGCCTCAAAGAGCTGCTAGCACAGGTGTAAAGAAGCATCACAGATGGCCGGTGTTGGTCGCACCAATTAATTGCGATTTTGGTCATTTTCTGACTAAAATTTGTGCTCACCCAATCTAAAGTTTCCATGGTGCTTGGTTACAGATGTTCCTGTTGTGAATTGGACTGTTAAAAGGTTTCGTTTCCATGTGCTGGCAATTGTTTTTTTCTGTCAGGTGGATTTCTGGTTAGTCTTTGCTAAACAAAGTGCAGACCTTTTGGATGGTGATAGTGTGTGTGTGTGTGGTTAATCTTCCTGGAACATCTTTTTGTGTTTTCTGCATTGAAATTTGGAACATATTTAGAGGAACATTAGCTTGAACTTCCCCAACCCGTGCCGCCTGACTCTCCCTCTGCTGTTCCAAGCATGTTATCTTTCCCTTTGGTCTTTGGTCAGTCAGGCTTCATTATAAGACACAAAACGATCACATGCGTCAGTATGGGACGTGTGCTGACTGTTTCATTTGTCGTTGTGTGTTTAAAGCAAGTATCAAATATAAAAGCTCTCATAGCATTATATTCGTCATTTATTGCATGGTCATAGCATGCAATAAATGACTAGATATAACGGTGATGCATGAATTCAAATGGCATATTTTACTGTAGCAGCCGGTTAAGGGGGAACTATTTTTAAACTGCTTCACATATAATTAGTTATCGAGTTTCTAACCTTTGGGTTTAGATCAAAAGAGGAAGGAGTGAAGCAAAAAGTAAAGTTGTACTGCACAAATTCATGTTCAAATTGTAAGACTTTTGATATGTTACAAATAGTTAAATCAACTATTTGATGAAACGCTTAATGAATGACTTTGCCTCCCAGGATTTACTGTTAATCTGTAGGGACTACATGCCACCAGGTCCACCTTCAGCTCTGTGTGGCATGTTTTACATAAAATCTCACTGTAGTAACTCAAGCAATCAAATGAATGAGGAGTGAATTCCGTATACATTTCCAAAAAGTAGAATTAGAAGTTCTACTGCATGTGAAGTTGTACTTTGTGCCGTATTTTTGATGAGTGTACTCAGTTACTTTACACCGCTGTCTTTGTTAGCGTATGTTGTCATTGGGGGGGTGTGTATGCATGTCATTTCCATGTTGCAAATGCGACCACAGTTGTTTGTCGCAGTCACAGTTGCGTGTGTGTGGCACTCTTATGTTTTGTGGGAGGCGGGTGGGCTGACAGCACAGGCTGTCAGTGAGATGATCATGAAAAACCATCACTGTAAGAAGTGTGATTGAACACATGCGGCGTTTCACGCATCTGAGGAGAGACAGCGATTGAAAATGACAAAAGATCGAAAAGAGAGATTGAAATTGAATGAGGGCTTTCCTCTGTTGCAGGAACCCCCTCTTCTCCTCTCCTCTGTCCTCTCTTCTCCTCTCCTCTCCTCTTCTCCACACCCAGCAGCCCCAGTGTTATGATGGATCAGATGTTGGGCTGGGTGGCCAGACCGGAAGTGCTCCCCTCCCCCCTCTGTGTGCTTATGTAAACGGAGAAGCAGAGAAAGAGAGAGGGGAGAGCTATTTTTAACCCAGGCAGGCTGCAGAAGGAGAAAGAATGAGCGACTGTGTTAGAAGAGAGAGACAACTTCAGCATTATTGATGAAGGTTGTTAGCATTAAATGAAAATGTCAACCCTGGATCAGCACAGGAAAAGTGAGGCCCACCATGTACACCTCCTGCCTCTCTCTTTGCAAAGATCACCTGACCCGTGTCATGATCGGGGAGGGGGGGGGGATAAAATCAGGAAAAAAAAAGGGAAGAAGAAGTTGACATGGCACTGATGCTTTGTCTCTGTGTGATTAGAAGGAAGTCACTGAAGCTTCACCGGTTCTCTTTTTGCTCCGTCATGCTCCGCCGTGATGCATCATTATTGTTGCTGTTTTTCCCCTATGCATTGAGGATGCACTCTAACTGTAAGATGTTCAAATGCAAAGTCCGCTCAGTGCCTCGTTGCCCCCTCCGCCCAACAGGGCTGAGGCGAAGGGTTTGTCAGGTTTCTATTGTCTCATCATATACAGTATAGCAGTGTGTAAGTGTCGCTGTAAGTGTAAGAATTTTCAAGATAAGTGGAAAAGAGAAAAAAATCTTAATTTTTATTTATTTATTTTTTCAAATTGCTTTACTCATCACTTCACAGACTCTGTTACCTCATACACATAACAAAGGCGAATCCAAGCTTCTTTTGGGCGCTCCCTTGCTAACAAACAGCATGCCACAGTGGATGGCTTCCCATACTTGATTTCTGATTTTTATGCTGGTTATCCTTCCTGACCTAATCTCCGAGGGTTTTTTGTCTCCTGCTCGTCTTGAACCAGGGATCTTTTGCATGTCAGACAAATGCATAAATCACAAATCTATGGGCATAGTACAGCCAGGGGTATTATTCTAAGTTTCTTATATTATTTGTATAATATTCCTAACCTTGCAAATATCCAGGCTTGCAGTGGTAAAATTTGCAAGACAAAAATGGTACATATATCCAGAAAATAAGAGGAATTCTTTGAGATTTAAGACACAAATTTATAAGAAACAGATGTTTAAAAGAAAGAAAAGTTGCTTTTATTTTTGCCGAGTTTCCACATCATTTCAAAGTGGGACGTTAGAGGTTTTGTAGGCCTTATTTGGCGAGTCACAAATACACAACAGTGGTAGTACAGACTGCACTTTCTACAGTTTTACTGCTGCTGCCATGTTGGATTCCAAAGTTGGAGTTGGTGTGACTTCGCTGACTTTCCGAGTGGGAAGTCCAACTGGAGGGGGCGTTTGAGCTGAAAATCTAGTGGAATTCTGACTTTCCACTTCAAATGGCATGCAGCATCATTCCTAATATAAGATGGACTATTCAAATATAGTCTTTTTTGCAGTTGAGGTTAACAATAAGTGTTTATTTTATAATAACCCTTACATTTCTTATCATCATAAGAAATGTAAAGCATTTTTAAAAACCTCTGTGAAAGGGGAATATCACCTGTCCAAAGCTTCAGTATGGTGAGCGCAAATTATATTATTATTTTAAGAAAGATTTAATTGGATCAAAGATCAAGTTGAAACGTATCTGACTGCTGTTCCCAATTTTATAAACTTTAGGAAATATAAGGTTTGCTTTATTTTTTTTTCCCTAAGGGCATGCTGGGTAATCTGGCCAGGTAGTATGGCAGTGTGGAGGAGGCTCTGTGGCTACAGGACACTCAACAAGATGCCATAAAAAAGAGAGGGATTAAAAAGAGAGACTTGTTTAAGTGTTAGATACTTGTTAACTCAGAGAGGGTTAAATATTTGTGTGGTTTCTTTTATTTATGTGGTATTTATTGTATGACAACATGCAATTGTAAAAAGTGCAGCATGGCTAATCTTTTGAAAATACTGCCATATTGCTCAAAAATATTCCCAAACTTTTTCAATAATATCATAAATTTCACGCATTTTTCTAGAGATTTTATTTTTTCACCTAAACCTCTGTAAATTTCAGGATTTTTCCTCATTAATTTACCAAATTAAGAGAAATCACAATTAATTGTTGAATAAGTACCTGATTTTAAATATGTCGAGTCTTGCACATATTTTTGCAAATATTTATTTATAATACACCTCTTTTATTTTATTTTTATTTTTGATATTATTATGGCTTATTGGAGGATCAACTAACTGTTTTAAAGTCATGTCCTTAGTTGTAGCTTCTTGTCATCTCAGTGAAACATCTAAAGGTTACACCTTTTTTCCATGTTTTGTAAGACTTTAGTGTGGGTGGTAAGCAGATTTCATCTTTGGACAGAGACAGATATGCTTCTAAGCTAAGTGGCAGCTTGCTTTTTGTCTGCAGAGGCATCGTCTCCTCCATCTCTAAAAAGCAGATTGCCACCAAATCTGAGCCCTTCCTTCAAATGAGAAGTAGAAAGACGCTTGTACTTGTGGCCTAAAGACAAAGAAATAATGCAAACATGTGGCCAAAAGGAAGTTATGGAAAACTAAGCCAATAATGAGATGTTGCTGACCAGTTGGAGACAACTGCATATTTGGAAACAGTGAACAAAGCTGTACATACTTTAGCACAAGTCCTTTGTAAGCTTTACACAGTCTTCACCTTTTGTGGATTTTTTGAAAATACCATGAATCATTTTGTGTTTGTTTATGATCATTGCTGATCATATGAAGATTGTTTTCCTGTAAGCTCTGTTCCTCACACCGAGAGGAAAAAATTGACTGGAGATCATTCTTTTAACTTTAAGGCAACATCAGCCTGAACTTAAACATTTGCTTCCCTGACTTTGTAACATGTAACAAACTGTACATCCAAAAATAAGTACATTATTCATGTAATTCCTCCGCAGGGGTCTTGTTTCATCTGTCTGACCCTGCTGTCATTTACACCGTCATTCTTCTTTACCTACCCTCTTTCTTCCTGTCTCACCTCCTTACACACACCTTCAGTGTGGAGTGGAGCTGTCAGGAAACGGATAATAAGTGAAATAACGTTAATTGAGTTCACGAGAACACATTACGTAGCTGCTTTTATTCTCAATCTGTGAAAAATATAAATGAAAGCTAATTTGAAAGAAAATGTTTTTTAAGCATTTGCTGAAGCTGTCAGACAGACTTTTATTTCTTTTTTTTAAATGGTTGATAAAAATGATTTGATGCAGAGCGTGAACCTTCTTCCAGGATATGCACAAGCATGTAAGGCAAGCATAATTGTTTGAGCTTTTCAGCCATGTCGACACACTGAGGTCAAGTAAAAAAAAAAAAAAAAAAAAAAAACTGCTGGAATCAGACAAGGACAAGTTGCTGGTATAGTAGCCGGTGCACAGCTCCTGGTATGTGGCTTAGTAAACACGGAACAACGTAAAATTGGATAAATTAATCATTTAGTCTCTTGAACCAGAACGATATTGATGTTGTATATTGTTTAGGTCTCCTGTTTCCTTATTGTCTGACTGCTTTTTTATTTTTAAATGACAGTATAGAGGTACCCGTTGTGTTAAAATATGACGAGGAGTACCTGGCCTGAAGCTGGGAGTGAAGGTGTTTTATTTTTACAGGCTTTTATTTTGAAGGACTCTTGCGAAACAGACTTTTTTATGCATTATTTTATGAAGCATTCCTTCCATATGCAACACTTTATTAACAAAAAAAATACATAGAATCTTAAACATGAGCCCTAATGAAATGCTAATGTTCCATTTGTTCATATATTAAAGTGGATAAAGTAATAATGTATTTGGAGGGGGAAAGTAATTTTCTATTACTTTGTTAAAAATTAGTTGCGCCATCTATAATGCAAAATAACGTCAGGATTTTGCATAAAATAATATAAACAGCGCCACGCCATAGATTTGCAACACCAGATGTAGTGGATTTTTAATCTCTGCTATATATTTTGTTTGGTTTTCTTCTTCTCAAATGTTAGGAGTGTCTTTTTTTTAAATTGGGGGTGTTTGTAACTGTAGGAGAAGTCACTCAGAGACGTTACGTTTGTGCCGCCTGGCCGTGATACCGGCCGAGAGTTACCACCGTGTTTATTAATTGTGGATTCTTTGAAACGTTGTCCCAGCGATAATGTGCCAGAGTCCCCCTAAAGTACTTCTTTGGCACCCTCGTACTCCTCTTCTCTCCCCCCATCCTTCCTCTGCTCTCGCCTCTCTCTGTCTCTCCGTGATGTGTGGCGGTGTTTGTGCAGGGACAGAAAATGGCTGAGATTGAGTCTCTGACTCATCCTGAAGGAGGAGGGAGGGGAGATGAGGGATGGGGGCAAAGACGAACTGATTTTTTTTGTGTTTTGATGGGGTGGCAGTGTCACTGTTTGTTATCCTGAAGATGTTTAAATGAAATTTCCAGGTGTGTGCAAGCTGCAGATGTTAAATGTGTAAAAGTGTTTGGAGACGGGCGGCTGTGGGAAACTTTGCTGCTGCTGCTGTAATCTCGCAGTCTTGTGATTTTTCTGAATGCTGTTTAGATGTCCCGTGTTTACTTAGTTACTTTTCCTTTATTTTTCTTCTTGTCGTTGTCTTTCTTTCTTTCATTCAGTTTTGTATTCTTTTTTACTTTACTGTACGGGATTTGTATTTTCCTTTCTGGTCCTTTGGGGGGTTTTCTTCATTTTTATGCCTCATTTAAGGTTTCTTCGTGACTTTTCTCTGGGCTTTGTCTCGCTTTAAAACGTTTTCTTCATGCTCTTGTTTGTTTCTTTTTTTGCTTTCTTTTATTCTTTGATTTCTGATCATTTGTTCATCAATTAATTTCATTTTTTGTCACGTTTCTTTCCCATCTTTGTCAGTTTCTTTAAAGTTTTTATGCTCTCCTTTTACTTTTCTCTTTATGTTCTTTTTTCCCTCTAAACTTTCCATTCTTTTATTAATGTTTCACTATCCTGTTCATTCTTTTTATTTTTATCTTTGATTCTTCTCTTTCGTTCTCTTTTCGTCTTTCTCTTTCACTCTGTTCTCGTCTCCTCCTACCTTTCCTACTCTTATAATCTGTTCACTTTTCTCTGTTTTCCTCGTGTGTTAGTTCTTTAATTGTCTTCCTTCTTTTTTTGTCCTTTTCTTCTCTCGCGCACTTTTCCCTCTGTTTCCTCTAACCCACTCCATTCCCTGAATTTCTTTCTCTCTGTCTCTTTGTTGCTCGCTCCGTTCCTCTCTGTCCCCTTCTTCTGCCTTTCTTCCCTTCTTTTCCCTCTCCTCTCTCTGTCTGTCTCTCCCTCTCTCTGGCCTCTCTCCAGCAGCACAAGATTTGGAGCCGATTGTCTATTTATAGCGCCTGTGGTTCTGTCGCCATGACAACCAAGCTGGAGGCCAGGGCGCCAGGGAGCTATTTTTGGAGCAGCTCTGTAATGTCAGACATAGCCTTCTCTCTCTTTCTTCCCTCTCTCTCTGGATGTGGTGTGTGTTTGATTAAGGATCGGCTGGCGAAGCCTTCGGTTTGGTCAGCTCGTCGCAGTGTGAAGCGCTAACGTACAAAGAAGCGGTAACCCCCTCAAGTCTTGCACCGTCCCCCTCCCCCCACCTACCTATTACCTCCACCTTGAGGAAGCACCGAGACCATTTCTTGTTGGGTTTTTTTGTATTTATTTTTTTGAGTGGGCTCGGTGCTTCAGAGGCTTGTAAAGCTTCAGTTTTCTCTCGTGCAGCTGAGATTGATTTCAGGCGCCTTAAGTGACACGTTTGAGTGTCTGCAGTGAGATTTGCAGCAACAATAAAGACACAATTTAAAGCCCTGTTAACGTAAAAAAAAAAAATACTAAACTGCATTTTTTGTAAATCTGAAAAAACAAATTTAAGTGTTAATAAATGGCCAAATTATTGTCAGTAAAATTGACACTAAACTATATTTAAGGATTTAATACTTAAATTTACAATTTTAAAATGTATCCTTTTTTTGTAAACTGCTAATAATCTTTTCATTTGTTTTCACAGTTTTCCTGTTTTACAGTTTTCCTGTTAATCAGCTTCTCAGGAATGTGCATTTTCTGTACTTGTAAAGGTTTTTGAGCGTCTTCATTTTTTACTTTTGTGTAAAGACATGGTGGTTGAACTTCTGAAAACTTGCTTGGACATGAATAGATTTGAGGAGATGTGGAAAGAGGCGCTTTTTAGGGACGCAATCCTGCTCGCTGATTTGTGTGTGTCTGCGTGTGTGTTGTCACACAGCGGAGCTGCTCGGACGCGGTGGGGCAAAGTTTTCCAGATGCTGTGTGTTTGTATCTTGTTATACTACAAACCCTGATACAGGTTAAAATACTTTAATTATTACTCTGGTACTATTAAACTGTTAACACAGTTAATGTGTTCTTTGATCAAATACTGGCTTTTTTTTCTCTCTCTTTTTTTTTTAAAAGAGACATTTCATAACTGTTTCTCATATGAAGGTAATTTAAAATTAAAGTACTATGATCTGAAAATTTGGCTCCCTAAAAACATAAAAACCTGCTCCGTCCTGTTACGTTTGATCTGTTTCTGTTTTATCCTTACCAGCTGTAAGGTTGCAGGCCGGACGACACAGTTGTGTGTCAGAGTAATCTAATACTGAGTAGAGATGAGGACGTATGAAAGCTCATAATCTGAGTAATCCTTTGTTCTAATACTGCCACTTTTACAAGATAAATGCATTATGGGAGTGTTGTCAGCTATGTTGGGACAGTGCGCTGCTGCTGTTACGTTTTTTTTTTGTTTGTTTGTTTTTCAACACATGAAAAAAACAAAAACAATAATTTAAAACAATTTCAACTTCATCATGTTCAAAATTACACGTGCAAAGCAGATCCAGTTAAAAGGTGTTTTCATAGCAGTCCAATAGGCTTTAATTATTGTAGCAATAATATAGAAGAAATTTGGTAATTGAACTTTTGTTTAAAAAAAAGTCTATTTTTTAAAATATAATTGATAAAACATGTGATTTTTATTTTATGAATTTGAACAAGCATATTTAAATATCCTTCGGGGTTGTTTGTGTGGCAATAAAACAATGAATCCAAATAAAGAATTGAAGTAAATATGACATTTTAAAAATATGTAAATGCTAGAGTATTTATTTTTCATTTTTCCACAATCGTGGCCTACATTTATTGTATCTGCAAAAAAGAAGAAGAAAAGAAACCCAAAGAAAACAGAAGAATGAATTTTAGCTTTTCTTGTAAATACTGGGTCATTTTTAGCCACCAGACAAGTGACCTGTGTATATTTCCAGAGTTTAAGTCACCCTGTCTGCTACCCCAGAATAACCCTGTGGATATACATAACACCGTAGACCTCTCTGTTACTGGGGCAGCCACTATTATTTAGTTCAGCTTAGTAGGCATGGTTATTATTGGCACTTCTCCTATTAATAGGGAGAAGTGCTAAAAATTGAGCAGTGTGTTTGTCCTGGGCGTGTTGATGCCTCAGACCGGAGCTGTAGATAAACAAGATTTTGGCCTCAGCAGATGTTGGGGCAGGCATGTTAACTCTCATCATTAGAGCTGTAGCTTTCACCCTCACCCAAAATGAAAGTTTTGTTGTTGAGGTGCTCACTAATAATGTAATGTTATGGGCTGAAGTTTGACTCGAAGGTGCTGAGGTGTGGGAGCACCTGAGCCACTTGGCCCCTGCAGAGAGCGGCTGGTACCAGACCAGCTGACTGCCTAATGGTCTTTCTGTGTGTTTTACATGAATATCTGTGTCAGTGCGCATTTGTGCAGAGAAATGCGCATGGCCCGCTCTTTGTCTCTGCGAACCCTTTCTCCTCCCTCTCCTTCCTGGCTCAGGGGTCTTTTTGTCCGTTTGTCCAGCACTGTAGCGCCTGCAGACGCAGCCCCCCGTTCCTCTCAGTGTGTTACCTGCAGCCCTTCTGTCACATTTCACCCCTGCCCGCAACATTCCTAGTTATCTCAGAGGGGGCTGCATACCTGTTCTCTGAGAGGCGGCTGCAGGCCAGTGTCTTGCCTTGCTAGTTGTAAGAATAGAGCGTAGACAATTATTCAAAGCAGACAGCCGGGCGGGCCGAGGAACAGAGTGGGAACGCAGTATGTTAGCAACTACTCTGTAACAAGCAGTCAGGGATTACTTAAAGCATTTTGGTTGGTGAAGCTTTGCAGAGATTTAAAATAAAATTGGTTAGATGAAGTTGCAAGCAGTGCTTTAACACATCAAAGCCATGTCTGTTCATTTTTTTTAAATTAGCAAGCATTAACTGTGTGGCTACACTTTAACACTACTGCACTATAACCCTCATCCCTGCTTAAAACATGCTGCTCAGGGGAAAGCTTTAATATTTAAATATTGTTCCGGAATTTTGTGGAGTAGAAATGCATCAGAATAAGGTACAATAAAGTACATTTAGCGTATTTGGTGTTTTATTTTAACAATTTGTATGGAGGTAATTTTCAAGTTTCTTTCTGCAGAAAGACTCCCATTGCATTTCAAGCTATATCTGTCGGAGACCCTGTAATTATTTGTACTGCATTTCAGGTCCATTCAGTATTTACTTGAGATCTTGTTGTTTAATATAACATGGTAACACACACGAGGAAGGGCTAAAGTTTAATATGCAAATGTTTAAGTTTGAGAGCAGAATCCGTGATTGAAACATTTGCATGATATTAAAGCTGCGATTGTGAAGTTTTCAGCTCAGTTTCTGTAGGAAAACTGCAGCACTTGTGCTCGATCAGTGCAGGCGAGTGCGACACTGCTGCTTAAAGATAATCACCAAATTCCTTTCGGTATAACTGGCCTGAATTCAGCTCACTCCTCTTTCCATGCCACAGCTGAGCAACTCTTCTTTGATAATGTTTACCTCTTTACATCTGAAAGTCCTGTCTGGACAGCTTGGAAGTTTAATTTTCCACCTTCATTTTATTTACATGCATGTGCAGTGGCTCGAAGGGAGATGATAGGGAAGTTGTTGTTTTTTTCCTGTGTGAAATTTAGGCAATCTTATTAATGCTGGTGTGCATGTACACGACGGGTACTAGTGTAAAAGTGTCTGTGGTCCAGACAACGCCGAAAGAGTCGTCAGGCTGCCTCGCACACCTTGAAAGCAGACACCCGTTCACACAGACCATTAACATGCATTTGGGTAGGCGCTCTTCAAAATATGAACGCGCTGTAGGCCTGCATACCCACCCACGCACACACACACACACACACACACACACTTCTCCTTCTGTGCAAGTACTACTACAGCGGCTCCATTGACGAGGCTTCTTCAGTCTGACAGAGCAAACGGCTGCCGGTGACTCAGACTGGCTGCCTCTGATCTCGCTGCGATTTCAAACACTCGCCCCCTCGTGGCCATTCAGGGACTCATATCCTCCATGTTTCCCGAGCTCTCACTGCTGTGCTCGGCAGCAGCGCTCGGCCTGTGTTTGTGTGCGTTTTTGAAGCCAAACTCTTCCAGTCTGATAGGTTGGTGAGTTAAGGAGGATTTTAAGTTGCGTTTACAGTTCAGTAGGTTTTATTTTGAAGATTACCGTGGTTAGTTAAAATGGACTGATTTACTGTGAAAGTAAGCAATACATTCGTTTTATTGTAAAATTGTATATATATTTTTTCTATACAGTTCCAGCTGAGATTTAAAAGCTTTTGTGTTGTCTTTGCAGCTTCCTAGACCGGATTGATGTGGTCAGGCAGAACGACTACACACCCACTGATCAGGTGAGGCAGTCAGCACTCAAACACCAGTTATAACAGTTTTTATCATTTTTATTTAGTTTTGTAAGTTTCAGTTATATTCTGTTATTTTATTGTTTAAAAATGTTCACCAGTGTTTAGTATATTCTATAATGTTCAAATTGAGCAAAAACGAAAATGGAGAGTAGTTTTTGTTTTCTATTCCAGTTAATCAAAATGTTTTTTTCTCTTGTAGCTTTCATTTTTTTGAGTTTTAGTTCACTGTAATAACACAAACAGGATTGAAGGTGATGAACCACCAGAGCAAAGCCTGTCAGACATTTGCATTTATTCACCAAACTCAAATAATATTGCAATAACAACCTGTAAGCAGATTTTCAGGTTCCCATCATGACACACTCATGCTCTGTGTATATTATTTGGAGGCACCTGTGCCTTCCCTTCTGTGACGTGTCAAAGTTTAATCTTGGGGAAACTCGAGAAGAAGTAAAAAGTGTGAGTGTGTTTAACTGTGTAGCCGGAACCAGACAAAGGATGTGAACTGCAGTACACGTCATATCATACGTGAAACGAGCGTGTGCAGATGGAGAAGTTCACGTCCCAACGACCCGTGTGGACGTGGAAAGCATGAAGAGACCTTCATGACGGCATTGTAATTACGCATCACCACTGAGGGCAGCAGAGCCGTGCACAGGGCATGTTTGCATATAGAAAATGTGTGTCGTTGTGTTTGCAGAAAATTATAATTACCACATTTCTGGCAGTTTTTAAAATCATAGTTGGTGAATACGTTCTAGATTTTTATGTACAATCAGCTGTAATTGGCGTAGAAGCGAGTAAGAACAGTGCCGTGGGAAATGGAAAGTGAATATAGAAAAATGAAAAGTAAAATGAGTGTGGAATTTATCTGCTTTTATTTGATTTAGATAGTCAGATAAAACTTTGAATTTGATTGTTTTTGACCTGTTTTTTACAAAAAATCTACTCATCTACAAACACTATTCATTATTAGGTGTTATTATTCAGTATGTCTTATTGAAAATGGACTATATGCACAGCTTCTTTTTAAAATTATTTTATTTATATTGTGTATCAATACGGATAAGTGCATAATATGAACTGTGCCACACATCCCGGCATTTAAGTTTAAATGCTGTTCCCTAGATGGACTTTCAAGACGCACGCATCAGTTATCTTTATTTGTTTTATTTCCTCGCGAAAGTCGACTTTTTGCCCATTTACTGCCATTTTATGCTTCATTGTCCACTTGTGCTTCCTTTAACCCTCCTACTCCTATTTTCTTTTTTCCAGGACCTGCTAAGATGCAGAGTACTGACATCTGGGATCTTCGAGACAAGATTTCAAATAGACAAAGTTAATTTCCAGTGAGCAACCTCAATGTTTATTTATCACGATGTGTGCGATAGAGCGAAAGCAAAAAAGTCAAATAAAAGGATTAATACTGTTTTAAAAGTGTAAATATAAAACTTTTTAACTTCTTCTGTCTCAGTATGTTCGACGTTGGAGGTCAGAGGGATGAACGGCGAAAGTGGATCCAGTGTTTTAATGGTAGGAGATGATCCTGAATTATTTCTGAAGTATCTAACACTCACTTTGCTGCTTTTTTCATGTCATTGGGTTTATAAAGTTACTAAAGCAGATATATATGTAGTGTTCAGGAATCCGTAACTGGATTGAAGCATGTGCGTTCATTTAAAGTCCAAATTGAGAACAAGGTTGTGTATCTTGAGTTTTTGGGTATTTTTATTCATAGTGGTTTTATTAATCCTGCTCTGTGTTGTGTGCCGCAGATGTGACAGCTATCATCTTTGTGGTGGCGAGTAGCAGCTACAACATGGTGATCAGAGAAGATAATCAGACTAACAGACTACAGGAAGCCCTCAATCTTTTCAAGAACATTTGGAACAACAGGTCGGAGACAAATTTTTCTTTGGACACATTTCTTTCTTTTCTGTTTTTGTCTTTTTTTTTGTTTGAAGGTGAGGAGACAAAAGGGAGTCATAAAAGCCAAGAAATGTTGCTAAAAAAGACTATAGAAACTAAATGCTGTGACACTTTGGTCCCTTTCTAGCTCCCTTTATGTAAAAGGTGCTTTCCAGACATAAGAGCAACTTAAGAGCGAAGTATATGATTACTGTGACTGGTAGTTTTCCATTGTTTGGGCTAAAAGAAAGTCATATACTACAATACAATAATAAAACTTTTACTTTGAGTTGAGAGGAATGCCTAGTTACAAGCCATCTTGCACACAGCAGGGAAATACGGGGGAAAAAACAAAGATAAAATAGGATCAAAAGAACATGAGACATGATGTGAGCTTTCTGTTAGCTGTGCAAATGAAAACACAAATCAAGCTGGGAAGGTTTGTCATCTGAGGGGCTGCTGCTTTTGCTAGTTTGGTAAGAGAAGTCATTTCTTTTCAGAGATGAGTACAGTAAATTTAAACAAAGCGCTCGATACGTTTACGTGAACGGTGCACTAAAAAATTCTTCTGAAAATCAAGAAAATGTGAAATTTCTGATTCAGGGTGTATATGTAGAGGGACAAAGCTCTGAGCAGACACCATGTCTGCCTTTGACTCCATATGGGCTGTTTATGGCAGAAGCTCTAAGACCTTTTTAACCCAGAACTCCAGAGAGTAAATTATTGCCGTGTTCTCCAGCCAAAGTCTATTAAAATGTAATTTCTACTTTTAAAACAGTGACTCTCCAGCAACACATGTTTTGGGTCTGAAACTAACCTTGGTCTGAACTTGCTCACTTCCCTCCGCAGGTGGCTACGGACCATTTCTGTAATCCTCTTCCTGAACAAACAGGACCTGCTTGCTGAGAAGGTTTTGGCAGGAAAATCTAAAATTGAGGAGTATTTCCCAGAGTTTGCACGCTACACTACGCCTGATGATGGTAAGGCTGGCGCTCTTAGATCTGCTCATCTTCATCTTGCTGTCAGTCTTTTTTCCCCCCCAAACATTATCCCTGATGATCTAACATCCCCAGAACTGTCCACTTTAATACAATAATATTTATATAGCTCCTGTTAACAACTTTCATCTCAAGGAACAAGTTAGAGAGCGTACAACATCAGAGGGAGAAGCTGTATTATCCAAAAGTTCACTATGAACTTCTCCAGAGAGACCACCAGCAGACCGAGACTCAAAGAGGGGAAACAATCCAGAGATGACAAAGAAAACGGGAGCGTGGCTACAGCATGAACAAAAAACTGGAGAGTACACTTTATGATGTGCAGATGTTGCATATAAACCGACCAGAGCCAAAGCCAGAATAACAAAGGGATGGTTCATGATCACCTAATACAGTCCTCCCTGGGAGCTGGTTCCACAGCAAAGCAGCCTGATAACTGAAGGCTCTGCCTCCTGTTATCCAGTTAGATCGTGTGTCCGTGTGACTTCACGGCCGGAGCTCTTGGTTAGTTTGAGTTCTGAGTGCTCCATCGAAATGTCACACATGCTAACGCCCGCAGGGCACTGACATGTTAATATGTAAACATGCTGAGGTTTTTCTCCTCACGCTCAGTGAGAATCAGTAGTTACGGTCCTGAGATCAAGTAAAGTATTGGCCATTTTTACCAGTTTAACTCTAATGTGGTTTATTCTGTGGTAACAGTGCTGCACCGTGTGACTATTTAATGCTGCAGCGTGAAGGTGACTCGAATGTGACCAGATTTCTTCTTCCAACAGCAATACCAGAGCCAGGTGAAGATCCCCGTGTTACCAGGGCAAAGTACTTCATACGGGATGAATTTCTGGTGTGTACAAAAGTCAAAGAGGCAAAACCTGTTTTGCCTCTTTGACTTTAGTTTCCCTTTTTTCTTTTCTTTATATGACATAAAAGACTAATATGAGGTTTGAGTTATATTCCTGACAAAATTCCTTTAGAGGCTGATTTACATGGGATGTGGTTTCCAAATTGGCTTGAACTCCACTCAGTCTCTCTACTCTGGCACTGCTGGAGGAGCTGAACATAGTTTCAGTGTTTTTGAGCATTTGATGGACCGCTTATGTCCCAGAGATGTAGATTTTGTCACTACACCAGAGTACACAAACTATCCATGTGTATCAGTGGGTGAGTATAATACCTGCCACTGGAAAAAAGTTCTCCCTCAGTTTGGTGTTAGAATAATTATATTTTAATGAGTATACTGCATATATAAGTGTTCTCTGATTTTTGCCCATAAGGTTTTTTTTAACTTTGGATATTAGGAATGTATGACAGCTCAATAGTTACATTAAAAAAATACATGATAATATAGAAACGATAATATACAGATACTCCCTTCTATATAATAAAAAGTGGTAGACAAGTTTAGATCAGCGTTACTCTGCGGGCATCGTCAGTACCAACTAGTCTTTGTGTGTCTCTTTTCTCAGAGGATCAGCACAGCCAGCGGAGACGGGCGGCATTACTGTTATCCCCACTTCACCTGTGCGGTCGACACAGAAAACATCCGCCGCGTCTTCAATGACTGTCGCGACATCATACAGAGGATGCACCTACGGCAGTACGAGCTCTTGTGATTGGCAGCGGCGTCCAATCTTACTTAACTACCTATCATCATACCTAGCTAAACACCCCCTCCCGACCAGTTAGCCAATCACTCATCCACTTCCACCAACTTCACCTAACATCTGAGCAAGCAACTGAGCGCCTTGCCCTCCCCTCCACTCCGATACAGCTTCTCCCGATAAACACAACTGCAGAAAAGCTGAACAGCGGAAAGACTCTTTTCAAAACAAAGGAAACGTTGTTACAGATACACCACATCATCAACTATCAGCCTGGACTGACTGCTGTACTCAGCCACACTTTGACCCAGGAAAGAGGGTCAGGACTGGAATCCCTGAGTGTAGGCGAACTCTCCTTTTAGCTCTCTCTCAGTTAAATGAACACACATGCTCACAGGTACACAAACACACACAGATATGAGAGACGACCTCAGATAGGTTTTAATACCGCAGTAAGACGCATACACTCTCACAGAGCCTTTCAAAAGTCAAGTTCTACTGCTTTCCAAAGTCGGCAGAGGCTAAATTGAATAATGCCTTCTGAGAGGGACGAGTTTATTCACCTAGTGCTGAACACGAAGGAAGAGAACGGCGGACAGCGAGGGTGGCAAAATGATACAGAGGAGGGCTGTTTTGTGCCCAGGGATGGACAGATGGACTAATTGACTAATGGCTGCCTGCGGACGTGAGCGTGACTCTAACAGAAGACCACACGGCTCTTCAAGAATCCAACCAAGGAGGGATGCAGAAAACAACAACAGAAAAAAAGAAAAATAAATAAACAAGATGAATATCATACAATGCATAAACTCATGCATACCAGTGAACTTCATGCAGTGCAAAAAATCCAAGCTATATATATAGATATTTATATATGTGTGTATATAAATATGTATATATATATATAAATATATAAATATTATATATTCCTGTAATAACGCAATTCAACTTTTAAGTTTTTGTTAGTTTTTACCCCATGTTGTGTGTGGGTGTACACTGTGTGTGTAAGATCTGCCTTTGTGCACCATTTAAACCTCCAACAGACACACACACACATACACACATATATAAAATATATACATCCTCGCCCCCTTTGCTCCTGCTGCTATTTGACAACTATTGAATATGTGGAATTTTTATTTAACGAGGAAAGCATGACGACGCAAAAGGAACGTACGAAGTTGAAGAAACGACTCGTCGGGGCTGGATGCGACATTCTGACCTGGCAGCACACACGGACACACTAACACACACACCCGTGCACATGCACTCACAGGCCTCCTTGTCCACACTATGACCCACCTCCACACCGTTTACCTTTCGTCTTGTTCTCTCACTTCTCCCATTCCCACCTCCTCCCTTCCTGGCTTTAAGTATGTCTGTCTTTATTTTACTGCTGGACTATTATTCCTGTACAGACTGTAAAATGTATTATTTTGTACAACTTTATTGAAAAAAAAAAAAAAAACTTGTAGAAGATCCCTGTGCCTTGATCACGACTGTACGTGTAAAAATGAGCTAATATGTAAGTTATGTTTCACTGCGCTGTACAGCTGGACGGGTCTGTCCCACCTCGTCCGGGCTAGCTCACCCCTCCCGCTGGGGAGGGTGGTTGTGGGGTGGAGGGGGACGAGGAACGGGCATCGGATCGGGCAGAGGCCTTTCGTCTGTTGCTTAGTTTCCATTTTATTCCCACATTTGTTTGTTCGTTGATTCATTTGTTTTGCTTTGACTCTCCTCTGGTTTATATGATAGCGTTGGAAAAAAGAAAAATGAAGGAAAAAAGATGATAAGACACACCACTTTAATGCTGTGTAGTGAAAGATACTGAATCCTAACACAATTTAATATATATATAAAATATGTCAGATTTTATATTTTATATATATGTACTGTACACTTACCTCCCCATCACCCTTGTGAGCTGTCGCCCGGGTTTCCTTTGCTTTCTGTCCGTAACCTGCAAATATTTTCAGGTGGTGGCAATTCTGGGTGCAGCGGGGTGGGTGTTCATTTCTCTTTTTTTATTTTTAGCTTTAACTCTTTTGGAGAGGAGGGAAATATCCAGTTGCAAAACATTGCTTGTTTCTACATAAACCAAATTCTTTTTGCTCAAACAAGAGGAAACGGTTGTTTTAGTCTTTGGTTTGTTCTTAGAAATCAGTATATTAGATCAACATTACACGAGCTGAAGCAGTCGCTGTCTAACACCTCAGCCACGCAGTGAATCCAGTCCTTAATGATTGGGGGGGTTCATATTTTATTAACCTTATTTTCTTTTCTTTTTTTTTACCACAAGTGGTAACTGTTCAGAGTATATCATGTTTTATTCATATAGAGAAAGAACAAAGTGCATAACAAATTAAAAAATAAAAACAAAGTCACATATACACTCACCAGCCACTATATTAGGTACATCTTGCCTGTACTGGGTTGGACCTCCTTTGGCTTCAGAACTGTCTTAATTCTTCATGAAGAAGGTGCTGGAAAAAGATTCCTCAGAGATTTCAGTTTATAGTCATATGACAAAATCGCACAGTTGCTGCACATCCTAAAAGTCCTCTGTTGGGTTGAAATCTGGTGGCTGTGGAGGCCCTTTGAGTACAGTCAATATTTTAAACACGTTGAAGAAACTAGTTTGAGATTATTCAAATTCTGTGAAATTGTGCTTTATATAAAGGAGATGGTTCAACTGTGATCATAAAGGAATGGATATGGTCAGCAACAATACTTGCTGTTTAAAGTTTGGTACTAAAGGGCCAAGAGTGTGCCAAAAAATGTCCCCACACAATTAGACCACCAGCAGCCTCAAGACACTCACACACGACAGGATTTATCCGTGCTCTCATGTTGTTTAACCCAACGTCTGACGTCTGCAGAAAACAAGACTCATCAAGACAGAACATTTTTCTGCATACCTTTGTTGTAATGAGTTATTTGAGTTATCGTCTTACCTGTCTTGCCTTCCTATCAACTTGAAGCAGACTGGCTATTATGCAGAGCACCTCTGCTCAGTGGATATTTTCTGTTTTTCAGACTAGTAGTAGTAGTCATTTTAATTAAAAAAAACTCAAGGTAAAAATTATTAAAAGAAAATCAATTCTACAAATACGAAAATATAGAACAACTGAAAGAGCAGTATGTTCACAATGGACTTGACAGAAACTACGAGGCACCTCAGACTTGACTAAAAGGTGAGTCTCGAGAAATGATTGCCGCTTTCTGGATGAGCCCTGCAAAGTCTTGTCAACTTTGGTTCTTAGTCAAGAGCTGGGGTCTGAAAGAAGTTTGGAGGAGGACCTCAGTGACCTAGAGCCACAGTATGGTATTAGAACTATTGTTCTATATTGTGGTGCTGGCTGATCCATGGAGTTCTTTAAAAGCAAATGATAAATAAATTAAATCTGTGATTTGAGATCATCCCAAAAAGTCAAAGATTTTCTTCATACAGCATAAGTCAAACGTTTCATGGCATTATCGACTAATGTGGCAGCGTGGCAGATCCACATGTTGGCAATAATAAATATTCTCTTTTTGAGAGATGTAGCCAAAGAGTAACATGTAACGAGAGAAAAAAGGGAATAAAAGAGGACCTAAGATGGAGGAGCACCACATTTAATGGATTTTCTGTAAGTATATAATTATAGGCCTGGAAACCAATGTCCCTTCTTTAGTTTGGGACATTGGTTTCCAGGTCCATGGACTATTGCTTTTACCAAGGTATACCTCATAACTGGCAACAGAGTGTAAGGTTAGTTTTGATACTCCTTTTTTATGCTTTTTATATTTACATATTTGCCAAAGTCACATACGAGTGGGGATTTTACAAGAAAAAAAATTATATTTTGTAATTGAGTTTCTACAATATTTGCTAGTTTTCCATAAGTCATTTTTTCCTGTATGTTGTACATCTTAGAGCAGTGAATAATAACACAAAATTTTTATATTCAGACATCCAAACCGCCACACATTTTATGATTAACAGTGTGAAGGGAAAGTATTAGGGATGTAGTTAAAGGAACTTGCAAAGAAAAGCGTCTGGACTTCTTTAAGTTGCTTGAAGACGTTTCACCTCTCATCCGAGAAGCTTCTTCAGTTCTAAGGTCAAATGGTGGAGAGTCCCAGATATAAACCTAGTGGGAGTTTCCCCCCACAGAGGGACAAAAGGACCCCCTGATGATCCTCTAATCGCCTGAGCCAAGGTGTGAAACTGGGTGTGGGTCCCAATCAGCCAGAGTTTCGGGTGAGTTCATTGTGAAACCTGGCCCCACCTTATCATGCGAATTCCTGAGGTCAGATGGCCCAGGATGTGAGTGGGCGTTAAGGCGTCTGGGAAGGGATCTCAAAACTGGATTATAGATGGCAGAGAGTTGGTGTCGTAAACCCCCGCCTCTGTTCAAAGATGGTCGCTCACAGTGGACATAGATGGCTTCTTTCACTCCTCTTTCAAACCATCTGTCCTCTCTGTCCAAAATGTGAACATTGGCATCCTCGAAAGAGTGTCCTTTATCCTTAAGATGCAGATGGACTGCTGAGTCTTGTCCTGTGGAGGTGGCTCTTCTGTGTTGTGCCATGCGCTTGTGAAGTGGCTGTTTGGTCTCTCCAATGTAGAGGTCTGGGCATTCCTCGCTGCACTGTACAGCATACACCACATTGTTCTCGGATGAGAGGTGAAACGTCTTCAAGTAACTTAAAGAAGTCCAGACGCTTTTCTTTGCAAGCTCCTTTGACTACGATAACCTGGATGACTGAGAACCTTCACAGACTATTAGGGATGTAAATGTAACAGCCTTGCAAATTGCACACACTGTTTCGCTGTAGGATTATATGGTGAAGCTGGTAGCTCAGATTCCTCCAAGATTTTGCAAGTTGTTCACACTTAAGGTTAGGCTACGGTTACTTTGACCTCTTTATATGGCGAGACAAATATAAATATATATAACTCCATCCATCCATTTCCACTTCTGTCATGGGGCCAGATGGGGTACACCCGGGACATGTTACCAGTCTTCTGGAGAGCTACATATGCCGTATAGCGCATAGAAACTGTTATGCCACAGCAGATCATCTGCCTCTGGCTCTCACCCCAACTTTCCACTGCATGTCCTTCTTGACTGTCCACTATCCCTCCTCAGCACATGTCCAAACTAACTTTGTCTCCAAACTGTTCAACCTGAACTATCAATCTGATTAACTCATCTAATTACCCTGGCCACTCCCAATGAAATTGTCAACATCTTCAGCTCTGGCACCTCCAGCCTCCTGTCTTCATGTTAGTGTGCCACCATCTCCGTACCATACATCACAGTGGATCTCATTATCTAAGTTTCTGTGAACCATGCCTGCAATAACACAAAATCTCTAATATAGCCTTTACTATGAGAGCTCTACTATACGCAATACTACAACTAGTATAATAATAATAATAATAATAATAATAATAATAATAATAATAATAATAATAATTATTATTATTATTAGTAGTAGTAGTAGTAGTAGTAGTAGTAGTAGTAGTAGTAGTAGTATTTACCTGAGCTCAAAATCATAAATTTCCTCCGCTCCACCAGAGGGCGCTAAAATATAAAAACAAAAACAAAGGGAGAAAAACACGTGGGCCTAACCGGACGACAAACACACTTCCTCCCGCAAAAACCCCGCCTCCGCGTTTCCATGCATTGGCGCGCTTCCCCTCTGTGGCCGTGGCTCGTCGCTCCTCCCCGGGTGGTGGTGCTACAGCTGCTGGTAGACTGACCGTAGCGGGCTGCGGGTGAAAACACAGCAGGCATGAGTGCAGCGGGTAGCGCTCGGCCCGGTTCGGTCCAGCAGGGACTTAAAGAGGCTCTGATCGAGACGCTGACGGCCATCCTGTCCCCGGTCCAAGAAGTGCGCGCCGCCGCGGAGGAGCAGATCAAAGTGCTGGAAGTGACAGAGGGTGAGTGGCAGCCTGGGGTCTGAACAGCGCTTTGAGAAGTTAACCGGGGTGTTGTCGCTTATTAACAGCACGGGGGCCTCCGCTTCGCGCCCAGTGCGCGAACAGCTGACGGCCGCCGTTATTGGGGCTAACTTTGTGACTAAGCTAGCAGTCATTACGTTAGCTGAGCGACTGTCCTGGCTCCCCGGAGCAAACATTAGGCCACATTTCCAGGAGTTGGTGATGATTAAGATAATAATGATGATGATCTTTGATTGGGGTTCGAGACTGGCCGGTTGCTTTGCTCAGGCGATCGGTTCGGACAGCCGGATGTGTCACAAGTGTGGTCAGTAGCTCGGACCTAGTTACCAAGTTTGATGAAGCACATGGGAGCTGTGTGCACCCCGGCCTCAGCAGCACGGCGGCGGGATCGACTCTGGGTTCAACATCTGCGTCAGTAAACCAAAGGGAAAGACAAGAGTCGCGTGGACTTTTCAGCCAGGTGCGCGTGAACATCTTGATAAAAAATATTACCACTTTTTTCTGTCTCTCTCCTTTTTTGAGAGCAGCTACTTTGGTCACGTTCACGCAAACTCCAAAATCCGCTGTTTGACCGCCCGGTCAATAGCGGATTCGCCGCCTGCCTAATATTAAACATTCATTAATTGCGCCGTCACTATGGTAACAATTGAATGCCTTACTGGCAGATTGTTTTTTTTTTCCCGCGAAGATGTGTCCCCGGGGTGCAGGGGCTTCTCCCAGACTTCCAGCTTCCTGCACCATCAGGACCAGCAGGGAGGGCAGCACACACAGGATGGCCAATGAAAGAGCTGTTAGTGTTTCATATGGAGTGGGAAAAGTCTGAGGCTTCAGTGTAGGAGGAAACCATCAAAGTCACAGAATGTGTGTCAGAATTGTATTAATGAGGGGGGAAAAGAAAGTAGTAGTGATGCTTTTACTTAGAACATGTTAACGTAGATCCTGAAGTAATCTTGTGGTGTTGCTTTATGCAGGTCATCTGTTGGCAAAGTTTTAAGACTTGATTACTTTTCTTCTTTTTTTGATAGAGAAATAAAAAGACACTTTCTGTCTGATTTTTAGTAAAATTTGGACAGATGGATACTGTAGCCAGGGGGGTGTAGCTCTGACTCTGCTAGACCTCCCATTGTTTGTCCTGCAGTCCTCGTGCTGCTGGTGAAAGGCTAATTGTGCGCACTGATGTCGGCTGTACTGCAGTATCGCAGCGAGCCGACCCTTTCCGCTGGCCCCGCTCTAAGGCAGCCGCGCTATGGGATTGTCAGCACTAACATTGTCTTCTGGCGCCTGATGTCACCCTCATGTCTTTGGCACCCTGCATGCCAGGTTCAGACTAAAGCATGCTCCGCTCGAGTTTTTCCCCTCTGCCTGTATGTTGTGTCTCATGTCTCTTACTTAATGTCACACACTGATCCCTTGTCATCCTGTTGCTGCTGAAGGATGCATATTTTCATATTTTGCCAGGCTCTTTAAACCATAGTGAAAAATAATAATGGAAATGTGTAGGATTAGCAAAAACCTCATTTATAAATTCAGTATATATACATCCACATTTGGCTCTTTTTCTATATTCATCATGCTCTAAGCGAGCTGATATGCATTTAGTTGTGTATTTATATCCTGTTGTCCTTGCTGATTTGTTCGCATTGCAGAGTTTGGCGTCCACCTGGCAGAACTCACAGTCGACCCTCAGGGAGCACTTGCCATTCGTCAGGTGAGCAGGAGAGAAACTGAAAAAGAAAAAAAACGAACCTTTACAACAAACACCACTTTTTCTGTTGTTCCTCATCATTTTCTTGTTTGTGTGGTTGGCTGTGTTTACAGTTGGCATCCGTCATCCTGAAGCAGTATGTGGAGACTCACTGGTGTTCCCAATCGGAGAAGTTCAGGCCTCCTGAAACCACAGATCAGGTAAACCCTGCTTCATCCTCAATCTCAGGAAGCATGTTCAGGCATCTCAAACACTTTTAATTATGTTGCAAATTCAAACTTTAGCTACATCATTTCTCACGCATTATGACAGTGAAGAAAAACCATGTTTTAGGCCTGCTTTCAGATGTATTAAAAACCAAAAACGCTCTGCTTCAGGCACTGCTAGTATTGTTCCAACAGTGCAATGGCAAAAGGATGATTCATCATTACTGAGGGGGGTAAAGACATTGTCACTTACAGCAGGGACTCACTCTGTAGGCCACATGGTGCTGTAGTATCTGAGAGGTGGCTGCCCGCTCAGAGAAGTATAATAACTTATCCATAATTGAGAAGAAGTAACAGCAATGCTTATAAATCCTGCAGTGGTATTTAATTTGCCCTTTTTAACAACAGCCTTTGGTATCCAGCCTCGTCTCAAAGAAGGAAAGTAATTGTAAAAGTGACCTATGTCTGATTATTAGTAAGTATAATCAGTGGTCTGAGTGAGGGAGGGGAGGGGCAGATCACCCAGCTCTACACCCCTGTTACACGATTGAAGCCAAAGCGAGTTGGACTCTTGTTGTTCTCCTCCAGGCGAAAGCCGCCATCAGGGAGCTGCTGCCCAGCGGTCTGCGGGAGTCCATCAGCAAAGTCCGCTCCAGTGTTGCGTACGCCGTGTCGGCCATCGCCCACTGGGACTGGCCTGAGGCGTGGCCGCAGCTCTTCACCCTCCTGATGGAGATGCTGGTCAGCGGAGACGTTAATGCCGTGCACGGGGCCATGAGGGTGCTCACGGGTATGTAGTAACACAATAAGTCTTTATCTCCTTGGGGAATTTTAAAGGTTGCACAAACATTTGATCCGTTTTGGAAGTCAACGCTTAAAGTGACTGTGATCTCAGGAGCAGTTGGGGTTTTTTTAGCTTAGACTACAGCTAAGTTCTTGAAGATGAGCTTTATGCATTTCCATTTTTCAGAGTCTTTAGTTTACAACTTCTTTTTTTTTTTTTGCAGAGAGTACACGAGAGGTGACAGACACCCAGATGCCGCTAGTGGCTCCAGTCATCTTACCAGAGATGTATAAGATCTTTTCCATGGCAGAGGTACTCCTATATCTCCTTATGTGCTCCTTATCTCTATCAGTATTGAGCCTCTGTGGATGCAGGCACACATTTTACAGCTGTCAGTCTGAACAGTCCTGTTTTCTGTGACTGCCATTAATGATTGCACATTGCATTTGTGTGATACACCAGCATGGATCGCCTCCCTGAACCGTTTTCACTGTTGCAGGTTTACAGTATTCGTACTCGCTCCAGAGCAGTGGAGATATTCACCACCTGTGCCAACCTGATCTGTGCTATTGAAGAGCTTGAAAAGGTGAGGCGGGGTCAGCAAACGTTTCAGTTTTAAGTTGATGGCCTTTCAAAAAGGCTTCTACTCATGCATCACTTTTATATCTGCATTAAAGTGGACGGTATAGACCTGAGTCGCTGTTGCTGTGTTTTTTAATAATCGTTCTTATTGACCTGGGTGTAGGGTGCAGCCAAAGCGTTGATCTTCCCTGTGGTGCAGCAGTTCACAGAAGCGTTTGTCCAAGCCCTGCAGATGCCCGATGGGCCCACGTCTGATAGCGGCCTCAAGATGGAAGTCCTCAAGGTGAGAAACTCTGTGCACTTGGACCCTTTTGTCGGACTGATTATGATCTGCAAACATTAAGTCAGTCTTTTAGTTTTCTTTTTGTCTGTGGCTACTTTCCAGGGTTCAAATCCTTGTTTTCTTTGCTTATTCGTCTCACAGGCAGTGACAGCATTGGTAAAGAACTTCCCTAAACCCATGGTGTCCTCCATGCAGCAGATATTACCCATTGTGTGGAATACACTGACTGAAAGCGCAGCTTTATATCCTTTACAATGTCATCTATGTATTAGCTGTTTCCTCGCTCCCAGCAATCGTTTGAAGAGCATTTGTTTTGGGGCTGAAGGAACACTTCTTACCTCGAGGTTTGACTTCCTTTTGGGCATCTTGCAGACAGACAGGTCATTTGCTGTGACTTGTGACCTCTTGTTTATTTGACAGTTTCTCTAAACCACTAATCCACATTACTGTCGCAGTTTTTAATGTATGGAAATCACCTGCTTACTCAGCAGGATCAAAACCTCCTTTGACATACTTAAAGAAGCACTGGGGTGTGACAAGGTAATGGACTTCACAGACAAGCTGTCTGTATAGGGTCATCTCATATAATAATTAAATTTACAGCCATTAATGAGAGAAAAACGTTTTTGTGAGTGCATTGGTCCTTAACCAGATCTTCACTTATGTGAGAACAGAAGTGAACTACACAGAGGAAGTGGACGACCCAGTAGACTCAGACGGTGAGCAGAATTCAAGTCTTGCTGTGTTACACATGGTTATTAATATTGTTATCCACTTATTTATTTATTTGGTTGCTTGTTTTTTTGCAGGTGAGGTTTTGGGCTTTGAGAATTTGGTGTTCAGCATCTTTGAGTTTGTCCACACGCTGCTGGAGAACAACAAGTTGAAGAGCACGGTGAGGAAGGCGCTGCCTGAACTCATCTATTACATCATCCTGTACATGCAGATCACTGAGGACCAGGTGAGAAACGACTGCAACATCTGGTAGAAGATGCACGCGTAGGTGGAAGTAAAAAAGAAAAAACTAAGTATATTTGTGTTGTTTCTCTTCAGATCAAAGTGTGGACAGCTAACCCGCAGCAGTTTGTGGAGGACGAGGATGATGACACCTTCTCCTACTCTGTCAGGATCTCTGCTCAGGACCTGCTGCTGGTGAGAGAACAACAAAAAAAAGTATCACTGCTTAGTAGGGGTGCAACGATACACAAAATTCACGGTTCGGTTCATACTTTGGTGTCACGGTTCGATATTTTTTCGATGCAAAAAAAATGTTCATGCCTTTTAAATTTGTAATTTATTAAAATTATAAATATATATTTTAACTCAAAAGTACAGTTTTTAAATTTAATGTTGCTGAAACAACAAAATAATAAAAAAAATATCTGATCGAGAAATCACTCATCTTTGGAAAAGAGAGTTTATTACAGAGAAATGGCTCTTTCCAAAATAAAAGCTATACTATACGCTTCTTCTGGGCTATATTCTCAGCAGCATATTAAACAATCAGGTCCCCATAAGGAGAATCCTGTGCTAACGGCTGTCTAAATGACTCGGGTAAAGTTTGTAGCATGCTGCTTGTTGTTTTTGTCTGCTTCCACTTGTCTTTGCACTAGGATGCTGTCGGCGTAAATCTCGTTGAAATGACATTAACGCCATAACGCGGCAGATCTCCGTTAACGAGCTACTCGCGGATCGCCCCGTGCGTGGGGCTAGACGGCGTCAATACGTTAACAAGCTAACTGCGCTAACACACTAGTTCCCAACAATTGAGCATTGTGTGGCACATCCGACATACTGTTTTACTTTTGTCCATGACACGCTTACCATCAGCAGTGTTGGGAAGGTTACTTTTAAAATGTATTCCATTACAGAATTACAGAATACATGCCCCAAAATGTATTCTGTAACGTATTCCGTTACGTTACTCAATGAGAGTAACGTATTCTGAATACTTTGGATTACTTAATATATTATCATGCTTTTTACAACTACGTGAATGTACTATTGCTGTGATTTATTACTATTACTGAAGGTCCGCGGCTCCGAACCTGTAGTAAAGGGACCTCTGACTAATACGGCGGGGTCCCTGTCGGCTCGTAGCCGAAAAATAGCTTTACTTTGTTGTCTGGGTCAACTTTGCTATGCGAGAGACAGAGAGACGTTAGAAAGGCTGCTCCAACGGAACTTATTGTTTCAGAGGAAAACACGAACACAGTGTACAGTCGAGTCTTAATGCTTACTTACAGCTGGGCTCGTCAGGCACTCTTCTTGGCTGCAGTGGTTATTATTATATTTACATGCTTCCAGCTCCCGTTTTTTCTCGGTGACAGCTCCTACTTTTCCACTCGCTTTTTTTCTCCCTCCTCGCTCACAGACACATAACGTGTATGGCAGTCCATTCTCCCTGCAGCACGGACTACACTGCCCATGATGCTACATTCTTTAGAGCTATACCTGTAGCATTCTGCCTATTAGCTTAGCACAACAACAACAACAAAGGCGCTCTCTCACCCAGGAAACACGCAGAGAGAGCGTCACCCTGTAACCATGGCAACCGTAACGCTGCCGCCTGGAACAACAGAACATAGCTGTCAAACAAAACCCAAACAGTCCTGACCCGCCACAATATGAAACAGGAAAGTACCGCAGTGTAATCCATTTATTTCAACAAAGTAACTGTATTCTAAATACCACCTTTTTAAACGGTAACTGTAACGGAATACAGTTACTCATATTTTGTATTTTAAATACGTAACGGCGGTACATGTATTCCGTTACTCCCCAACACTGACCTTCAGGGTCATACGTCACATGAAAACCAAAATAGTTCCAAAGGCCAGATCTGAATGAGGGTGGGGGAGGTTCAATTTGCCATGTTGCAACGAGCTTAGCTTCTGTCTTGCTAGCTTGCGCTGCGCTCAGTGGATCTGCACTCGACAGTGCAGCCTAGGCGGAGTAGTCGAACGCAGATCCACTGAGCGCTCAACACAGACAGCATCGTCAGAAGAAAAGTTGATAAAATAAATAAAAAATTTGTATTGTTCGATACATATGCGTACCGAACCGAAAGCACTGTATCGAACGGTTCAATATCGATACGAGTATTGTTGCACCCCTACTGCTTAGGTAAAGCAATCTTATTGGATAAAGGTCTCAGGTATGAGGGCTGTTATTTAATTGGCTGACAGATGACGCCTGCTTTTAAACACAGAGGCACTTTTTTTGTAAATTAACAGCCTCCTTGGTCTAGTTTAGTTTGACTGACTTGAGCCATTTCAGTTCCAAGATGGTTATAGAGAGGTATTTCAATAAGTTTGCAGGTTTTATCTTACAACTTTCAGTTATTATTTATATTAAATGAAAAAGAATTACAAGAAGTCGAACTTATCTGAGGCTGTAAAGCAGAGAACATGAGGATGTGCGTGTCTGCCAGGCAGCTGTATTTAGACTGAGGGAAATAATCCTCTTGGCTCTGCTTTTTCTTCTCCTACACACACACACACACACACACACACACACACACACACACACACACACACACACACACACACACACACACAACCTCCACAGACACTGGAGGCAGATTTTAAAGCTGTGAAAGAAATGGGAACAGTTTTGTTTTTGTTTTCACTATACACTGTGTGTGTTTCATGCAGTGTTATGATAGAAGAGGTTAGATCTGTGCAGTCAAACACATCCAGAAGTTTGTGGTGTCAAAGTCGTACTTGCTCATGATCTCGCTTTTCAGCCTGGGGTTCGCCCTGATCAGGTGTATCATGACGGTAACCTTTGACCTCTTTTTGCAGGCCGTCGCTGCAGAGTTTCAGAATGAGAGCGCAGCAGCGCTGGCAGCAGCTGCAACCAGACACTTCCAGGAGGCAGAGCAGGCTAAAAACGGTGGCAATGAGCACTGGTGAGGGCAGACTCGGTCACAGCCAGTCTGGCTTTCTTTGTTTTCGCTTTCTGTTCCTTATGTTGCTTTTATTTTAAAACAGGTGGAAGATCCACGAGGCCTGTATGTTGGCCCTCGGCTCAGTCAAGACCATCATCACAGAGAACGTGAAAAATGGCCGCATCCAGTTTGACATGCACGGTTTTTTGGCCGGCGTTGTCCTGGGTGATCTCAACCTGACGGGTGAGTCCGGTCAGCAGAAAAACAGGAACAAAGCTCCTGAGTTTTTTCTGCAAGAGCGTGGAACTTCTGACGAGAACTAACTTTGAGTCCTTTGTTATATCTCTGACCTCGAATGATCTAACAAGCTGTGAAATTCCCCCATAAACTATAAAAGACTGCATTTTAATATTTTAGGTTTTTTTAACAAGTCAAAGCCGTCAAACTGCAATGAAACATGAAAACGGTTATTTCACTCTTTATGTTTCTCACCTCATCTTACTTGTTTTTTCTTTCCCAGCGGCGTCTCCCTTCCTTCTCGGTCGTGCTCTGTGGGCGGCCAGTCGCTTTACAGCCGCCATGTCTCCCGAGGTCATCCAGCAGTTTCTCCAGGTCACAGTCAGCGCCCTCCATGACTGCCGGCCGCCCTCTCTCCGCATCTCCGCGGTCAGGGCCATCTGGGGGTGAGCTAGCCGTTCATAATTGCAACCAGGTCACCGCCAAAAGAAAACCATCCTTTTATTTTGTGATTGAACAACTTTGTCTTGGTCCACGGTACAGGTTGTAGCCTGTTACATTAGGGAGCTGTTTAAAAAAGCAGGCAGGTATCTCAGATTTGCACAAAACCTGGGAACAGAAGCAAAACCACTATCCTAGACTTGTCCGACTCTCATAAAAGATTTCTAAAGGAACCTCTAAATGTCCACTTTCAAGCATCTTGCTCTGTGTGGGTCTGCCATCCCATCATCAGTGACTTCAGGAAGTTACTCAGCCACAACATAAATTAGTTAAACTATTTAAGTGATATTAAGATAACCGACTAGTGGCTGTATGCTTAACTTTACCAAACACATTGATTTCTCGTCTAAATTTCAACAGGTAATCAGATAAGTTAATTTCTTTCAGCAGCTGTGCAGTTGGGTTTTATGTTTCGTAGGTTTTTGCATCATATCCTTTCCTCGTCTGAACTTGAGTTGTTTCATGGTTTCTGTGCTTGTTAGTTTTGTCCATCACTAAAATATGAAACAGATCATGAAGTAGAGCCAACAGTCCCACATGAAAAGGTGTTACCTCAAAGCAGTGACTACAAAATATTAAGGATGCTGCGTGTTCATGTCTCCAGGTACTGTGATCAGCTGAAACTGTCGGAGAGCACACATGTCATTCAGCCCTTCCTCCCCAGCATCCTAGATGGACTGGTTCAACTGGCCGCCCAGTTCAGCTCTGAAGTGCTGACGCTTGTCATGGAGACGCTGTGCATCGTCTGCACCGTTGACCCGGCGTTCACCACCAGCGCCGAGAATAAGATCTGCCCCCTCACCATTGCCATTTTCCTTAAATATAACAACGGTACTTGACTCACACCCTCTTTGACTGTTGAACTAAATTCCCAGCATGCTCTGGTCATCAGCACCTGATTGCAAAATCTTAAGTTGTACCACCTTTCCCCAAGCAAAGTGCTTCCCGGATGAGGACATGGTGTGATAAGATTTGTGTCCTCGTGTCCTCAGACCCTGTGGTGGCATCCCTGGCTCAGGACATCTTTAAGGAACTGGCACAGATTGAAGGCTGTCAGGGCCCCATGCAGATGCGTCTCATCCCCACGCTTATCAGCATCATGCAGGCTCCACATGACAAGATCCCCACCGGACTGTGCGCTGTAAGTACCAGGTGGCATATACAAAGCTGCTCAGAGAATTACGAGGTGCAATAATGTGTGTCAGTCTGCTTTTAAAAAATAATTCATTATGTTAGTTCAAAATAACTTATTTGAAATGATTGCACAGTGACATTTGCCACATTTAAAGAAGAAAAAGTATACAAGTAAGAGTCTTCATGTAACAGTGGGCATAAGTATTGCTTCAGTCAGCGTGCAGACCAACAAAAACAAGAACTGGCCCAAGAAATGTGGATCAGTGGAAGCCAAAAATGCCCTTTGTGGGGGTTTTGTGTTTTAAATATGTAATACTTGACATTTTCTGCATCCAGCTGAGACGATTGCTGAGGATAGATCATGATTCTTTCTGAAAACATCGGTTTCTCTTTCTGTTCTCCTGCTCTGTCGCAGACGTCCATTGACATCCTGACCACAGTTGTCAGAAACACCAAACCCCCTCTGTCAGAGCTGTTGGTGTGCCAAGCGTTTCCTGTGGTGGCACAGTGCACCCTGCGCACTGATGACAATGCGATAATGCAGGTAAACAAAACAAAGACGAAAAGGTCCAGAAATAATTATGTCACACGTGGTCACTTTAACTGTGTAATATGTAGCATGTGGTGTAACAAACAACCTCTCTCCAGAACGGCGGTGAGTGTCTGCGGGCGTACGTCTCCATCGCCCTCGAGCAGGTTGCCCAGTGGCGGGACGACCAGGGAAACAGCGGCCTTTGGTACGTCATGCAGGTGGTCAACCAGCTGCTGGATCCCCGGACGTCCGAGTTCACTGCCGCCTTCGTGGGCAGGTTGGTGTCCACTTTAATCTCTCGGGCTGGAACTGAGCTCGGTGAGCAGCTGGATCAGATCCTCCGAGCGATTCTGAGCAAGATGCAGCAAGCCGAGACCCTCAGTGTCATGCAGGTAGGAAGGAAAGATGGTTGATGGCTTTGCCGAAGGGCCGCAGGCTGAATTTCTTTATTTTAATTGAGTTCTACTGGATGCCGGTATCTGAACCATCTCCTGTTTCTCCTCCCTCTCCAGTCTCTGATCATGGTGTTTGCCCACCTGGTTCACTCTCAGCTGGAACCTCTGCTGGAGTTTTTGTGCAGCCTGCCTGGACCGACGGGGAAACCCGCCCTGGAGTTCGTCATGACCGAGTGGATGAGCAGGCAGCACCTTTTCTACGGGCAGTACGAGGGGAAGGTCAGGTAAGAAAACTGCAACGATTTTACTTTGGCCTACAGTGAAAGAAGATCTGAAAGGAAGAACATGCGTCATGTCAGAACATGAAAAACCTTCAGCTTTGAGTTCAGGCTGTGTTGTGTTTTAAAAGTGATTGGGATGAGTGAAAGGTGGATCTCACTAAGAACCTGAATACACAAACTCTCAGCTTTGTCTATTATGGACTGTATCTGAAGAAGTGAACACCATGGTGAAAGCACTCATGCATTAACAAAAAAAGTGCTTGTATGAATGGGTGAACAAGGCATGTTGTATAAAGCATTTTGAGAGTGTAAAAGCGATGTATAAGAACGTGTCCGTTCAAATGTACTCTTGAATTCCTGCAGCACGGTGGCTCTCTGCAAGCTGCTGCAGCACAGTCTCAACACTGATGATAAACGTCTCCAGGACATTGTGGTGAAAGGTGAAGAAATCTACAGTCCAGACGACGGCATCCGCACACGCTCCAAATCTGCAAAGAGTAAGACACTAAATGATTTTGAACTTGAACAGAGAGACTGCTGAAAGCAGAAGTTTTATCATGAGAAAATGCAAATGTTTCGATTGAACAGATCCAGAGCGTTGGACCAACATTCCTTTGCTGGTGAAGATCTTTAAGTTGATCATTAACGAGCTTTCGACTGTAGTCGAGGCAAACGCCAGCAGGACGAACGCCGCAGACTGGAGCCAAGGTGAGTCAGTATGTACTCGTGGACCCCAGTACACCGTCACCAGAAGTCAGAAACTCCACACAGGCCTGTTGGGGGAGCTCCAGTCCTTTTACAAATGCACTCGTTTATTCAATTATATTTGTAGTTCCTAAATGTGATGTTGACTCAGGTCTCTAGAAGTGCATCATGTTGGGCAGGTGAAGCCTTCTGACTTACTGAAAAATCGCAGTTTGTTCAGTTGTTCTATTGAATTGCTGGGACAGCAGACCTTTCAGTAACCAGCTGTTATTTCTGCTCATCTTAGATTCCAGTGGTATGTGGGAGGACCAGGGGGAGGACGAGGTGGAGGATGATGATGACGAGGACGAAGGGCTGGCGGGGCAGCTCCTTTCTGATCTCATCGCCGCTAACAAATACGGTACCAGTATCTCCTCACTGGATTTCATCTTAATTTCTTCTAAGAGCAGCTCCCTCTCTGTGTTCATGACAGAACGTTGTTTCACCTCAGCGAATAAAATGTTATTTTTATAGATGATGATTATTACGAGGACGACGATGAGGATGATCCAGATGCCTTGAAAGACCCCATATATCAGATTGACCTGCAGGTAAGTGTCTTACTTGAGATCTAAGCGTGGGTGGGACACGCTGGTTGGAGCTGTGGAGCGACAGAGAATAATAATATGAAAGCCAGCTCTGTGTTTTTACTGCTGGAGCTGGTTTCCTCTGACATTTTATTGGCCTCTCTGTTGTCTTTCACTTAGTCAAACTCAAGTCAAAGACTTCTGCTGGTTCCCTTTGAATGAGTAACAATAATTTAGATATTTATGCCAAATATCATGTAGATTGAACATTTAGTCTTCATTGACAGTTTATCAATGAAGACTAAATGTTCAATCGACTTGCTCAGATTAATCTTCACGGGTTGATGCATAAGCATAAAAACATGGATCTTTGCTATTTCATAAATGAAAATGTCTGCTTGAGATAATTAAACCTCATTTAACACAACTCTATTTACAGTGCTGTACTTTTCTTTGGGCCGTAGCTGAAATCTACTTAAGTGATGCCAACAGTATATCTGTGTATGTACAGATTTTTAGCAGTTGCACTAAGTAAACCTCCTCACGAACTACCTTTCTGTTACCCATCGTTCAACCCGTGTAGATATTCTGCTCACGTGTTTGTAGCTTATACTGCCATCTTGAGTATCAATAGTGAGCTATTCAAAGTATTAACAAGGGAAATATGTATTGACTGTATTATGCACTTAACAGCCACTTTATTAGGTCACCTTGCTAGTACTGGGTTGTACCCATTATGCCAGCAGACATACTGTAATACATTATGTTCATATATAAGCTGCCCGGGAGGCTGCAGCCCTTAAGAGTGGCCGAGGTCATTGCTGCGAGTTTACCAGCGTTTTCTGCCCTAGAATGTCAACTCAGATGAGAAGACGCTCTAATTATAACAGAGCTTTAGGATAAAATGGCGTCAGGCCTGCTGGATTAATGTTGGAGACGAGACACGCAATTTGCACTTTCATCTGCTGGTAAACAAGCATTTTTCAGGATGCATGGCATTGGGTCGAGTTGTGTACTATTGAGGAACCGAGCCATTAATATTGTTAGTCGGAACAACGGTGTTTACCGGCTGGGTCGTGTTGAACTGCTGCTGTAAACGGGGTAAATTGAGACGAGGCTGATAAGCCCTGTGAGTGCTGACTAAAACTGAATTCCATGAAAAAGTACATTATTGGTTCCGGTTTTTTAAAATATGCTAATGTGCTGCTTTTCCTGTCAGTGACTATGATAAGTTCAAGGTTTGGGTTGTACAAAGAGTCACTGTGACAGCTCTGAGACCATCTTCTGAATCCTTAAATACAAACCATCCATTTATTTTTAGGTGGGTACAAAGACCAGCCGGAACCATTCATGCTTTGAATCGCGGGTGTAAAGTCACAACACCAAAAACCGATCGCTTTATCCTCGAATCCAACTGAATGTTTGAGCTGAAGCTGAAGAAATGTTTAAGTTGTTTTCCCCACAGGATTTACCACCTGATTACCTCCACTGTATCCTCTGTCTCCTCTTCAGGCTTACCTTACAGACTTCCTGACACAGTTCGCCCAGCAGCCGTGCTACAGCATGTTCTCAGGCCACCTCAACCAAGCCGAGAGACAAACCCTTCAGTCTATAGGCCTCTAGCCCCGCCGTCTGCAGCTCCAGCACATCATCTTCCATCATCAGCCCCGTCACATGACCCTCACAATGAATTTACAGCAAAAGAAAAAGAGAAGTTGATAAAAGAGGAGGGGGATGGGGTGGGAAGAGACTCATGCACGTGTCCATAGCTCTCCTGTTACTACACCCTTGTAATGGGATGAAGGACTCTGTTAAAACGAGCAGCGTGGCGAGGTGAGCGACTGCACCGGTCAGTTCCCGAAGAGAGTCTCACCATTTTGAAGGAACTTCAAACTGGACGAGAAGGTTGAACCTTGATGTATGTACGGACTTTTTCGCCACGTGTTGTTTGTAATTTAGCCCGTTTATTTTTTTGTGTGTTTCTGTACAAACGAAAGGAGTGAGGTGCAAGACAGAGAAACACTTCCAGGAGAACTTTACATGGACTGAAGGAAAACAAAACACCGGGATGTTCGAGAGGGAGAGAAACATTGGCGGCCTTATATTCCATAAAACAGACTGTTGACAACAGGAAATGAAGCGCTTTCAGACCCGCTGTCGTGTATCTGGGTACGGTGGGTATTTGGGAATTAACACTGTTGCCATGGTGATTCACAGCCTTGTCATTTCCTTGTACCCATTGGCGTTTGGGATGAAAACATTTCTAAATAAAAGTCCCAGCAGGACAACATTTTCAGAATGATCACCAGATTCCTGTCTTTGTGTCCGACTTCAACTGAAACAGAAAAACGTTTCACCTACTCGGACTCTGATTGCTGACATGTCTGGTTTGACCTTTACTTGGAGTCCAGGGTGGAACAGAAAGCAACAAAATTATTATTAAACTACAGAATTAACAACTAATCACCGATTCAAAGAAAACAAATACAGGACTTAAGATCTCGCAGGTTTGCCACAAACATAAAAGCATCGTCCACTCAGCAGAGTGCAGTGTCTCAACAGGGCTACGTCCTGAGGCTTAAAATGCAAAATCTAAGAAGTCTGTGCTTTTCAGCTGTGGCAGATCTGGAAGCCCAAGAGGTAAAAAGAGGCCAAAAGGTTGTGGATATAACGCCAATATGCAAACAGATTCTTTGAAAATGAGTTTCCTGTAGTTTGGTTTCTATTTTAATAGAACTCATGACTAAATTTTCGAAGAAAATCCAAAAGGATGTGATGTTTATGCTCCTGAGCTCCTTACCCCAATGCACCTTTGTGAGCAACACAAGCTAATGTGGATTTAAAAACAGAATCTGCTAATCATGAATGTCAACATGCCAAACAGCTCAGACTCAAACACGAACTTCACACGAGGGCTAAAACCACAGGGGGTAAACGAGGCTAAACGGGCTGCCAGGTGTATGGAGTATGAAATATGGTATGGAATGGGTGACATATTCCTCTATATTGTCACCCATGACATCAGTTATGACACAATGAACAAGTTACAGATTTCACAGTTATTCGCCTTTGCAAGCAAAGGATATCTGAGAGTGAATATTTGTCTATGAAAAGAGGAATGTGCAGAAAAAAAGATTATACAAAAATTAGATTACACACAGTTTATAACAGAGCAGTGAAAAAGTATTTGTCCCCTTCCAGATTTGTTATATTTTTGCATATTTGTCACGCCTACTTGTGTCAGATCATCAAACTAATTTTAATATGAGATGACGATAACCTGAGTAAATATAAAATGCAGTTTTAAAATAACCATTCCATTTATTACTGGGGAAAAAAGCTACCCAAATCAACCTGGCTCTATGTGGAAAAGTCATTTCCCCCCAAACCTAATAACCGCTTGTGCCACTCTTGGAACTGCAATCAAGCATTTACGATAACTGGAAAAGATTCTTTCACGTCACTGTGGAGGAATTTTGGTCCACTGTTCTTTGCAGAGGTACTTTGATTCAGCCGTATTGGAGATTTTTCTAGCATGAATGAACTGTTTAAGGTCACACTAAAGCATCTGTCCTCCTGGGAAGGTTCTCCACTGTTCCAAGTTTTTTCCATTTGTGCATAATGGGCTTTGCCGTGGTTCACTGGAGTCCCAAACCCTTAGAAATGGCCTTTTTAACCCTTTCCAGACTGATACATGTCATTGAATGTGTTTCTCGTCAGTTCTCGACTTCCTTCAGATTGTGCCATGATGTTTTTGAGATCTTTAGCTTACTTCACTTTGTCAAACAGCTTCTGTTTAAACGAGAAGATGGAATTACGTTTTTCGCATAGGGCCAGCTGTGTTTGGATAACTTATTTCCCTTAATAAATGAAATCATAAATTAAAAACTTAATTTTGTATCTACTCAGATTATCTTTATCTATTGTTTATTTATTTTTAATGATCTGAACCATCTAAAAGTCTGTTAATATATAACACTACTTAGATGACTATAAAACACCACAAAAAATGTCCATAACACACATTATCGTTAAGCGTGTTTGGTGTGTGCAGAGTGGAGTGCTTCTCCTTTCAAATGTGTCATGTCTCCCAGCTTAACAGATTGCAGCAAAGCTACTAAGAAGGTCAAACAGGTGAGCAGGATCAGCTGTGTGGGCAGAGAGAGTATTTAAAAAGTTTTTCGTATCTCTGTTTTTTCCTTCCACTTAATGAAACTTCATACAAATGAGGTTCATAGTTGCATATTTTCACAGAAAAAATAATGAACCCGGGCTTATATGGCTTAGTTAGGTGGTTTATTTTAATCTCCTATAAATAACAGGTTTTTCAAACATGTGGTCATTCCACGGTTTCAGGATATTTAGCACCAGTGTGACATTAAAGAAAGCAGTTTTTTCAGGTACTTGCTAAAATCCAGACAGTGCGGGCTGGGGGTAGGAAGACTCATTCAAGGCGGCTCGAAAACGCGAGCTCTTAACGAGACATCCTGCAATATACTAAGCATTCAAAACGACGTTCACGTCAGTTATGGAACGCCAGGATTGACATAATGAATTGATTAAATACACCATTAAATAATTATTTAAATGTGTCAATAATTGATTAATTAAATATGTCAAAAATATTCATTTAATTAATTCCCATTTAAATTAATTCTTAACAATTTTAATTAATTATTGCCACATTTAATTAAGTATTTAATGGTGTATTTAATTAATTCATTACGTCAGTCCTGGCGACCCATAGTCAGTGATTATGCTTTTTGATATACTGCGCATCATGCAGATAAAGACCACTGTGCATAATGAGTACCTTTGATATGGTTATTGCTAATAATAATTATCTTTTTGTTAAATGTGAAAGGCTTACTGTGTATTTGCGTACTTGAGTAAAAAGATGTATTTCCGTTCCATTATGATTTGTAATTAAACTGGTGACGCGGTTTGGTTTTTGTTGTTGGTAACTGTCGACGGCCGAGTGATGGGGCATAATTCTAACGTTTCAGTCGTTCCGTGAAGGCAGCACACCCCTCGTCCCGGGTGAGCGGCGTCACAGCAGCGCTCTGTCATTTCCACGGATAAATTACGGACTGTCAGAGCCGTCCCGTCCCCCGTGCTGTTCCCTGGCCAGGATAATGCACGAGAACGACCGTTAGCGCGCCTCTTTCTGCTCGTGCACACCGATGAGAACACCTGCTCTTTAAAATTACTCGGTTTAAAATCCAAACGGGGATGATCTTTCCGGGGGGAAACATGCCCCTCATCTCGGTGACTTTGGCGGTGCTCGCCGTCGTCCTCAGCACTTCTCAGGGTAAGATTGTAGCTTTCCATCCAGGCCCCGCCGCTAGCTAACGGCAACGGAGTAACGGTTGATCCCTGCCTCCGTTTTTTTTCCTTTTCTATTTCCCCTTTCTTTTCTGCGGCACTGCTGCTTATTTATCCCGCACACCGAGCCGCAGTCACCGTGATCTCAAAGCGCTTTTGGCTGTTTAATTGTTGGCCCAGAGCCTCGGTGTTTATTTTAGGCCTAAATCACTGGAACTAAACGCTGTTCAGCGGACACGTTTAGCTTTCACTGGCTCCTTTATGACGGGAACTATCGTGCAGCAGTTCATGTTTAAATGAACTGAACTGCCGTTGCTCGTTAAATCTACTATAGTTAGCGGAGAACCGGGAGCTAGCTAGTTTTGACTCGTGCTTTACCGTTAAGATACCTGTTCAGGTGAAAATCTGATTTATCTTCATGTAACTCATGACTGATACCGCGCTAAGTGACTCAGACGTGTTTGTACATACTGGAGCAAAATTAGAAGTGTGTTAAAGCTTAATATATCAATAGAAATAAAAAAAAAAGCTTTATTTCATATTTAAAAATAATAATTAATATTAAGCATTCATATAGAAAAATGCATATATGACCTTTTAGTGGAGTTGGGTGACGTATAAGTTGGCTGATAATATACAAGCTTTTTGCATTTAAGCAAGAGTTGTCCACATGTAGTCGATGCAAAGAGTCTTTTCCAAGTCTTTATATATTTTATACGCAGGAAATAACCTGGTATATCGCTATTGTTATATATAGTGTCTAATATGTGGTAACACAAAGCAAAAAAAGATGTTTTCTCCAGCAGAACTGCTCAGACTAGAGTTTAAAGACAGTGCTGGAAGGCTAATACTTAAAAGTACTTTTTAATATAACTTAAAAAAACGGTATGAATGCACAGATAATACCAGGCAGTATATATATCAAGATCTGAATCATTTTTGCGCTTTTAGATCTGCATCAGCTGCTGCCTGGACTCTGTGTAGCATAGCAGATTCAGTGAGCAGTATACATCGCTGTGCACTTTATGATCTGGCTTCCTGGCCCTTTAGACAGCCTAAGGGGACTACAACATTGACATATTTTTATATATAAAGCTACAATGCTCCCTGCTTATCTGTGAAATCTCCCTATCACTTGCAAACAGCTGTTCTGTTTGATTTTCGCTGGTCTTCACGGCACCCAGGATTTCTGGAGAACCTGGTAGATCTTAAAAAAATGTCAGATAAAGCTGAATTATGATCTATCTCTGTGATACGGTTTAAAGCACTGGTGAAATAAAGATTAAATATATATGGGGTTTATTTTTCAATCCCCAAGTTTGCATAATATGTGACGTCACGGTGGCCACGTCTGTCTTTTTATACAGTCTGTGACTCAAACTCGGGCTTAAATTTAAAAGTTTAAATCTTTATTGCCGTAGTAATTGCAGTTTGTAGAGTGAACTACACTGCATTGTACAGACCACGCTGGTTTAAATGGCGTGGACTGATTAATACAATCAAGTAAAACTCCTGCCAGTATGATGTGTTAAACGTTGGCTCATAAAGTTAAATTAAAACCTCTTTAAATGGTTTCAAATACAGAATATTGTAACAGAGGTAGGATTCACTGCAGCCGGGCTGCTTCTGTTACTCAGCAAGTTAAGCTGTGTCGCAGTTGGCCCAGTGGTGCTTTAGAGACGGGCCACACCAGTGCAAGCATCTAAATGATGCTGACAGCAAACAGTAATAGATTTTTTTTTTTTTTTTTTTAAATTAAAGCTTGTATAAAGCTGGACAACTTGCATTGTCAGGGCTAACACTCAAAGGTCATGAACCAAATTTAGTGTCAGCTAGTTCAGGAGCCAAGTCTATACAAGTCTTGGCTCGATACTGTGGCCTAGACGGCCTTTGTGAAGTTTCCATCAGTTTAATGTGCTCTGCTCAGTACGGAAAAGCAGCTCTCTCGGGCTAAATGTGTCATCTTATTTACATACGGGCTGCAGCTCGGGTTGGATGACCTAGTGTAATGTTTCTTTCTGTGTGGAAAACAAAATCACCAGTACTGTAGTAAAGTTATGTTTTTTTTAAAATGTAAACACAGTTTTATAAAAATGCCTTTCATTTATTTAAGCGTAGCACACATTGGTTGTGTTGTAAAACTCTTGGTTTTGCAGTATGTGAACCAGTTGTGTGTAGTCAACCCCCCAAAAGCCAAATGTGAAGCAGAAAAACCCAGAGTGTGTCGGTTTTCTCCCAGGCTCCACATGGAAACTGATGGATAAAAAAGCAGTGAAGCCTTCACAAACACACTGTGACCTGTAATTTAGCGCTGCCTTAAATTATACGATGTGGAAAGGATAATCATGCGTTCGTTTTTCAGCTTAATTAAGGGCTTATAATGTGTTTATTCTTTGAGGAGACAGCATGTGTTTCGCAGGTTTGTGTGAATCATCATTTTTTTGTAAGCCTGTCGACTGCGGAAAATAAACTGAGTTTTCTTTCATCCAGATTTTGTGGTGGCTGTGTGTGGATCTTCCTTAATAATGGCAAAAATCAAGGCCTTAAATTAACCGTTAAGGTCAGTTTTCACTCAAAAATGCCAAATATTTAATACGTACTTCATATTCAGATGAAGGACTTTGGTGCTTTACCTCGTCTTTTAATAGAAGAGGTAACTGTCAGACTTACTGAGAGTGAAAGTGATCTTTAGTTGCAGTCATTCAGGTCCTTTAAATCTCCTGGGTACCTTCCAGTACTGGAGCCCGAATCAGTTTTCAGCCTCTGCCACAGGGAACTGCTGAATAATGCATTGTGACTGTCTGGTCTGGAATAAGAAAAATATAAGAAAGAAGTGCCAGGAAATGTTCAAAATACATATTTATGATTTGCTCGAGGCAACCCTGAGCTGGATCTGTAAATTAACAGTCAGGACTTTGATACAAACAAACAACGGCATGTCAAAAAGGAGAGATAAAAAGGAAGATAATCACTTTAAAGAGCCATGTGAAGTAGCGCTTGCTGTTTTCCTCATTTCTCTGCTTCCTTCCATAGCCAGTTATTTGATCACTTCCCCTGTTGTGTCATCCTCCCTTTCACTTTGTGTTGCTCTTGTTGTTTTGCAGTCAGTGGGAACGAGCAGTGTCTGTGGTATGTGGATAAAAATGGCACCTGGCACAACGGCTTCGACTGCCCTCTCATCACGTTCTGCTGTGGGAACTGCAACCGACGCTACTGCTGCCTGGACGCCTTCAAGATGATCACGGAGAGAGAGCAGAAACGCTGCATGCTCTTCCAGTTCAGGTGGGTGTAGACGCAGCAGCAGGGGCTTCAGTTTTATTACTTATTTATTCATTTACTTGACACCAAGCGTCACGGTTTGTGTTCTCGAGTCAAGGCAATCACTGCAGGAGCTTTTTATCCCCTCGAAGCATGGTTTTCCACAAAGCTCCAACTTAGATTCCAGACCTTAAGCATCGACGCTCAGCTTCTGGGCAACTCTCAGAAAGTCTGTGAAATGTCATTATTTCCAAATAATTTGTGACACTTGGTTAAATAAACTGAGAAAGGAGGATTTGCAGATTGTTAGCTTTAGTGCAAACCTATAAAATGTTGAAAGTGAAAAACAGTATTACTGAAAGGATTGGGATGGGGCCTTAAAGACCGGAAAGGTTGTGTAAAGCCACGAAAACAGCTAATGGATCGATCAAAGTTTAGGATAATTAGCAATGGACAATTATCCTAGAAAAGCTGAAACTGTATACTCATCCATCTTCTTAGATGCTTATCAAACTTAGGGTTATAGTGGGGGCTGAAGCTGATGGCTGCTGACATAGGGTGAAAGTCCATGTGCACCATCACACGCTAATGGGTTAAATCTATGCTGTAGGTGCATCATAACCACAAACTTCTCTGAAATCCCACTTTGTAACCTACGCTGTGAACCTCTCTGGAAATGTAACAGCCCACAGTGATTATGATTGGCCGGTTCTGTACTGTCGACTCCTCCTGTGCATTTCTGGCTAATTCTTCACTGCAGTTTTTCAACATGAATCGTCACATTGGTATAAGAAATAATAATCATAGCCACAATATAAGGATTCACAGATGTCAGGAAATTCCTGGAGGTAGATGGCTGAAACTATCAGAATGAAGTTGAAGAAATCTACGCAGAAGTGGAAAAACTTGAGGGACAAATATTTTCGACTCTGGAGGGAACAAAAAACTGACCTCAGCCAAGAGAGGAAACCCAGGACGGTAAAAGAACCATGACAGTTTATTTGTTTATGTCATGGCTGGCACCGCATATTAAACACTGTGACACAACCACAAGGTAATCAACACATAAAACACCACGCAAATGCACAAGGGCTGGACATGGCGTCGGCCACTTATGTGGATTACAGCGTAGTGAGAGACAGACAGCCACGCAGTCTCACATCCACATCTATAGGCCGATTTAAACCTACAAATTAACCCAACGTATCTTTGGACTCTGAGAACACACAGGAACCGTAGAGGAAGCGTCTACTTATACGCTCTCATGGCACTGTAAACAAAAGGATATTGAAAATGGATGTTAGCTGTAGATTCATAACTAAAGCCAAATGATAACACTTGTTAAAAATGGTAAAATGTAGGACACAATAATTGTAAAACATGTTTTCTGTGTGTTGCAGTGAAATGGAGTAAAGTCATTACACCTTAACTCTACTTAGTAACTTATTTGGAGCATTTAGCTTCCTCCCCTGGTTTTCAATCAGGAAGTAAAAATGTAGTTTAGAAAAAAATTAACAAGTAGACCTTTGAATTTGTTTTTCACACAAACCATAACAGAGTCAAGAATGCGCAAGTAAAAGTCCTGCCACAAACACGAAATGACAAAGGGGTTAGACTTTGTTACAAATGTGACTGTGTCCCCTCTTGTTGTGTTATGTTGGGAACAGCTGGGTGAGGTTTATGATCATGCATAGACTTGTGCACGGCCTGTTCTGTTGACTATAATATCTGGTCAGTGGTGGCTCAGCTTTCTGTGAGTCTCCTGTAATGAGAGAAATCATTTAGCTGGGAAAAATACTGATGCTAGTCTAAGCATGTTTGTATCTGAGGCTGCAGCATGACAGTTTTTCTCCACAGCATTTTAAACCATCCGGCACTGTTCAGCACCCAGCAGATAACGTGTGGCTTATTGAGCCTGGTGGGAGATCAGATCAGTGGGCAGAGGAGGCTAAGATAAAATGGAGGGCTTTGTTGCTTCTCTGAGATCATGAGGTGGTGGAATCTGGTCGAGACAGAGAGGTGGAGAGTTTGAGGCATTTGCTGGGATGCGACGTCGGGGTCAGTCTTTGCTAAATCGAAAGCTTCACATCACAGCCACCTCGGCTTTAATTCCCTCCAGAGTGAGTCATAATTAGCAGCACAGAGGGGGGAGGAACAACATGAGGCTGAATGATCAAAGGAAGAAATGAATCCTTTTTAACTTACTTCCTCCACTCTTCTTCTCCTCAGCCCCACCACTTTAGCTGGAATTGCGTCTTCCATCCTCCTCTTTGTGGCCATCATTGCGACCATGGTCTGCTGCTTCATGTGTTCCTGCTGTTACCTTTACCAGAGAAGGCAGCAGAGGGGCAGGACACCTTATGATGGTGAGACCTCTCGTTGTCGTGTCGATGTCTATGCAGACGACCATGAAGTATGGATTTTCCTTCGTAACTGTGCGATCTTCTTCAACCCACAGCTCAGCAGATCCCCATGGCCAGCTACCCGGTTGAGCCCATGTACGATGCTTATGGTAAACCAATTTGCCCCTCAGAGTATCCACCCGTTGGTTACCCTATGGCGCCCCAGTATCCTGGCATGCCTCCACAGTACCCAATGATGCAGCCGGGACCGTACGTACCACGCCCCGTGGATCCTGCATACAGCCAGGGTAAGACCTGCATAACTTCCCTCAGAGTGAGCTCACATGGCTGCAGGGTTTCCTGGTCATGTCAGTATATGTCAAATCACAATCAAGAACAAAAACTGCTTTTGCATGTAAAGCAAAAAATGATGTGCCAACATACTGTGTACGTGGTTCTTTGGGTGATCACCTGATAATGTTTTTTTAAATATTAGAGACTTTAGTGCAGTTCACCCCAGCATGTGTTGAATTTTGTTCTGTCCAATGGTTGGACATTGTCCTCTCTGATTAGGAACATTTCCTCCCTCGGAGGAGAACTGTATAGTCTCTTCACTAGTTTCACATTTGTAGCACCTCTCTTTGCTACTTTCACAACATTGTGTCATATTTTAATAGTGAGTCTTGCTAAATTTGAGGACTTTTCCCCTAATGCTCCCAGCCGATTAAAACTTTCACTAATCCTTTCAACAGATTGGGACAATTTTCCAGCTGACTTGTGTTTAATCATGTTTTTTTTATTCTCCAGCAACTGTTCCCATAAACTGTAAAATTTAGCATGGACGTTTTTCGTGCCCTCAGTATGAATATTTATAACTTTGTTTTCATCAGCTTCGTTAAATCACCAAATACATAAATGTCAGTGACATTTAAAACTCTCTCTCACTCTTACCCTGTCACTATTTTGGTTTCCCAGCCATGTGTATTCTGTGTAGTTGTAGTCTGTTTCATGAACATGCCTAGCTCTGAGCTAAAATACTGGTATAATCTGGGCAAAAACTTCTAGACTTACAGTGAAAGGCTGACTGTGTGTGTGCATGTGTGTCTTCTTTTTCTACTTGTTTCTCAGCCCCACCACCGTACTCTCCACCTCAGTATCCTGGTCACTGATGGGCTCCTCTTCACGCACACAGCGGGACACTACTGCAGCTGAGCAAAGGGACTGTTTCAAAAGAAGGCAGCAGCACTTTCTCCCACACACAGACACACACACACACACACACATGCACACACACGCAGATGCAGTTAAGCACACAGTCACACGCTAAAATAACCGCTACGGCTCGATTAGCAGTGGGTTGCCTGTGAAAGAAAACAGGAGGCACTTTAAGTTCTGTTTTAGTTGTTCATTTGCAGCGTCGTCCTACTTTTCCACAGTATTAATGTAAATCAAAGTCTGTCCTGCAACCTGACGCCTGACTCCTGGGCAGGCGTCACATGATCCTGAAAGCGAGGCGACTTCTGCGTCTTGGCGCTGTTTCACCAGCCTCGTGATCTGAAACACTCACCTCAGTGACAGGGTGTCGCCAAAAGAGAGTGCTTGTTACCTTCTAGAAAAGAATGCTGTCCCTCTTTATTTGGTAAAAGAAAAAAAAAAGTTTTACCTCCTCCCCCTTGTTAAGTTTGAATAAATTGATAACTGCCTGTGGTTCCGTTCCAGGTAATCTCTGCCACTGATCCACTTTCTCCGGTTATCATAGCATCACGTGCTTCTTCTTTGTCTTTGATGTTTCTAACTAAGCAAAAAAAATAAACTGGAAAAAAGGGATCCACGTTTGATTGCAAAAGTGATGTTTGGATCTAAGGCAGGTGGCTTTATAGATCTAAACGGTTCTCCCAGTTCTTTGTAAGAAGCCCTTTGTCAACTGTTGGTTTGAACTTTGTCTCGTCTTTCTAATATCTGACACAAGTAATTACTTTGAAGTAGTTTATTAGTGGCACCCTTTTTTACGATCTCAACATCAGCATGCTTCCTGGTCAAAGATACCTGTCCGCTTCTGATTTTAAAATAAATTAGAAATTAGTCTTGATTAATTCCATAGTGACGGGTAGGGTGTTTCACAGTGAAATCCGTGTTAACGTCTATTCCTTCTAACATATCAGGACAGGGGAGTTGCAGGTCACGCTGCTTGATTAAAATAAAATATCCCGCCTTACAGTAACTAACCATGGGAAAAAAGAGATTAACTATTTAAATGAATATTTTGTAAATCTGTTCTTCAACTAAATATTTTATGATATTGTAACGAGTTATTTTAAAACAGTGTATTTTTATTGTACCATGAGATATGACGTTTGGCATCTTTCCATTTACTATTTATTACTATTTAAGTTACCTTTAACTGTGAATGGGTTCTCACCTTCTGGACTAAGCTACGAAGCCAAAAACGACTACTGCTGAAAGATCCCCTCTCTTTAAAGGACTCGTTTGACATTTTGGAGAAGGTGTTTGCTTTCTTGTTGACGGGTGCACATTTTGTTTTTGTTTTTTTTGTTGTTGTTTTTTTGTTGCTTTCCCGCCCCTTTATTGGCACATTTGATATATTGGCAAAATGTAGTTATTGTCTGTAATCCTCTGCTTAAAAACAAAACAAAATTCTGCATTGAATCAGCAAAAATGATGAAGTTGGCAGTAACATTTTCTGTAGTTGTATTAATTTTGTGCTGCATAAATACATGCAAAAATAATTAAACCTAAAAGACTTTTTAATAAAGACTTTTTGGCTTCCTTAACACAGGTGTTGCAGCTCATAATGGTGTTGCTCATCGTAACTGCTTCCTGGGTACGTCAGTTTATTTGAATAAACTTGTACACTGATTATGTTTTAAAAATGTGAAACAGTTGCCATCAAGCCGCAACAAAAAAAAAAAAAGTAGTAAAAAGTACATTTATCTTGAAATTTCGAGGCCTTGTAGTTGCAGTAAACGGTTGAGCTGTTGGGAAATGCACTCATGTGGTACCCACCACACTCTGCTATCAGGTCAGTCCCTTTCTGCACATGTGTGGTTAATTATAGGAGAAGCAAGTGGCTGATAGCCTACCTCAGCATCAGACTAGAAGCAGGGTAAAGGTCTTGGTTTAAAAAAGAAACTTCCTACCGAAACTTTAAAAAAAAATCTGAATGCTAGCACCGGGTGTTGCACAGAATAAACATGTTAATAAGTGTCAGGCACTGTTTCCAGGCCTTGAGATTCGATTCTGGGGGAGGTGAAGTCTGTTTTCCTCTGTCAGCGTGAATTTCTCCTGATCATAACCTCAACATGTTCCCATCCGTAACCCCAGCCAGTCGTCCTCTAGCCGTCCACCTGCCCGGCTCCTGGCTCTAACAGCCTTCTCATCTGGCTTTAAGTCGGCAAGAAAGCAGACGGTGGATTTCCCAAAATGTCAAACTGTCCTTTTCAATTTGTCCTTGCAGGTTTGGGCTCCAGTGAGGTCAGGGCCCGTAACCTGTAATCTCCTTTAGCTTCGAGGGCATCCCTGATCCTTCTTTAAAAGGTTCGAATTGAAAAACACGATGCCTCCTAATAGGTGAACCCTGGATTGTCTTTTCAGGTGTAGTGTATTAAGCAGCTCAAACATAATGTTAATGCCTGAGAGCTAATATTACTGTCACAGCTAGTCTGCAGCATAAATTACTCACTCCGATGCCGACGTCCAAGTGTACAGATTTGTCGAGCCTTTGTAAAGCACAAGGAAGACGCTGGGATTTTCTTTGTAAAGATGCTTTCATAAGTAGTTTGATATAACATCAGTGATGTTTCTGTTCATTTGTGCTTCTAAACCAACCAACTCCATGAGTGTGTTTTAATGACTTACATCAGGTTCAGAGTCTAGGTATGGCTTCATGTCTGTCGTCATATGGATGGTATGACACTGTAAAATAAAGTGACTGGAAAATGTTTATTTCTTTTAACATAAAATTTAACTTTGGAATGTAACAAATTGCTGTCTGTGTTTCTTTCTGAGTTTAAAGAAAGAAGTGTGATTTTTATCTACAACACTGGCCACTAGATGTCTGCATTCACCCCCAAAACAGCTTAAATGTGGCGTTTGAAGGTGTTTTATATATTAACAGGGAACTTACACACTGGATGAGTTCATACCAGCAATACAGTGTGATTCAAAATACAATCATAATTCTAAAAAAACATTATTTAATTGTTTTTATCATAACTTTATTAAAGTAACCCCCCTTTTTTTTAAATTGTTTTTTTAAATATATGTACTTATTTTGCCTGTAAATAGTTGCATGTAAATATTGGGAGGAAAGAAATGAGAAAACAATGTAGGATCACAGGATTACTCACTGGAGGCAGAAGTTACAGCTTTTTATACATGACATAAGTTATCTTAAGTAATAATAATTTTTAAAAAGTCCCAATATTTCTACTCTTCACATGCTCTCTGGATTAAACAGTTTCATTATTGTCCATTCTGTTATTCATGGCTTTTAGTTTAAATAAATTCTTCTCCAAACAAAATTACTTTTTTTCACATAACTTTGTTTTTGAAGTTTTTAATAAAATGTAAAACAAAATAAGCTGAAGTTAAGTAGACTTGGTCAAGACGACCTGCTGAGGTTCAAATTAAGCATCAGAATGAGGAAGAGAGGGGATTTAAGTAACCTTGAATGCGGCACGGTTGTTTGTCCCAGACGGGCTGGTATGAGTAGTTCAGAAAATGCTGACCAGCTGGGATTTTCCCACACAACCATCTCTACTGTTTACAGAGAGTGGTCCAAAAAAGAGAAAATATCCAGTGAGCAGCAGTTCTCTGGGGTGAGAGGAGAGTGACCAGACTACTTCAGGGTGACAGGAAGGCGACAGTAACTCAAATTTGTAGAATATTAGAAAAATGTGCCTTGATTTCTGTTGTGACATTCAGACGGTCGATCATAATTTGGTAAAAACATCATCAACAAATGGATCCACCCTGCCCTGCATCAGCAGTTCACCCTGGTCGTGGAATAATAGTGTTAGGGGTAATTTCTTGGCACACTTTGGACCCCTTTGTACCAACTTTGTGTCTTTTAAACACCACAGCTTACCCGAATATTGTTGCTGACCACAGCTATCCCTTTATGATAACAGTGTACTTGTCTTCTGATGGCCACTTCCAGCAGGATAATGCGCCATGTGAAAAGTCTCTCATCTCAAACTGGTGTCTTGATCTTGACAGTGAGTCCATTATACTCAAATGGCCTCCACAGTCACTAGATCTCAGTCCAATAGAGCACTCTCGGGATGTGGTGTAACAGAAGATTCATATCATGGATGTGCAACCAAGAGATCTGCAGCAGCTGTGTGATCCCTTCACGTCAATATGGACCAAAATCTTAGAGGCACGTTTCAAGCACCTTCTTGAATCAAAGCAGTTGTGCAGACAAAAGGAGGTCTGACCCCAGAATGAGCAAGGTGTGCCTAATGAAGTGTCTGTCGAGTGCACAATACCATAAAGTGTCTTTAAAAAGTAAAAAAGCTCAAATTAAGTATAGTAAATATACAGTGAAACACTAATGCAGTGTCACATCTTTGTATTAAATAATTAAATATATGTTTAATATATTATGGGAATATTTAGTATCATATATACAGTATGCATATTTTAAACATATATTCATTATATTTGTATTTATTTTTATTCCATACAATATTTTATTAACTATACACTGGCCTTTGTATTACAGCAAAACGTTATTGACTGTGTGACTACAATAGAGCAGCGATCCCCACTGGTTTAAAAGCGAGCTCTTATAAAACTTTTTTATTTGCGAGCGACTGTATAAACATCACTGAACTGGGCTCCAATATAAATACAGATTGTGTAATAGGAAGTCTGTGTAAGCCTGCTCTGGCATCTCTGTAAACTTCAGCCCTTCCCATTACCTTTAAAGGAGTGTGTACCCTGAACTAAATATGGACATGCACTTTCACAGGATTTCGAAGAATGTCCCAGCCTCACAGTCCACTTTGATGATGCGAACCTCTCGCAGTTCGTCACTTGTAACCCTCGCTGCAAGACTCTGAGACCAGCCTCTTTGCACCAGGATTGATGCCTCTGGTGGCTTTTTGGTGAGTGGGACACGACACAACAGCAGGACATCAGCACATAGGAATAGTCAGCTTATAATTTGAATTTAAATCGAGGGATTTGCTTGAGCTAGATGTCCAGACGAAAGATGAAAGGCCTGACCTGTATAGGTCGCCAGGTCAGCGAGGACCCAGACCTGGACAACCTGCTGTCCACCCTCTCCCCCGAGGAAATAGAGGAGCTGAAGATGGACATGATGAAGGTGCCAGACATTAACCCCGAGGAGGGGCTCATCATTGCAGGGGAGAACCAACCTGCGCAGCCACCTATGAGCAACAATGTCTGGGATGCAACGACGAAACAGAGAGACACCAAAGGGAGGCTCAGCCAGAGGGAACCATCATTTGAGGTTTGTGAGGAAATATGCTTTGGCTTTGACTCATGAGTGTTTTATGATGAAGTATGATCCTCATCTCTCTTCATATGTTTATATTCGACTTCCCTTTGCCAGTTTTGAGCGATCGTGGCTCAAGAGTTGGCAGTTCGTCTTGTAACCGGAAGGTTGCCGGTTCGAGCCCTGGCTCAGACAGTCTCGGTCGTTGTGTCCTTAGGCAAGACGCTTTACCTACTGGTGATGGCCAGAGGGGCCGATGGCGCAATATGGCAGCCTCGCTTCTGTCAGTCTGCCCCAGGGCAGCTGTGGCTACAACTGTAGCTGCCTCCACCAGTGTGTGAATGCGAGAGTGAATGAATAGTGGAATTGTAAAGTGCTTTGAGGGCCCCGAAAAGCACTATTAAAAATGCAATCCATTATTATTATAACCAGATTTAAAAGGAGCTATGAAATCAAACTGACTGATAGGCTACAGCATTGCATAATACCCACAGCCCCCTGGATAGCTTTCATGTCTATTTTTCATTTCACTTGAAGCAACTGGACCTCATGCACCCCGAGTCCCATCAGCTTAAAAATAGTAGTCCCCAGAGTTGACTCCTGTGCCAGGAAAAGCAGTGAGTCCCCGTCTATGACCCGCCTACATCCACTCCTTACCCTTAATTGTCATCTGCCAAACAAGCAAACCACAAACATCTTCTCCAAGAGGCATTTGTGTAATTTATTGGAGATGCTACACAAATTTATTGCCATTAGTATTAGCATGATTTCAATCAGTTTGTGTGCTTAGAAGAGAGACACTTAAGTGGTTGGAGCAGCGGCTCTGCGGAGCTTCTTAATCCCGGCCTGGTGGAATTCCTTGGTTGATTGCTCCTACGCTCACTGCCTTTTAAGGATGCATCTGCCAGGGCCACGGCCTCACGAAGCAAAACAGATGGAGGCTCACAAATCAAACACTTAGCGACCTCCACTGCAAATGTATCCCTGTGCTAAAAAAAATGGATAGTGTCCTTTTGCTGACTGTAAACACACATGCCCTATTGTGAGACGCTGTTGTACAATAAAAGACAGCACATCTGCACGATCAGATGTCTTATCATACTTTACATGTCATGCAATATTTGCTGTAATTCTGTGATACTACTTTTTCTGTGCTCTGTAGCTAATAAATTGAGACTCTGCTGTGATTTATTGTGCTTAGAGCGCTGCATCATTTGACATGCTGCTTTTCACAGACGTTAAATGACCCATGTAATTTTTTGTTTTGTCATACTGATGAGGAAAAATTTCCTTATCACACTCCTCATCTTCTTGCAGGGAGAGCCGAAGAAAGAGAGCCGGAAGCAGGAGTACCTGAGGAAGATGGGTCTCAGCCAGGAGGGAAATGACGATATGAAAGTGGGAATGCAAAGACAAGCTAGTGTCTCAAATGAAAGAGATATCAAGGCGGAGGACAGAAACAGCAAAGGTCCTGAAAGTTCAAAAGAAGACGGGAGCTGGTGTTCAAGTCGAAACAGGAAGCTGGATAGCAGAGAGAGCGACACGAAAGAGGAGGCCCGTGACAAAGAGAAATATGAGGACAACAGGCTGAGAGACAGAAGAGAAAACAGAGTGAGCACAGGCAGCAAAACACAAGACATGATCTCAAAGTTACAGGAGAAAAGGGATGAGAGCAAAGAGAAAGAAAGAAGGGAAGACTGCAGGAGACGAGATGACAGCAAAACCAAAGACATTATCTCAAAGCTACGAGAAAAAAGCGAGAAAGATGTGGGCAAGGAAAAGGAAAGAAAAACGGAGAGTATCAAGACACAGGGGCTTGTCTCTAAAATGGTGAAGCAGAGCAAGGCATCGGAGAGCCAGCTTCAAGAGTGTAAACCAGAAGAGAAGAAGGCTAAAGCAGAGGAGAAGAAATCTGAATACAAAAACAAACCTGATGTCAAACTCGAACGACAACCTTCTGAGAAAGACGAGGTGAAACGTGACAAGATGGAGAAAAGAACAGACAGAGAAGAGTTGGTTAACCACAGTGACCATGTGAAAGAGAAGTTTAATGCTGAGCGGAAACCAGAGGAGAAGTTGCAAAGAGAGGACGGTAAGGTCAAGAAAGCTGAGGATAGTGGGAAACTTGCTAACTGTGCTTCTAAAAACAGCCCTAACAGCAAGGCGAAGGAGGCAGAGGAGGAAGACGAAGACTCGAGCATGTTTGATGAGCTCATGCAGCAGGTGCGAAGCAACAACCCCTCCCTCACTGAGCTCAACGTCAACAACTCAGAGGTCATCAAGACGAAAACGCTCATCGAGTTTGCAGAAGCTTTGCACAACAACACCCACGTCAAGACGTTCGCTCTCGCTAACTGCCGTGCGGACGACCATGTCGCTTATGCCATTGCCGGCACGATCCGCAGCAACAAGACTATCACCAGCATTAACCTCGACTCCAACCATCTCACCGGGAAGGGCATCCTGTCTCTCATCCAGGCGTTGCAGCACAACTCCACGCTGACCGAGCTGCGCTTTCAGAACCAGCGGCACATCTGCGGAGGGAAAACCGAGATGGAGATGGTCAAGATCCTGAAAGACAACACCACCTTGCTCAAGCTGGGCTACCACTTTGAGTTAGCAGGACCAAGAATGACCACGACAAACATACTGAGTCGCAACATGGACAGGCAGAGGCAGAAGCGCCTGCAGGAGCAGAAGCAGGCCCAGGCCAATGGAGAGAAGAAGGGAACACTTGAGGTGCCCAAGAGCGGAGGTGGAGGATCTCTGAGGAGTTCTCCCAAAGCTTCGCCTAAACCTTCACCCATCCCTTCACCTGTGCCTTCGCCAAAGCTCACTCCAAGAAAAGGAGCTGGAGGTCCGGCTCCACCTCCGCCTCCTCCTGGGGGTGGACCACCACCTCCTCCACCTCCTATGCTGGATGCAAACCGCCCAGGTGGTACGAAGAACTCAAGGGACCAACTGCTTGCCTCTATCAGAGGAACCAATAAGAAACAGCTGAAGAAGGTACATCAGAAGGGTTGACGAAGAGGTTAGCTCACCGATGCTGTGTTTGGATTCACTAACGTTTTATTTTTCTCACAGGTGCCGGTGCCAAAGTGGCTGCAGTGATATTTCCTGCTGGAATATAAAGTGAAGAAGAAGAAGAGCAAGGGAGGGAGAACAGACATCTCACCAGAGGGTTTCTAGGGGATAACCTTTATAAATTCCCCTGGCCGGTTAAAGTGCAGTGGGGCAGATGAAGACAGTGAAACATGAGACGTTTGGAAGAACAGCCATCACTATGAGTTCTCCCAACAACACTGGACCAAAAAGACTCTGTGGAGAATGAGTGATGAAGGCCTCTCTGCAGAGAGTGCCATGGGTTTGAGGCTGTTTGTCTTCCATTCATACTGACGCTTGGCTGGTTATTTGCACTAGATAATATGAGGCCGATCATATAACATGTTGGCTTGTATATGCATCTGAATGTGAGTGTGTGGGAGAGTGTGTGATGAGCTTAACAAGAGATTCAAACAACTCTATAAAACTCTAATATTCAACAGTATGTAATTGAGATTAATTTGAAAAGTTATTTATTTGTGGAGAGGGAATCCACCCTATCAGCTGTAAATCTGTAAATCAAACTGGGAATATCAGGGAATTAACAAACATGGCGGCCTGACTTAAGAAAATCTGCTTGGGTGGAGAAAACAAAAAGGTCAAGGTGGTCTTTGATTGTGTGTCTCAAATCTCAAGACATCTCAGGCAGGTTTCGAAAGCAGCCCATTGTCCCAGGAGTCCTGAGACATAACGAATGAGTCTCAGCATGGAAATAATTACATCGTGCATTTTATCAGGAAGTGCAGGGAGATAAGTTTCAGCATCTGATGTTGCGTTTTGTGCAGAATCATTCTAGCCTGGGTTTTACATCAAAATGTCAGAAACGCCATTAAATCAACACTACTGTTGGTTAATGTGCTATTTAAAAGTGAATATCAGTTCTAAAGGAAATTTAATGTGATTAGCAAAAACCTGAGTGTTGTAATGAAGCACATACATTATTACATGTTTTTCTTACAGAGCCTGTATGTTTTCAATAAAAGATTCTGCTATGTTTGCAAGTTTAATGTTACCCGTCTGATAGAAGTGATTGGAATCTGTTATTATATTATAATTTTTAGCTACAATAAATGAAATTATGTATATGATAATCTTGTTAATTCTCTATATATGTGCATATGATTATATTTGTACAAGTAAAGATGTGCTCAGACGTTTACATCACTGATCATGGGCATGTTTCAGGCTTTTAATGATTTATTTTAACTGTTCTTTATCCATGATGCAATGACTGTACAGCACACAGCTTTAATTACTTTGAAAAACAAGAACTTGAAAGGCTCACCTCTAATCTTTCAAATATAACTCTTGTCAGTGTAGCACAATTGGTCAATCTTGGCCTTGTCTGACCATAAAACATTTCTCCAGAAGGCATTTGGTTTGTCCATGGGGTCAGCAGGGAATTTTAGTTGTGTTTTAAGGTGTTGATTTTGGAGCAGGGACCCTCTCAGACAATTGTGATGGCATGCTTAGAAATGGTTCCATGAAATGTTCCCAACTTGTATAAATCTACAATTCTCCTCAACTTCATTGAGTTCTTTGGACTTTGCCATTATTCCTAGTATTGGGGAATTCAGTGGTTGCTGTCTAACAAATGCTTTTTATGGAGACAAAGAGGATCTACCAATTGTGATCTCTCATGATCATTAACAAAAAGCAAATAGGCCTCGGCCTTGTCGAATTAAAAGACACTTTAAAACCTTCAGCAGCGCTTATTAAAAGGTTCGAGTCTGTGTCTGTTTTCAGCCTGTGTGTATAATTTTGACCCTGTGTGGATAGGAAAAAATCCAAAAGATATGCAAACCCAATTCTTGCATTTTAAAGTAAATAAATATGTATGCTGTACAATCCTTCCACCCTGGAAAAGAAGCAGCTCGAAGAAATCCTTATGAGCCCCAAATGATCATCACATTCATGCCTATGATGAGTGTATGGAAGCTTCTGACCACAGCTGTATATACATTCAAAAATGCAATGGCTTGTACTCGCAGCAGGATTTTACGACATCACTATGACTTTTGTGGCTAGTTGGGGTCCCATGACTTACTTAGACTAAGGTGGAAACTTGCGGTGTCCGTATGCCAAAAAATACCTTTCCAGGAAAGCAGGAGGCCTCTCGTGTCTCGTACTTTAACTACTGAAATAAACATGGATTCACATTTTTTAAATTTATGTATCTGCATTTCTTGATGGATTAATTTTAAAAACCGCACGGCAGAACCTTTACCAGACACAAAACATTATATCAACTAGTGAATGTTTTCGTAGCATGTATCTGTGCTTCTGCAGTGGACCATGAAGAACTTTTCTTCTATCTGTTGCTCTTTACATAATGTGTTTAAAGCTACGTGGAAACATTGGGAGCTGTCTAGTGTCCACCCACCAGCTGGAAAGGTAGCCATCATCCAGAGAAAAAAGAGAGCAGCAGCAGCAGGCCAGTTTATCTCTCTGCAGCCTTGCCTCAGTCTCTGCATCCACAAAATGCCTATATTTGGTCATTTCTCAATGAGGGCTTGCTCTGTAAGTCATTCCTTTCTTGTTCCTAATAATGGGCAGTGAGCCAGCCTTCTGTCTTTTAGCTGTAGCTGCTACTCTGACCAATAGTCTCAGAAGGAAGAAAAAGAGGGGAAGGAATGAAATGTTGAGATTACTGGTTTTCAGTGCCATCAGAAGGCCTCTAAGTACATTGCATTGCTATTACTAAGAAAACACTAGGAGCACAGCAGAGTGTGATTATTTTGCTATGAAGATTTCTATTTGTGTTGCAGAAATGTGAAGAAAAAAGTTTATTAAGGGGTGTTCTTTTGTTTTTCTACCTGCTTTTTAACCTTTGTCACTGTAAATAAGACTTTATGTGATCAGTGTGACATTGCTTCTGTTGATAGAAATGTCAAAACTCTCTTATACCTGTCTGGCTGTCCTTTAATTTGCTTCATGTTATGTGAATTAGCAAACACTGAAGTATAATACAAGTCTATAGTGCTTGAACAGTTCTACTTTTTTACTTTACACTATTCATTACAAGATCTTTTTCTTTTGTTGTATTTCTGTGGATAGGTTTAAGAAATAGGCTGTAATAAACTCTCAGGACAGCAGCCTGAAGCTCATCCTTCGTCCCTGCATGCTCTGTTCCTTTAAGAAATGACGTTGTCTCTATAGTGTCGTTACGTCAGGTGTTCGATAATCGTTACGTCAGGCGGAACAGCAAAGAACAAAATGGAGGAGTATGCCAGAGAGCCGTGGTGAGTCCTAAAATTAAAATTAATCCGTTTCCCGCACCGTTTCAGCGTGTACTGCAGTGGGCTGCGTTTTGAATACATGCCATGTTAGTTGTGTTTAATGTTTTTATTTTATATCACGTGACACGACCGAAACACCTCGAAACCGGCCGGCTAGCTGCCGTTAGCAGAAATGCTAACTTCGCATACACAAGTGAAGGTAGTTTGAGCGAGCACTGCGTCGGGACGGCTAAGTCACGTTGTGACCTTGTCGGTTTTATTGCCACATGTCATTGCTTTAAATTTACTGACCCCACAAACCGGTGCTTAAAAAAGGCATATAACATCTATTGTAACCGCATACTGGTAGCCATTCGGGAAAAGTTGGAGTAGTTATTTTAGTATTATTTTGCTTTGGCGCACAAGTAAGCTAGCTGGATTAGCTACTTGTGCGCTATCTAGACTGCAGCCTGATGGCTTCAGCTAGCTTGAGACATGTCCTGTTCAAATAGTTTATGAACTTTTAACAGCGTCACTGAGGATTTAAAATAAATGTTTTTACAAATACATACATTTTTTCTCGGTGGCTGTCCTCGTGTATGCTTATTTTGGTTTAGGTGTAATTTATAAGAACCGTGAACTAAATAAACTTCTTAAAAGTTCAAAAAGGTTGGCCTGGTTCGCTGTTTTTCTCCCACTTATGTTTTTAAGTATTTTGGCCAGCTTTTAATAACAATTTAAGATCGCATACTAATGGTCAGAAACACGAGACACAAGGTTACTGTCCTTCAATATCACTGCAAAATGTTCGTTTCGTGATTTAAGATGTAGTGCATCTGTTTACGTAAACGAATGGCTATGAGTAAATAGAAGATCCAGTTTTACATACATTATTTAAAACGGTTACATTTTCCTGATTTTGACCAGAAGTCATATTACATTGTATGCAACCATGTAAACCCTTTCTAATAAAGTCGTATGTGAGAAGTAAACGTGCAGTCTGTTTGTTTAAATTTGAGATGCGGTCATGTGAAGTATAATCCTTACTGCTCAAACAAACAAAATGTTGTAATGCTGTAATACTTCATGTTTTACGCTGGTTCAGAGGTGGTTATTAACATAGGACACACAGAGAGGGACCCTGTGAGTTTGTGTGCGTTCACGCATACATGTGTTTTTCTTCGTCTGCCTCCATTTCACCCTATCCCTAGCATCGTTTTCTGTCACACCAACCCTCTGCATGTCCTCCTCCACTACATTGCCCCTCTCTGAGGGCTTCTGCTTCTGCTCATGTCTGGCAGGTCCATATTCAGCATCTTTTTTTTTTTTGTCAAATATATACACACTAACCGTCCACAGCACACGTTCAGACCATCTCAGCCTTGCCTCTCAAACTTAGTTTCTGTTTAAACTGAGCTTTTGCTATGATATCCATTTCTAATCCCGTCCATTCTCTCTTAGTTCACTGCCAGTGGAAATCTTAACATCTTCAGCTCAGCCTCCTGTCTTTTTGTTAGTGCCATTGTCTGCTCATCATACATCTCAGCAGGTCTCACTACTATTCTTTTGTAAACCTTCCCTTTCACTCTTGCTTCTGTCATAAATCAGCGCTGACACTAGTCTCCATCAACACCACCCTGCCGAATCTCTTCTTCACTTCTCTTGTGCACTGTCGGTTGCTTTTGGATGTATTTAAACTCCTCTGACTACTCTTCACAGCTTCACTGTTACACCGGTCTCCTTCTCAAAGGCCAAGTCTGTGTGTGTGTATAGTTAGATTTTAGAGTTTTCAGATGACCTATATCTTATTGTCATATTACCAGTAATAAACTAGTTCTTCTTCCTTTACCTTTGGATTAATTTAGACTTACAGGGAACATTAAGAGATTGTTATGAACATGCAATGAGAGATCTCAAATGTCATGACATTATTAACTTAAACAAACTAAAATGTCTGTGTTCTGCTTTTAGCCCCTGGAGGATTGTGGATGACTGTGGGGGAGCTTTCACCATGGGAGCTATTGGAGGAGGAATATTTCAGGCAGTGAAAGGCTTCAGAAATGCACCCTCGGTAAGTTCAAGGACTGTTTTCTGGCCTCAGTCAAAGCTGACATTCAAGGTACTGTCCTTGAGGTCAGTGTCACACTCAAAGACACTTGATGATAAAGCAGTGTTTCTGTTCCTGTAAACAGGAAATTTTCTTTTTAATCCAACCTGAATTTCAAAGACCCACAATTTTTTCAACTTATGTTATTAGTCATAATTTGAAAAATCTGAATCTTTGGTCTCAGAAATCCTGACCTGACAGTGAATTTCCACTGATGCATGTTTTTTGTCTCTCTTTTTTGTAGGGGATGAGCCACAGAATGAGGGGTAGCTTAACTGCTATCAAGACCAGAGCCCCACAGCTCGGGGGTAAGAACAATTGCTGAACTGTTTCAAAGGTCATTTCTCTTCCTTTGTAAAGAACATGGGCTGTAGTCAGCAGCATGTTGTACATCGTCTGCAGTTCCGATGGTGACAAGTTAATCTTAGGAAATATTTCAGCTTCGTATATTAAAGTAATTATCGTTTAATTAAATAAGCTGCTATTGGAGCCTGAAGGCAAAATCTGTGTGCAGAATTATTAATACTTTATTTGCTGTTGAAGTGTGTTAGTGGTAGAAGTCACTTATGTAAATATGTGACGCGGGTGATTGCTTGACAAAGTGACAAGCGTATCTTCAATGATAACTTCTTCAGCTGATGCAAATCTTTGGCGTGTTGCAGGTAGCTTCGCAGTATGGGGAGGCCTCTTCTCCATGATTGACTGTGGTTTAGTAAAAGTGCGAGGGAAGGAGGATCCATGGAACTCAATAACAAGTGGGGCCATGACAGGAGCTATTCTTGCTGCAAGAAGTGAGTAGTCAACAGAAAACTTGCATACCTCATACAAACAGCAAATGTGCTTTCACATGCATGTCCACATTCATTACAACCCCTCCTGAGTGTGAGATTTTCAGGCTTTTTTCTTCAGTGGCTTCTTGTGGGAGTTTCTTAAAAAAGAAACAAAACCTGCAACAGCTGGTCCAGTAAACCCAGTTTTCAGACTTTCCTGCAATCAGTATGAGGAAATGGAGTTGTTGATTCTTGTAACTGGTCTGCATGTTTTCATTTTTGTCTACTTCTATTTATAGATTAGTTTTTGCATCACTTTCTGGTCATTTTGCTTACTTTACTGGAGCAGAAAAACTTGAAGCTTATTTGTACAGGGACTGTGGGGTCCTCATATAATTCTGAACAACTTTAACAAAAGATTGAATAGACAGAAGTGGTTTACACATTTGCCCGACAAGCAAAAGATTCCCAGTGGAGTTGCGTCAGGAATGGTGAGCAGCCGAAAGTAGCATGAAAACACTTGTGCTATATACCTTTTTATTGAAATGGATTATAATAAGTTGTATCCAAAAATAGTGGATTAAAACTGATACAAAAATTGATGGTGGGAACATTTTCTAACAAACAGTACCATCTCAGTCTTGTTGAATATACCTTTTAAGTGCAGAAATGAATGTTTTATGTGATTTTAGTCAATTAATGCCCTTGGTTTGTCCATAGATGGACCGGTAGCCATGTTTGGCTCTGCCGCCATGGGGGGTATCCTGCTGGCATTGATAGAGGGCGCTGGAATCCTGCTTACTAGGTTTGCCTCTTCACAGCTTCCAACTGGTGAGTAATACTTTGGTGATTTTTTTTTATAAATTCAGTGAAAGAGACTGAAGAGTGTTTTATGTAACGAGCACCCATTGTGATAAATTACTGTACATAAAAGTCTACCTAACCACCAGAAGCCATCAGGCGTGAAAGAATACTTAGATGAAAGATGACATGACTGCAGCAAAGAAAAAAACACTGAATGTACTGCGACTTCACCTCTTGTTGCCCAGCACCTGATATGTTTATCTTTGTTGACTGTACTTTAGGAGTGTTAGTCAACCCCCAGCTTGCTCACATGCTTTGCCGAAAACAGTATTCAGTCACCACACAGTAGCATGGATTATAAACATCAGGTCTAATATGTGTGATAAATCTCATCTGATTCTTCTGCAAATTTTCTAAATTTTACTGCTTGTGTTTGAATTGTGGGACAAAAATTATTAAATTATAAAATTTATTCTGAAACAGTGTTTATCAGTGATGATACTACAGTTATGGCAAAATGCGAATATTTGAAGATTGAGTCAGCTTTCTGAAGAAACTGACTATTTTAATTTGTGACTGTTTTTAAATAATTGGAAAAAAAACACTCAGTCGTCATATGTCAGTGAGGACCTTTGGGAAGTCTTTTTGATTCATCAGTTTGCTCTTTTAGACTTTTGGCACCGATCTCACTCTGAGTTTTATTTTTTCCTCCTTAGGACCTCAGTTTGCAGAGGAACCTGCCCCTGCTCCCATGCCCACCTCTCCCTTTGGAGACTACAGACAATATCAGTGAGAGGAAGTCCTCACCTCTTTATCCTCTAGGCCTTTTGTGAATTCCTTGCTGAAGTTAAAAAGAAGAAATGGCGGTGCAGAGTACCACACATCAAACAGTAGAAAGTGCACCCAACTTTATGGACTGTCGGAGAAGTGAACGACAAAACACGTCACCATTTTCCTTCTTTCAGGAGCCATGTACACATCTGCCTTTTGCCATTGTCAGGCTTGTCGTGTGCATCTGTTTCACCTAGCTGTGGTAAAATACAGACAGCTGAGAGTTGTTGTGAGGATGAGATGTGCTTTTCTATTTTGTTTACATACAGTATAGACTGCATGTATCTCGATAGAGAATCTGAGATGTTGAATCTATCAAAAATATGTCACACATGGAACATAATTAATTATATGTACATACAGTAAAGCTTTCACTTATGTTAATCTATATTTGCCTTTTTGTCATGCTTGGGTTGGCCAGCAACACTTGGTTGGCCTTTTTATTTTTTTTATTTTTTGACTTTATTCAGAGTTATGAAGGCAAGCATCTTACCACAGACACACAGATGCCATTCCTGGAATATTTTAGTTTGTTTTACAGTGATTTATTTATTTTTCAATGGTAAGGAATTGTGTCAGATTGTTCTATTTTATGTGATGGTGGTTTTTACATTCAGCACAAGTGAGAAAAAGACTGCTAATGACAAACTGAGGCAGACATTTAATATTAAATGGAGAACTCAAGCAAGGGATTGATGTATTCTGTATTAAATCTGTATGACAGATTGTACTCTGGTACATTAAAGAAATAAGTTGTAAAGTATGTCTTTTGGAGCTTTATGAATACATTTATGGACTGTAGATTACAAGCTAGAGCAGGATTTTGCTTCTCCACTAGAGGGAACTCCTTGCAAAACAAACAAAAAACCCCCACTTTTGCCCTCTTTGCCTGCCCAGCTTGGTGCAGCTGACTCTTTAAAGATGTATTTACAAAGGACACATAAGGAAGCATTTTCCTCTCACATTCTTGCATGTGCGTGTCACGCACCAGTTATCTCTTCTAGAGCCAGTGCTGCAAATTTACAGGTGGACACCGGATGAGAAACTGGACATTAAAGGGGACAATTATGCAGCTCGCACGGCAAGTGGGCTGTTTGATTTTTAGAACTGTACTCGTGGCACAGTTTCAGACTTTACTTCTGAAGCTGATAAAATCCCAGAACAATAAATAGAGATAAGGAAAGCAACAGCAACCTCCCCTAAAAATATTTAATTAGAAATGGTCAGGAAATTGTGTAAAATACCCATCATAAGCAACCTTCCCAACCATAATGTTTAGTTTTGGGAAGCCAAAACACATTTTTTAACACAGTGACACACAAAGCATGCTTAATCAGTCCCAAAACTTGTTGGTGATTAGTTTACTGTTAATTTGTTGTGTCAGCTGTCAGCTCTACTTTGGCTCAATCATTAAAGGGAGTAGGTCATTTTTATATTAACTGCTTTCAAGGACCTTTTCCCCCTATAAAGTCATCACTAATCATTAAAGTCTTATAATTGATGGCTGGTAAAGTTTTAAGAATCAGCTTTGACTGCTTTTCAATTAAAATAAATTTTAAGTGTCTTCGTGGGGCTCTTGAGACTTGACTTAGACTTTATCTCACACAATTTATAATCTTAGTGAAAAGAAATTATTTTGTACACAAACTTTGTTTTTTATGTTTTTTTTTTTTACATTTGTTTGCATTTTTCACATAACTCACAACCAGAAAGTGCTTGACTTTGAGCACTGCTTAATTGTACAACAAAGGTTATTTGCTATAAAACAGTTATAATGCATGAATCCAGGTTACGTGAGTGTGTTAGTACTTAGCGTTACTGTGCAGTCCGTTATCATGCAAATGACGCGGGGCGCGCGGCCGATGTGTCATGCCCTTTTAAGAAAAATGAGAATCAGCGGGGAGTGACGTCTGCTGCGCGCACGGGCCCGAGGCAAACTGACACTTGCGGAGCGGCGAGGAGACAGCGAGCAAGATACGGTAAGTGCAGAAAGCCAAACTTTACTACGTGCTGAATGCGGTCGAATAATAAGTCATTTGCACGGGACTACGTAGCGCCGACGCTTGCGTGGCCATTAGCGAATTCATCATCACACGCCGTGTGTGTCTGTGTGTGTATGCGTGTGTGTTTTTTCGCCGAATAAAGGAGAGGAATTGCCCGCAAGTACATACCGGAGTGTGCACTCCCATTTTAGTCAAGGCCAGACGGAAGGGCAGGTAACGTTAGCTGTGGCTTTCCCGAGAAAATACACTGCAGTGTGGCTTGATTTAGTGCTTGCCACGTCTGGTTTGGTTGGGAATAGTAAGGTAGGGTTGTTTGAGGCGGGCTTCTGACAGGGTGGTTGTGTTTTGATAGTGCGCAGAGGTCGGGAATGTGTCGGCTAGTTAGCTCGCTTGCTAACGAGCCGCAGCTAGCGGTTTGTGAAGTGTCGGCGGCCCGCAGCAGGCAGTTAAAGCTAGCTAGTTAGCGGCATTTTGCTAACAAGCTTGATAACGGGACTTAGGCTAGTTGCTGGTTTGAAACTAGACTGCTTGCGGAAACATGCCGGCCTCACTCGCGTGGATTATAGATTATGCCATTTTAAGGGTTTATCTGTAAGCGGGCTTATGATTTGACCAGAATTTGATTAATGTTGCTGGAGCTCATGTTGTAATAATCACACATCGACAGTGTTGTGCTGTGTGGTTTAGTCCGAGCCACAGATTGCAGGGACTTGGCATGACCTGAAGTGATAAGCATATGCCGCTGCCTTAAGCAAATTAGGTAGATTCACAGTGAGATAACCAAAGAGCTCAAATTACTTTCTCTTGTCTGACTCCAAGCTTCGTGACAGCCTATCGCATATTATTTCTGCTTCAGGGGGAGAGATGTGAAGCAGGAAAGGTGTGTGCCCCATCCTTGAAACTGTAAACACACAGCAGGTCACTTTCCCAGTTAATCGGCCATTTTTACAAAGAGGCTCACTGCCTCAAGGGTACTTTATTTCACTTTTTCTTTGTTGAAATTACACATTTCCCCGAACCTGACTTTAAAGATGCCATCTATGCCAATAACCCCTACCCTCCCTCTTAGTAAGCAAGCCAGCCTGCTGTCAGGATTCTTGAACAGGAACAGAGACTGGAAGAGGTTATTTTAGTAGGTAGCTACTCCTTTTCCATCCTATCAGCATGAAGCCTTTTTGCGCTTAGGAAAGAGGATGTGGTTACAGGTCAGGGCCCCAGTAACACAGATGCATTCAGCTGACAAGGCTTGTCAGTTACGGGTCTTTGTCATAATTAAGTCACAGAGTTTGTGTGCCTGGCTGCAGTTTTGCTCTGACTCATGGGGACATTTAAGGTTGTAGGAGATAAGAAAAAAAGAGAGTTGTATAACTTGATTATTGGGTTATTTTATGTTATGTTAGTTCATGTTTTTGTAAGAGAAGAGTGATCGGCGAGTGCAGCTAAAAACTCTTTGACACCTGTCTTTATTTCTTGAATGAAGTTAGTTTAATTGATAACACAAAACAATTTCTTCAGAAAGTATTTTACTCTAGTTACCTGTGAAAACATGGAATTCCCCTTTATTGTAACTGGTGGTAAGCGTTTATTTTACAAGCTTGTAAATTCCCAATTTCCTAGTGAGGTTTGTAATTTGGCAGTAATTACAGGAAATTACAGACAAGTTTAAGTTGATACACTTCAAATTAATTAGTTACAATTAATTGCCAAGCTACTTATACAGCAGGACTTGAAAATCTGTTACAGGTGAAATTTCATGTAAAGACAAACTTAGACCCAACTAAACTAAGATCAAAGGAATGTTTGTAGATATTTTTTGGTCAGCAGCCTCTAAAGTTAGTACTTTTTTTTTTCTTTTTTTTTTTTCTTATGTGTAGTGAACTGCGGTTTTTAGTCGAGGTGACACTAGCAAGCACTTTTCAACACATGAAAACACCTATTAGCAGCAACTGTTGGAGCAACTGTTATCTCACCTTAAACCACATGTAGATCCTTTTTTTTTTTTTTTTTTTTTTTTTTTTGACAGCTTAGCTCATCAACATGTAGTTTGTCAAGCAAGCAAAAACCCACAAGAGTTGGTATTGTGCTGCTAGCGTAACCAGCGGATGTGTGCATGTTCACCATCCACACTGGGTGGAAGATACGGAGGGCAGCTGTCAGTCATCCCATCCTGCTGAGTCAGTTTGTGTGACAGCTTCGTTGCTGTTGGATTAATCTCAGTAGACCAGGAAATTGTGGATCCTGGGAGGTTGTACTTTAGCTGAACAGCCTCCTGTTCACTAAATTAAGTTTTGCAGTTTATCCAGACTTGCATTCGCTGCATGCTCTTGCTACCGGCGCCACCTAATCCAATTCCCAGCCTTAGATGGATACATACCTTTGGCTGTAGAGGGTGAGTGATGCAGTGATGTCATAGAGGAGCATGTTTTCTGTGGCATGTGGCCTTCTCCCGCTCCTTATTTGCTGGGGTTACTACGAAAGCAGATTAACAGCAGTGGTGTGTTTGTTTTCTTGGGAATGACAGTGTGTAGTTGAGGGCAGTGGAAAGAGACTGGTTTGGTTTTAAAAGCTGATGTCCTTAAATGGCCCTGTGTGTATGTTTGCGGGTATTGTGACTGTGTTTGCAGGCTTGTGCTGTGTGTAGTTTCCCTGATATCATGCAGGCAAGGTGTCAGAACGAGAGTATTCTTTTCACTCACTTTGGTACCTTTTTGCAGAACAGGCTGCAGGTAGCTGCAAGTTCAAGGAAAACTCAAAAAGAAACAAAAATTGTGTTGCTGGCAAATTAAACATGAAGCAGAGTCTCTTTGAGCTGTAATCAATATGTTCATTTGGGGTGTGAAAGATGGCACCAAGTCCAGTGATTCTAGCATCAATTAAGACACTCTGAGCTAAGAAATTTGGCCTGTTTCTCAATACTTTATTAGTAGCAGTATTTACTTTTTTTTTTTTTTTTAGTGGTTTTTTGCTCTTCATTTGTATTTGAGCTTCCGCGTTAGTTCACCAGCACTTTGACTCATTGTTTTCATACATAGACTGCCACATGAAAATTTGGGAAAGCAATCAGATTTGAGATTTAAGACCTTTTTATATTTATTTTGGCATAAGTGCAACAAAAGGACAACTACTGATGGTGCACGTGCATAAGTAGCAACACAACTGTAAAATTATTAAATAAAAAAAAAAATGCTTTACTTTACACTAAGATTATTGACAGGCTGTGTTCATCAATGTCACGGGTAAAAGCTGTGTTTCAGCTTGTTTGTTTGTGCATGCATGGATGGTTGTGAAGCTCCTGCCTGAAGGTAGGAACTGAAACACAAAACTATATCAGTGCTGCCAACAGTGCTAATTGGTGAGAAAGTGCCGGCTGGGTGACTGTCACCTATGTTTAGCAGCTGCAGTAGTTTGTCTGGTACTGTTTTCACTGTGAGAATCTCTGTGCGCGAGAAGAAATGCTAAAGAAATGTGCTCCCAGTGACAGGTCATGTAGGGGGAACTACCACCAAAACGGTTTTAGGTTCTTTGCCTGGTGCTCAGGACAGGATTTGTCAGTGTGACAGTATCACAACTGTACAAGAAATGGCCACAAAACTTTACAGGTGTGTACACGGTTTTCCCCTGGCTAGAAAAACGAGGTGTCTTTTATTTGTGGCCATTATTTCAAGATAGAGTAAATTGAAATGTTGAAAAATAATTTTATCAGTATGGCATTGAATAATGGAGAAAACCTTTTGATGGGACACTGCAATATTGTATACGAGGGGGAAATCCCTGGTCTGACTAAGATCAAAATGAAGGTTAGGTTTGACGGTTATGGTTTGACCTATATAATATTTAGTAAGAGAGGCCCATGAGGTTGCATTTCGTTCTCAGCTGCATCCCTCTGTTCTGTATTATTTTTATTAATTTGAAATTATGTAAAATAATTTTTTTTAGAAGTTGGGTGTGGTCTCAGTACTTATTGGCAGTTCAGTTACTTTTATTTCCAGCACATGATGGCCTGTGACTTTTTTCTTTTCTTTTTAAATATATATTTGTTTATATGCTGTGGTAAGCACCCATAATTGCAATAAGGGAAACCATACCCTGTCAGATTTGCTTACAGTTAGGTAGGTGATTACAAAACTCCTTTAAATGTCAGCAACTTTAAACTTAACTTCTTTCCAGTATCAGAGAGACTGTGAAAAACCCTGAAACACGGATTGTAGGGCTTAATTTCCATTTTGTTCTGAAAATAGCATCACATTTGTGTGAAAAAGGGGATATGAGATCGGAACTAATGCTAAACTAGTCCAGTAAATGAAAAGATTATTTTTAACTTGCTGAACAGCAAACTCTTAGAGGAAACAAAATTTTGGCGACATCTCCATCTCTTGTGAAATGAGGAATCTCTCTGCTAATGTCAGAAGTAATTCTTACAGTGCTGAAAACTCCAGATGTACATGACAGATTTGGATTCTTTTTTTGTGCTTTTACTTTCTAATTTGACTTTTGTCTCAACCAGCAGTCCTTGTTCTGCTGTGCAGCCTTGGAGTTCTTGGTGTAGTGGCTCTTGGTCGTGTTGTCCCCCTTCTTGTTAGGGGTCCCTCCAGCTTACAGCACCTCTAAAGAGCAGAAAAAGGACTGCTGTCACCAGCTGCAATTCATAAAGGCAGAGTTGGAGTTTTTTGGAGTTTCTGATTGTGGAAAGAGCTTCTCTTTGGAAAGGCAGATGAATGATATTGAACATCAACCTGTTTACCGAGCCAGGGATTAGTGAGACTTGAGACAAGAAGGGCCAAGGATGGCTAGTTACTAGTAACTGATCCTTCGAAATAAGTCTGGACTAGCTCTTATTCTGGTTTATCTTTCTTTTTTTTTTGAGGGTGATCCACACAGACCTTGTTTTGTTGTCATATTCGGCTTTGCACACTTCTTTTTTTTGTACAGTAGTTAATCTGCCTGGTAGTTTGTGCTGCTTTCTTTCCTATTGTCATCTTAATTTTTGTTGGCAGACAGTTTGTAGGTGCATTCCTCCTAACATTTTCGTATCCTACCCGGTGCTGATAATAACATGTTAAATATCCTTGCTAGGCAGCCTGTCCAAATAAAGAAAACTGTCTTTTTAAACCTTTCTACACCTTTTTTAAAAACATGTAGTTACTTTATTTGTTGACACATGCGAGGAATGGACCCTTAGAAACAATTGCTTCATATGCACAGGCTGCAAACTGAGGTTTGAAATAGTAAAGATGGGAGCTGGAATTTGACTGCACTTTTTTGGAGGAACACTCATCCTCCATAATGACCTTTGAAGCTGGCACATAATAATCTGACTGCCTCTGTCACAGAGCGAGCCCCTGACGTCATCCGTCTTAGCAAGGGTCAGTCCACAGCATTCACAGTGGAATTGTGATGTGCACATAGCTGACAAGTGAAGTGTAGCCTAAATCTTAGTGTGACATTGTCTGTACCACATTGTATATGTGACACACTGCATGCACTTGACTTTGTGCTTGAATGTTTACATGAGTGTACAGGGGCGCGCGTTTGGATAGCACTCGTGCATCCCTGTTCTTTTTCTTCACCGCCCATTGGCTCCTCTCCCTTAATCATGCAAGGAGAACTTCTCTTTGAGTGCAGAGGATTAGAGAATATGAATTATGCACACTCTGGCCTTCATGTCCCACATGGTCCCTGCTTGTGATTGAAGCTGGAGGTCCTTCGTCCTTTGACCACTCCCCCTGAGAGTTTGTTTAGCGTGTGCTATTTAAAAAAAGCAGTGCAGAAGAGGATCATCTGCTTCCAGAGTAGCTGATGATTGGGCTTTTGATGTTTGCAAAAGAGTTGATGATTAATCGAGGCTATATAGTTGTCCTTGGGACCTAATTTCAGCATGCGCTACTATCTGATTTTTATTTATTTTTTTCGTTACAGCCTTGATGTCAACAAGCGGCACTTTTTAGCCCTTGATCCAAAAGCGCTTGGTTCATTAAAACATAAGCTGGCAGTCAGCTGCCGTGTCTTTGAAGAAAACCGATATTAAAATGTTTTAGTGTTCTCTAAATACATCCCTACCACATTTTGTGGTTCTATCAGTAATTTAGAATATTGTTTATATTTCAAGTTGAATGTCTTTTTTTTGACTGCAGCTTTGACAATTACTGGAAAATCTCCTCCTATTTAAAATATTGTTTTTTTTCTAAACCAGCTTTGTTAATGGGGGTTTAATTTCCTCAACTATAATAGACATGTTTGTGTATAAAATGTTGAGAAGTAACAAAGATTTCAGCCAAATAAGGTACCAGACTGATTGCTTTTAAAGTACACAGAGTTTATTCTTATTGCTGTGCGTAGACACTCATCACAGGCCTGTTCTGAGCCAGGAAAAACCCTGAGACACTGCTTGATATGAAGTTAGATCAGTAGATAAGGAATCAGAAATCCCCACATTGCTTAGCTACATCTAAACCCCTTCTGAGTCTGTAGCCCAGCTTGTAGTGACCCAGTTGGCTACTCAATCTGACTTTACGCCACAGTGTGTGCCAGTGATTCGTAACCTTCTTGTTTCTTAAAGGGATATTTTTACTTCACAATTTCCTTCCATCACATTTTCCACTTCCCTCAGCTGTTTTCTGTCATAAGCGAAGGAGACCGCCACCATATTGCTGTTTTATAAAACCAAAAATTGACTCAGTGACTAACAAATCTGTAAGCAGGGTGTGTTTTGGTGTGTGTGAAAGCCAAATGATTGTGTCATTACGAGGAATATCTGCCAGATCAATGTATCATCTCCTCTCTCCTTCAGTTCCCCCCTACACATACACATCACAGCTGGTTTTTGTTAGAGAGGGGGTCACATACTCTTCACCTCCTCCACCCTGAAGCAGCTCCACTTATGGGTGTTCCCTCCATTGTTGTCCTGCTTCTCCTCTATATCCTCCAGGAATGACTAGAATCCTTTCTTTCTGGAGTGGGAAAAACTCAAAGACCAGACAGGAAAAAAATCCCTTTGATTTGCCTGAAAAGAGATTTCTTTTTTGCTTTTTCCCCACTGTTTTTTTTCACACCTTTGCTCATTTTGTTTGTCCAATTTTTATTTTTCCCTGTTTGTCCAGTGCAGACTGTTGGGCTGTCCAGTGAAGCAATCCCGCCATGCGTGAATACAAGCTAGTGGTGTTAGGCTCTGGAGGTGTGGGCAAGTCTGCTTTGGTGAGTATGGCCTTCCAATCCTCTTCCTGCGTCTCCTGCCTCTATTACTCCTGCCATGTGTTCCCTAAAGACTTTGTAGATAATTGTCAATAAAACAGCAAGAGGCTTTGCTAGCTTTTGAAGGAAAGCATGCAGTGAAACATTTTTAATTATGGAGGTTTATAGAGCACAGATGAAACTGTCTTTTGACTGTTGAAATTTTTTCCTAAAGGATTTATTGAGAACATGCTTGTTTGCTGACAAGGGTTTAATCTATCTCCAAGGCCTGTGTTATTGAAACTAGCTGCCTGTATACATATAATGCATATAATGGTTTTATTGTTAGGGTTTTTGAAATGTTCAAAGAGTGCCAGTCCTAAGCGCATCTGTGTTTACATGTATAGACATCGTAATCTGTTTTTTTTACTTTTCTTAAGGTTGATAGAGAACAGAACCAGAGCAGTGATGTATTTTATTGTCAGGAGACCTCAGATGCCTGTGAAATGTGTCGTATGCTTTGCTTTGCTCAGCTAATTTCAACCAGGTGTCAGATTAATCCCTCAAACAGGCAGGATTAAGATGTTATCAGGTGAACTTGGTCTACCCCACTAATGTAAATCTGCCGCTCAGCACAGCACTTTTAACACAATCCAAAATTGGACATTGCTGTTTATTTGGAGAGTGACACATTTATCATAATTTAGGCTCTATGTACCATATGAGATTTGAAATAAAGCAACTGATATGCTGATTGAAGATCAGAAACATTGGCATTATAACCATTTTTATGCACAGGCCTAACATGTACTTGGAAAAACTAATATAATTATATATAAAATGTTCATTTTTTAATACTGCCCAAGTCTGGAAGCCATGCACATCACCACAGATGGCTTTCCTTCTTTGTGATGCTTTGCCAGGCCTTTGGTGCAGCTGACTGTAGTTGTTTGTTTGTGGGGCTTTCTGCCTTTAGTTTTGTCTTCATGTAAATTCCTTTCTTGATTGAGATCAGCTGATTACCTTGACCATTAGAGAATATTTCTGTGTTTTTGTTTTTAGTTTTGTTTTTTCAACCTCCAAAACTTCTGGGTTGGTTTTGCAGTGTGGTTAAGATTTCTGGCCATCTGTACTCTGAAACACTGGCCTGTCAATGATCTGAGCTGACAGTATATTCCTATATGCTTCAGAGTTAGCTGCCTCTGTCTTTTGTCACATCACTGGTAAATGGTGAGTGCTATTGGAAGCTACACATCCTAATGCAGTCCTATTGACATCAGCATGTTTTTACAGATGGAGATGTGCGCCTCATTCCAAGCCTTCTCCATATTTATTTCTTCACATTATTCTCTTACTGAGTGATTAATTTCATTGGTCTAAAAAATGCTGTTTCCACACTGAACTGGCACCTCTGCATTTCTAGGTCTAATCTGGCCTAAACTACTGGATACTATATTCAACATTTTTGAGGCTAAATTGTTTTTACCTTGTGGCGAGCCCTCTGTTTGCTGTCTTGAAGTCTTCTCATTGTGGTAGACTTGGATAATAGACATCTAGAAGAGTTTTAGTACATCCAGCCAAGTGAAGAAAAGGATTGTTTACCATGAAAAGGATCCTGTGATCCTGTCTTCCACTATTGTTTTATGTGAATGTGCAGGCCGTTTTTTGTTTTTTTTGTTTTTTACATTCAAGTAGCAAAGTGTTGATTTGGCCACTCTATTTTATTTTTTTTGCGCCACTCAATTTTTCTTGCACTGAAAGCTCTTAACTCTCTGCATCTTCTGGGTTCACAGCAATGATTAGTTTGATGTTGGCTTTCTGTGTGTCTCCCCTTACAGACAGTTCAGTTTGTACAAGGAATCTTTGTGGAAAAATATGACCCTACAATAGAAGACTCATACAGAAAGGTGAGTGTCCCGTGAGAGGCAGAGTGCTGGCTTGAAATGAGCTGATTGTTACCAGCTGCTCCTCAGGTTCACATATTATTGTGCTCGGAAATTTTCTCATTCAACTGCTTCTACTCTGTTACCCTCTCATTCCTAGTTTTCATTCTTTATATTTTCCTGTGACTTCATACTACTGGTGTGGTTGCTTTCATGTTTCCCCTCAGTGTTAGCTGTCTCTTTCAGTCTTCAGTGTATGACCTATGAATATAACCTATGAATTTTGTTTGCTCAGTGACCTGAAATTAAAGATGCTCTTACATGTTTTCTTACAGCAAGTGGAGGTAGATGGACAGCAATGTATGCTTGAAATTCTTGACACAGCCGGCACAGTAAGTAAACTCACTGCCACTGAAATCTTCAAATGCTCAGCTTTGCTGGGCATTTGCACTTCTGAATATATATATTTTTAGTAAATCTAGAGGCGTTTCAGATTGGACAATGCGTTAGGTAGTGTTTGGTAATTTGGCCTCTAGGGAAAACAGCCTTATTTATTTAAAGCTAAATTGTAGTCAGAAAGCAGTCGATTCTCTCTGCACACACTGTTTACCTGCATTCGACCGTGACCTGCTCAGATGCTATTAGTCAACGCTACTCAGGCTCAATCTGGGAGAAAAGAAACAGACTCCTGGCACCAGAAATCTTTTTCCTCGCCTGCAGTTTTTACATATTCATAAATGATATTTGATACAAGATGTGACGGTCTCCCACACTGTAAAACATTAAAACAAGTTGTATTTCACAGATACATTGGGCAATGAGATCTTTAGTAGCTGAAATGACATCCAGTTATGAGCTGACACTGTGATGCCTTTTTATGGTGCATCTATGATTGTTTTAGAATATTTTGTACACCAATCTAACATTAGTCTTATTCTGCCCCCCCACTGGTGTCCTCGTGCAAGAACATTTCTGAAACATTTGTCTGTGTGGGAACTGGCGACTGAGAAACACATCATCTCTTATCCTAGAGATGTGCAGAAACTGTTTTAAGTGTGCGTTTGTCGGTAACAGACCCACGTTGCATTGCACTGTGTGTGTCTTTGCTGAAAAACCTGACAGACATCCAAGAATTGTAATCCTGCACAATACTGTTTCTTTATCCACTGGGATTTCAACCAATCCACTGTGATTATTCAGTTGATAATAAAATGGTGTTCAGTTTCATCGACGTACACTGGCCTGAAATTGCTTATTTTCTTTTTTTTTTCTGTTTTAATTCTGACAAATGGACCAGTCAAAACAAAAGGGACAATCTACAGCCAACACATCTATGCTTGACAAATGATTTAATGATTATTTAGACTTAACCATCCAGCAAAGTTTGTAATCTTGTCACAGATATGCAATGTAATCGTCAAACTGGTGCAGCGAATAAAAGAGTTAAAAAAAGAAAAAACAATAAGTAAAAGTTGGAAGCTGTATGACAGCGCTCATAGTCTCTCCATCTTTTTTTTTTCCCCCCTTGTGTAGGAACAGTTCACAGCTATGAGGGACTTGTACATGAAGAATGGCCAAGGCTTTGCCCTGGTATACTCCATCACAGCACAGTCCACCTTCAACGACCTCCAAGACCTGAGAGAACAGATTCTACGAGTAAAGGACACAGAGGATGTAAGTATACTGGCATAAGCGTACAAGCGTTTTATAATTTTATCAGTTTGTGGCTAAAATTTTCTTTCATCACGTAGGCTGTAGAAAGCAGAGTAGTGGCAACGAGTACAGTTAGACCTAAACGCCCTGTGTCCGTGGGCTCAGCCGCCTACATTTTTCAGGGGCCTGATCAGACTGTTGCTATAGATACCATTCAACACTATAATCACTCTGTGTTATGCAATTAATTGCAGATTTGTATTATCTGAACATAACACAATCAGTGTCACGGTGTTATGTTTATAGAGTATAAACAGTGGCAAACTTGTGTACTCTGCATAACTGAGCACTGATTAATATTAACGTTGTGTGGGTATGTCCCTGCAGTTTCATCAGTGTTTGTTGTAGACACCGAGCACTCGTGCTCACGGGGATTTTTCTGTATACTGTGTGGTTTTCTCCATCAGGCCTGCCTCACATCGACGCTGCAAATAAGAGCATGTGTCATCTCCTTATTTTCCAAGCTTGTTGTTTGTCACCAGCACATTTCCAGTTTTCTATATATCTGCTAAATTGTGGGACTGCTGGAGCGAGTAAGCCCTCTATCCCCTCTCTGGTCGAGTCGATAGTGCGTCAGCAGGATCTAAGATGCCCTTTTTTGGTGATCTCTTGAGGGAATGAATGTTACCATAACCCACCCTCTTGGTTTTGCTTCCTTACGTCTCTCTGTTCCCTGTCAGCTATCTGCAAAGCCTCTCTCTAGCCTGGAGCAGAATACCTCTCTTTTCTCTTTTTCTTGCTCCCCTTACTCTATATTTGTGCAATTATTGTGCTGCTTTTATTTGAACTGGCCTTTTCAGCTTCTGTTGCATTCTTCCCCCCCTCTGTTTGATGGCCAGCCTTGTGGTGTTGATGTGGTCTGGCACTCTATGTGGGTGATTGGACTGTCAGGCATGAAGTGCAAGGAGAGCCTCAGCTCATCAAAAACTGGGTTGTGAGACTGTGGTTCTTCATTAGGCTCTCCATGGTTTGGGAGCTGAGGTTAGCCTCAGGCTAACAGATGGATTGCAGGACCAGTGGCTTCTCGACACGCAAGGAAAGAGTTGTTTCTTTTCTTCTGGAAATCTGTTCCCTTTGAAAACATCTTTTAGTTTAAACAGTTCAGCTTATCTGGCTATTATGGCCACTCTGACAGCTATCAGTCCACTGGTCATTTGTGCCCTTACCTTTTGATAGCCATGATATCTGTTTATCCTTTTTTGCCCCTTGCAAGAATGCATGACCAAAGGAAATGCTGGGCATGTTTTCCCTTTTTCTTCCAAGAAGGCAGATTTCTTAGTTTGAGAAATCTTTCAAGTGACTGCAGAGCTAAAGCAGAAACCGTTGATGCTGCTACAGCTGTTCTTATTCTCAGCTCTGACATGCACCATTTACTGCAAAGCGGGTATAATGTACAGATGCACCTAATATCACCAGGCTCAATTAAAAGGGCTTTTAATGGTTGTACATTCATTGAACACAGTAGGGTCAAATTCCATCTCTTTAGAAGAGCCATTAGTGGCAAAAATAAAGTAAGTGAGCAGACACTAGTGAATTAAAAGCTCACTTCCTTCATTTCCTTTCACACTTCTTATGTAAGAGAGGTCTTATGACTTTTCCGGGCCACCTCAGTCTCTGCCCGTGTGACTAGGATGGTAGTAATGCCTGACTCCAATGCTTGTGACTCACTGCTCCATTTTAAAGAACTAACTCCATTCATTTTTGTCGTTCTGTACCCGCCTGTTCACTGTTACCCACAATCCAATCTTCGGCGTGCCATTGTGGGCGGGATACGACCTGTCTGTAGCATGTTAATAAAGTCTGAACAGATTCTGTGGGTTGTGTGGATTCTTCAAGTAGGCTAATGCTGCCTTGTGTTCTGCTGACGCTGAACATTTTTTCCTTTTTCCCTGCATACCTCCATCCTTTCAGCCATCTCACCATTCCTTTTTATCCCAGCTTGACTCAAGAGTTTATGTTAGGAGGGCATACCACTGGTTCTCCCGGGACCCGTGGGAGAAGTGTCATTCAGCAGTTCAGCTTGAGGATTTGTTTAGATATCAAACATCAACCACCAACCTCTGTGGGGTTAATCTAAACATCTCAGTTTCCTGTCGTCTGCCCCATAGAAAGGGCACAAAATACTCACCCTATATCTTACTTTGTCTCAAGAAGCCTGACGCTAGTGCTCCAACAGCAACCTCTGAAAAGAAGACTTACTGGGGGGGAAAGAGTATGGACAAGTGAGCACATGTCAGGATACTGGTATTTTTCTTAAAAATATGTAGCTTTTCCACATCCACAAGACATGTCTGGGGGGCATTTGTAGGTCCTCAGAAGAGAGTGAAGGCAGGATTTCCCATGCATAAATTTATTTGGCGCCACAAATAGACTTTCCTGGCTGATATATTATTGGCGCCTCTTTTGTTGGATGCAGAATTTTTCCATCAGTTGATTCCTAAGCTGTATCACAAACGCAGATATCCCGTGAACGAACCCTGTGACAACATCTTAAAGTCTTCCTCACATCTGAGACGTTTTCTAACATCATACAGTTTTACAGTGATTAGTTTATTAAGCCAAGTTTCAATGTGGAAATGCAGCCCAGGCTGAATGAACACATCCACACACAGACTCTCTGTGTCATATAATTCCAGAGAGCAGCTGGAGCATGGAATCCAGCTGAAACATTTGAAAATATTCAGGAAGGAAAGCGATGTTATCCCGGTTGGGCGGGGCTGTCATAACTTCCTCCGGGCCAGCATTCTCCCTAGATAGCCGGGCAGGAAACAGCAGGCAGGATGAGACGCATCCCGACACCCTGACTGCCCAGCTCTGCCTACTTTGACAGTTGAGGCTGAAGTTTTGCCCAGAATACTCTGTCCTCCTCAGGCTTTCTTTTTTTTTTTTTTTTTTTTTTTTTCTGTTTTCTTTTCTTTTTGAGGGGACCTTTGGTTATTAAAACTTTTGAGAGAACAAAAGAAGCAGCAATGCTGGTTTTAGGAGGTTCCAAAACTGGCTGCACTTAATCTCAGTGACTGTCCCCTCAGCTTTGCTTTTAATTTATTTCCCTTTTAAAGAAACAAAAGTTAAAAAATAAACCACCTTCCTCGTCAGTTCCTATTGATTCTTTAATCTCTCTGGACACAGTTGTATAACCTAAATGATTTTCTTTACTTTCCCACTGGGAAGGAGATCGTTTTTTTTATTGATCATCTTTGTGACCCTCCAATTCAGGCCTCAGAGAAAAGCACACTCATTGACTGTTAATACTCATCTCTTCAGTCTTTTACTTGGGTTGTACATTTGTTTGCAGATATTGCTTTTTCACTACCTTTCACTCCAAGAGATTTAACCACTTTGTTTATATGTGTGTGTGTGTGTGTGTGGCTGGTGTGTTCAATAAAAAAGCCTGGGCCTTTATACTGTTAACCGTTCCCTGAGGTAGAGTTAAAGGGTGACAAATGGATTAAAACAATCTTGATAATGTTTGTTTTCTAACATTCCCAGCTGCACCTCCAAAGAAGGGTCCTTGTTCACTGCAAGATGGCATTTAAAGGTTTATGATTAAGTTTACAAAAAGTAAAGTACAGCATTTAAAGTCTAAAAGAAAAGTTACTGAAGCCTTTTAATGCAAACGTGTTTATAGGAAACACGTTTGCTTTTCTCCTATATCTAATTTCCTCTCTGTAGGGGAAAAAATGGCAAAAAGGTATGAACGAAGAAGTTATACAAAGTCAAAGCGTAAAATGAAGGTTCTTCTCCTTCATGAGGAGACTTTGATTCATGGCTCATTATGTACGGTCTTGTGATTCAAGCTGTATATTTGTATCCTGTATACTTCTAATTTATCTGTGTTGGATGTGAACCTGGACTACAGCTTCAGCTGTGAATAATACAAATTGTAGGATTTATATTAAATCCTAAAACAGCCTGCTGACATACAGAGTGGAGTTTAGGTTGTAAGGACAAATGGATTTAGAGGAATCTGAACAGTTTATGTGAATTAAAATGTTAAGTTTTACATTAAAATAAATTTTAAAAATGCATGAACAAGGAATATGTGACCAGACAATGGGGGATAAATCATGTGGGCACAAACAGAACCTGCTTGCTCTTACCTGTCCTCAGGTGCCGATGATCCTTGTAGGGAACAAGTGCGACCTGGAGGATGAGCGTGTGGTGGGGAAGGAGCAGGGCCAGAACCTGGCCAGACAGTGGAACCACTGTGCCTTTTTAGAGTCCTCTGCTAAGTCAAAGATCAACGTCCTTGATGTGAGTACAAACGTCCCCTCCAAAAATGCAACTCTATATATTTTTCAGTTTGTTTTCCATCTCAGTCACAGTTGGATGTGTGTACTGCAATCATCAGTAGAATTGTATTTATTTAAGACACATAATTAAGGTTTCTCTGACATGTAGGTAATAATGAGCTCAGATGGATTATACTTCATTCTCTGGGCTACATCCTGATAAACCTTCTGTCTGCAAACTGTCACACAAATCCATTTAGTGACGAGGCTATGTGTGGGTACTTAAAGGTATAAGGTTTAGAGCTTTATTAACATTTTATCTGTGTTGTCTCTCTCTCTCTCTTAGATCTTCTATGACTTGGTCAGACAGATAAATAGGAAAACGCCAGTGGAAAAGAAGAAGGCAAAAAAGAAATCCAACTGTGTCCTGCTTTAAAGACCTTTCTCCCTTCAGCCCCTGCAGCAGCTCTGAGCCAGGTGTGTGTGTGTGTGTGTTTGTGTCTACAGTTTCAAAACACATTAGTCTTAAATACCCATGCAGCCGGCATCTTCACAACTTCATGATTCATAGACAAGCTGTCAGATTAATTGTTATGTAATGGCTTTGATCTTCCTGCTGTCTCCGATAGTACTGCATACATCAGTTGTCGTTTTAGTCATGTGGGTTTGTTTGCGTGCGGTTAAGTCGAAACAACTTTAACTTTATAGTCTAAATAAACTGTTCACAGTGGTTATTGTACCTGTATAAACTCAAAACATGCAGTTTAGAGATGGAGCCCCCCCTCCAAGTAGCTGGAGGTATAACTGACGGTTCAAGTAGAGACAATAGATTACACAATTATAGTGTGTGTATTAGCAAGCAACATGAGGTAATGCCTGACCTGGCTCCCTGTGATTCATTTAACTGGTTACAAGAGAGGTTCTTGGTTTAAAACGGTCTGAAGAGGAACTTTTCAACCTAACAGCAGATACACAACACTGATCTGTCGTTAGCTCTCTTACAGTCTACAAACAACTTCACTCGTCATTCAGTGAATATTATTTCATTGATACTGATGACGCATAGGCCCCGTGAATGTCTAGAAATGAAAGCATCCGTGAATTACCCTTCAGACCTGTGAAATGCTTTTTAAATCTTCATTCCTGTAATATGAATGAGTCAGTCTGCGATAACTGGAGATAAATTTCAGACCTCAGCAAGCTGCAGCAGCTCGTTACGTCTGGGAAATCCTGATCTGTCAGCATGTTGTTTCCCAGGCGAAGAGCTGCTTCTTTTGAAATCTTTTTCACAGGATTTAAAAAAAACAAAACAAAAAAACCCCCATGTTGAGTGGTGTTACGACCCGTCTAGGGCCAGGCAATAACATGAGTGAGGCACCTGCCCCCCAATGACCCAAGCAGCCACAGGAAACAAATCCGTTCTTTATAATGTGATTTATTTATAAAGTGGTAAAGACGGACAACAAAACGGGAGTGTCAACACTTCAGGGTGAGCCGAGGCCAAAATAATAAACAAAAACAAATCAACACAAATCCTGCACCCCTGACCTTACCAAAACAAAGTCAAAAATAAAGACGGAGTCTGACCTCCTTAACTGGAGAAAACTGGTGATCAAAAGAAACGGCAGCTCAACCCTACCAACTCCACTTCCACAACTTTCAAAACGGCACTGCAGCCAGCGGCTGCCACAGGTATACTGCTGGGTCATGAGGAGAAACGCGAGGACCTCTCCCGCCACGGCACTCCAGCCTCCTTTTAACAGTGGTAATGAGGAAGTCTGAAAACTGTCACGCTAAGTGCTTATTTCTGTGAATCCTTCCAAACAGACAATCTTGTCTGTTAATTTTAGAACGACCGCAGGCAATAATTAAAGTCAATTCGTCAAAGTCTGGACTGCAACATGAGAGCAGATTGGAGCTGCAAAGCATTTTCTGTAAACACTAATGACATGTTTCTTCTACAGTTGTATAAATCTTATATGAGATTTTAATAGATGGCCAGCACATTGAGTAAGCTGTTAGCTACTTGCTTTTGCTTCATTGTTATTCAGAATCTGCAAAAACTACTAATTAAGTAAAACTGCGGTCAGAGAGCAGCCATCCTTTTTGTCATATTGCAGGCATACATCTTCAGTAACCTAAAATAAGTCAAAATTTTCATTATGTCCCGATGGAACTGTGCCCATTTAACCCACCTCTCACCAGTTTCAAAAGTTTCCACTACATATATAGAACGTTTCCTTCAGGTGAAACTCAATCTATTCAGTTGAGGAAATCTTGTAAGGACTTAGGATGTGCAGCCACCCTCACATGGAGATTACTGAATTGGGCCTCATTGTTTCCAAACTTTGAAGGTAGTGAAGCGTAAACTGTTCAGAATGCTTCAAACAAACTAGTTTGCATGATGTGTCATTTGACCTTCTGTCAAAGGCTAAACCTGTTTGCTGAAGTAGCTGTGTGAAAGGTTGAATCTGGATCAGACGCTGTACAAAGGAGATGTAACTGTTAGCTTTTGTGAATTTGCAAATGATGTAACACTCTGCATGAGCTGTTTGGTCTGTGTTTGCCGACAGCACAGGAGCCTATTTTTGAAGCAGTAAATGCCCAAATATTTGCCAGCGTTTGGTTTGGGCTCGGGGACTAAATCTGCTGGTGATCGAAGGGCTGCAGGATGGAACATGAGTGGGTTTTAGGACTAAAGCCTGGGTGTCAGTGAAGCTGATGTGTCCTTGAGCAGGACTCTGACCCTTAACATTTTTTTAGGGATCTGTGCTTTTTTTTTTTCTAAGTAGACAAATAAGTTCTTCACAGTCGGTCAATACATTTCTCTGTCAGTAATAAAGTGGCATTGCATTTCCACAATAATAAACAGCTGACTTTAATATAATGTCCAAACATGAACTACTTCTCCCGAGTCTGCTTTAATGTTTGCAGATCAGTAGTTGGCTATTGTTTTTTTTTTTTTTTTTTTATAAGTATACTGAACCCACAAATAAGGAGTACACATCCATAAAGCCTACAGATAAATAATAAAGGACTGACAAGCTTATGGGATATTTTGCCATAAGGATTGGAGCAAAAAACGAATCTAATTGTGAGCAAGAATAAAAAGCTTAAACAGTTTATTCGCTGTTAATTGGTGAATGATATTGTGAAAACAATCAAATGTCATTAAAAGAGCAAAATGGAGCTCATATGGCCTCTTTGTTGTTTGAAATTAAAAAGGGTGTAGCTGAACAAGCGACAGTTTGCACAACTTTTTTTTTTCTTTTCTCTTCCTCCCTCCAGTATTTTGGTCAGAGTGCAGTCGCTTTTAGAAGCTCTTACAATCTGTTAGCTGGTATTTTGAGCTCTGTTGTCAGAACAAAACCCCAGTGTTGCCAGACCTGACAGGTTCACACAGCCAACAGAGAGATCTTACGTCTTCAGTTACTTTTAACTTCCAGGGTGGAGGAATAAAACTTTGATTTTGCAGATAAAACTGGATTAGTGAAACAGACAGTGCCATTGTAGCCAGCCCAGACAGCAGGGTCGCTGAACCACCCACTGCGTTCCTCGTCTGAACCCATCTGTGTTGGTCAGTTAGAGCTCCAGTGTGTGAGAGCGGGGGCCTCTGTTAGCATGCCCCAGGGTGGCGTCAGCACTCCCAGCACCCCCCACCTCCACCCTACCCGACTCTCACGCCGGCCAGCCCAATGAACCAGCACTAACGGGATTTCAACCTCGCTGTTCCACTGCTCACAGCCCACCAGCTCATACGCTGCGAGAGGGAGAGAGGGGATACAGTGCCAGGCACAGACGGGACGCAGAGAGTTAATGGGACATGTCAGTTTGTGGCTTCCAGCATGTTGACCTGATGAGCTCATGAACTTTGAGTCTCTGGTTTTATCTGTCACTGTATTCACTGGGAGAGGGATATATTTAGGGAGCTGTTAGCTTGCATGGCCCTAGATTCCAAACACCTTAATGAAATAAAGCTATCATTAATATTCTTGAAGGAGCTCTACTATGTGTCTGAAGAGGTCTGTTAATGAATACTTCATCAGAAACAGAGCAGCAACATATGGAAGTTATGAAAGCTAACTGTAAGACTAATAAGAAAAACAAGATTTGCTGTAGCCAGAATGTGATTATAGCAACATGAGAGTAGACCGCATGAACACTTGAAATAAGAATGGTTACTGCAGGGCATCTGTTATTGCGCTCATTACCAACTTATTGTCACTGCCTCTCTGAAAGGTAGCTTGGCCTGCAAATGAATCACGAGCCTGCTAGTTGCACTTGTAGCATCATGCATATACTCCTATTATGTTATTTGTGTTCTGTTCTCATTTTGCTGTTTGTGAGTTGAACACCAGCGGCTCTCGGTGTTTGCCCAGACAGACGTTCATTTAATTGCAGCAGCTACACTAAGCACAGGGCGAGCATGAGCTAAGAGCTCAGACTGTTAATGGAAAGATGGCACCTGAGCAGTGTTTAAACATCCCAAGCAGAAACTCGGCAGACCTCATCACATGACTTTTGGCACACGGACTGATTGAAGTTTTGCTCAGCTGAGAGAAGCCACAAAATGCTGATCACTCGGCTTCCTAAAGCCTTTGGCACTGAAAGTGCCTCTGAGGAACATAGTGCAGGAGTACTTCTCTGTGCTCCCTGTTGGACTGCTGGCTTCACTTTCTGCTCTGAGGTGTGATTTTTCCCCTGAGGCTTTGTGTTAGACATTTGATCTCTTTTCCAAGGTCTGGTTAAGATGTAAGAAAAGCGCTAAGAAGTTTAAGAATGGAAAAACTTTGTATTAAGGGTCCAAAAAGCAGGTTATAAGTTTTCAATTTTATTTTTAAGCCTTAAAATCCCAGGTTTATACACATCATTCTTGTAATCATTAATGCTTTTACTTTAAAGTGGTATAATATATGCTATATGCCCGTGTATTTTTTTTCTAATGAAATTGCAACACTTGCAATGCCGCTCAGCAGCCAGTAGAGGGCACTGCCGCCTTAATTTTCTTTCCGAGGGTGATTTGAGTTGGCTATGGAAGGACTGACAGTGTGCTGTCTTGCAGAAATGCTGTAATGAAGAACTGTTGCCCTGATTGGAACGTGCCAGCATTCCAACAGCCCCGACCCTACCCTTCCTCCATCAGCCATAAACGGTGAATCAGCTGACTGAACTGCTCCTATCAAAGATGAGGATGATCTACACCAGAGAGAATGAAAAGAGAAAGACAGTAAGAGAGAGTAGACTCTGGTCTCTCGCCTCCGAGGACCTTCCTCTGTCTCAGTTTGAGTGTGAACGCTGAACGGGAAGCGTCCACCTCTGCACCAACAACAGCACCACAAACTGACGATGTTCTGATTAAAATGCAGCAAAGCCTCTGAAAGTTAAAAAAATAAAAACAAAACAAAAAAAAAAAGTCCACGAGCTGCCTACATGGCCAGCCCCTTATTTTTATTTTTTGACAGCTTAACATAAAGAAATAACAGCATTTAAGAAGGAAAACAAAGTTAGAACTTGGATTCAGTATTTTTCATCTTTTTCAATATTGTATTTGAAAGACATGGAAGTTGACCTCTTTAGTTGTATGATTATAAATATTCTTCAAAAACGAGCATGAATAAAGCATCAGTTATTACGTGTAGATGTTTTCAAGTGAAATCAAAGTGGAAAAGTGAGAAATTTTTTTTTTTTTATAGCCATACACCTATTCTCCATGCCTGTCATGTCAGTGATGATAGATCGAGGTCTATGATATGTATTATTATTATTTTTATTACTTTTTTTTCTTTTTGTTTTTCTTTGTTCGCCCTCTTGTTCATGGACTTCTCTTCTGCAGATATCTCTCTCTGATGTGACTTAATTTTATACTCAGTCACCGGGATTTCATAGCTCCCATAATATATTCTAATGCCATTTTTCTTTTTGCATAACAATGCTTCAGAAAAAATGGGTCTTTTATAGAAGAAATATGGGGAAAAATAAGGATTGATTTCTATGTCTCTCGAAGCTGAAATATATTATACTAAACCAACTCTAATAATGCTTCTTGTGTTTTTCTGTCAATAATGTTCCAGCTTTTATGGATTATTAAAGTACATTTTAGTACATTTTCATTATACTGGTCAATGTATTTTTGTGAATTAAACTTTTATTCAAAGTGGATTTGACTTATTTGGGATGAAATATGAGATCACAAGATTTTCTTGTTTTCTGGAATTTCACATTGAACAAAAATGGGAATTGTATGGGAATGTAATGTTGGTGGGAATCAGTTACCCAGTGATTTTTGAATGGAGAAACTGTTCAGTGCACTGTTATTCCACATGCTTTGCTGTACTCTCGATGGCCATTAGGTGTCAGTATATGAACAAGAATAACACATGGACACGCTACCTCCTAGAAGCTCTCACAGTAAACCAATGCAAAGCCAGCAGTTCATTTTTAACGTATAATGCTGCTTTTAATCGGATAATGAAACTGCACACAGTGCATCTTCAACATCCTGCTTCACACCAAACACTGTGAGCATTTTTCACACCTTGTACTCTGAGCCTGCTTTTTAATCCCACTTTCTCACCTGAAAGACGGGATTTTCTGTAATCTCTTCTCTCTGAATTCCAGAGCAAAGGAAAGAGCAGAGATATAAATACAACAAACGATGAAAGGTTAAACCGTGCATTGCGTGGAGGTGAAGCAGCATACATGTAGGTTTTTCTAACCTCAAGAAAATAAGTGCGTGCTTGTACTCTTTTGTAATAAGTCATGATTAAATAGTTAACATATAAAATTACAGCCTGACCTGTTTTAACCACAACATGCAACTGTGATCATAATTTTTCAATATGGAATACAGTATACTTATTTTGACCTACTTTTATATTTGGTCTTTACTTGAGTTGCTTTAACTCTCTTCACTATAAGGCCACTGCCCCATTGTTTGATTTGATGGCCCTCTTAAACAGAAGGCTTAAACATCAGGTGTGTCGGCCGTCTGTGCTCACACCCAGAACCGAGTCCTTAAGATGACTATATAAAGTTCAACTCCTCTTCGACCAAGCACTTAGAGCAGTCTTAATGTTGGGCTTTTGGTTCAGATTTGTCATGTTTAATAAAAACATCCATTCACTTATAACAGTGGAATGAGGAAAACCAAATAGCATATGATTTCTTAATTATTCTGTAGTGAAAATAGTTGATAAACTAATTTGGTTAGCATTCACTGTGGTACAGTGATTTCTCTCTCCTTAGGCAGATTCTTCATATTAAATGCTTGACAAGTCAACAAGAAGCAGCCAGCTTGCTATTAGTGCGAGTCTCCTTCAAGTTTTTCTTGTAGGAGGGAGGAAAAAAAAATGCTGCATCATCTAAGCTCCTTATGCCTCCGAGGGGGATGTCTGTGTCACGCAGAGGAGGATGCTAAAAATCTGCTGGTGAGGACGGTGGTGAAAGGATCAGAGCATATGACTCACTTCTTCTTGTTTTTGACTCTTATCACCAACACCCCAGCCTTCATCAGGCTCCTAATCCCTTTAGCGGCTGAGAAGCGGAGTAATATAAAAAAAAAAAACACTTTTGCATTCATTACACTCTTATTGAAAGAATGCCCGCTGCCATCCGCCTGACTCTAAACTCTGAGCTTCCTTCAGCTTCTCCGACTCCCCTCGGAAAAGTAAGAAAGACTCTTTTGTACCAAGTGGGCTTGAGTAAAATCAAAGCACACCGATGCAAAATGTGATCGTCCTCACAATGTATTACTTTCAGAACCTGGATCAAACGTAACACATCAGTCATTTCATTTAATCTTTGTTCTTTGTAGTATGAGCCACATGAAGGCTGTACAAAGTGCATTATCTGCTTATGAAACCAGTTGTACCTGCACTTTTATCCTAGAAGGCAACAGCATGGACCACATGCATACAGAGTATAAAAACACTGAAATAGAAATGTTGGAATGTCCTTATTTATCTGAAAAGAACAGCTTTAAAGGTCCTTTAAAGGCGTTAACACAATGCTGACCGCTTTAAATGAGTCAATGTACGTTTGGCCAATCGGCTGGCACGATTCCTGGCACTGCTCTAATATTTCCTTTAAACACTGCTGCATTTGTAAAGCATGATGACATTTTCTTCTGCATATTGTTGACCGTCGTCTTTTGACTGAAATGATCAGAGTCATTAGTGTCGTCCTTTCACTCCAGTATCATCTCCTGGAGGTCCAAGTTTGCATTTACTGGATGAAGTATGTCAATATGTAGCCTACTTTAGAGATACGCTGAAAGCTTTTAGACATGCACACTCGTCGGATTCTCCCTATTTTATTATTCGTGTTATTTTTACATCAGGTTAACATTTGAGTTTTTAAATGACGTTATTCCCATAACCATTGACCTTTTTTCACATTTGAGATTTGACTTTTCACAGTAGGGAAAGCCCAGGTAAAGTTAGCAATAGCCCTGCAAGCATGACCTCCCTTACTTATAATGCAGCACCATAAACACACCTGTACTGTGAATGAGGGCAGTGTGGCATGTAAAGACATCTGCGCTGAATAAGATGTAATTGTGGGGTTTCCATTTTGATAAAAGGTTTAGTGTTTCAGCAAATCTCATGTAAACTACCATAAATAAAAGGAAATAAAGCTATAATTGAGTTAAAAAATTCTCCACTTTTGACTGGATTAAGCAAATAGAGGCATTTCTAGCCTAAGCAGTTCTAGCCTTCTGCACTTATTTACCAAATACTTACATGCTGTACATTTATCCTCGGGTGGGTAATGTTTGCAACACTTTGTGTGTCAATGTTTTAAGTCAGACATACCAAACAGAGAGTCCCACATTATCCTACATAAGCATGATCTTCTACGTTTTACTGGAATCTCGTCACTGATGTATGCACACACATTTATTTAGAGGGAAATCTTTCTATATTGTTTCTGGTCTTAGCTGTAGGCTGCCAACAACAAACAGGTTTGGATGAATCCTTAAAGGGGGACTCCAAACAAAAGCAAGCTCTCATCCACTCAAGGTCCCTGAACCCATTATAAAAGATTATATATTTATTCAGTCGTGTCATCCCTCAGCACCGTATCCCCCATGCATGCACACAACACACACACTTTTCCTTTCCCCTTGCCAGATCAATTAACAGATTAGTGGTTGTGTGTGATAGATTGAAGGCGCGAGTCCAGGATATCGTCTCTGTCTAATGCATTTTCTGTAGAGAGAGTGAGCATGAGCTTTACTCTCGGGGGAATATTGACAGGTTGGAGTGCAAGGTTATGTCTGCCCTCCAAGGATTCATCATCTGCCATTTCCTGTCTGTAATATATTTATTTTGATAATGCATATTGATGCTGTTCTGATGTTCAGATAATTCTCTTATATGCCACATGATTTATTGGGAATAAGCCCTTTTCTAGCTGTTTTTTTTTAATTGTAAGGTTTATTATTTTTGCAATGATGCACACAAAAGATTGTGCAGAAAACTCATAATTGTTATTTTTTCTTTACTGATTTGGCGATTATACTTCAGTTACATTGGTTTGCTTCATTCCCTTCCACGCACTGTTAAATGTATAATATTTTCATTAGCACGGGCAGTCTGCCTCACTGTGATTGCAATCACACGGTTTTGTAATTAAATTGAAGGCCTCCAGTTGTCATTATCAGCAGCGCCTAATTGAAATGGATGGTGTTTTTCCCAGTGATGTACCTGTGTGTTTACATAAGAAACAAGAGCCCATGTTTTTACACTGAATTCCTCATGTATTTACACAGGCAGCCGTGCAGCACAGTCACTGTCTTTGTTTACACACACGCTCACAAAAAAATACAGCAGTATATATTTAGCAGCTTTGTGGTATGACTGTTTTGACAGAAGTTTGCCTCTTTTTATTTTGATGCTACTTTTAGTCCACAGCAGATCACTGGGAGTAGTGTAGGGACTCTGTTTATTTTATTAATATTTTATTTAATATTCACATCAACAAAGTAAAAGGCAGAAAGTCCCACATAATATATCCATCCTCTTCTACTCTCGCGGGGGGCGGAGCCTATCCCATCTGCCTTTGGGCGAGAGGCAGGGTACACCCAGGACAGGTCGCCAGTCTGTCGCAGGTCTAACACATAGAGACAGACAACCATTTGCACTCACATTCACAACTATGGGCTTACCAAGTTACCAGTTAACCTAACCCCACTAACTACATGTCTTTGGACTGTGGGAGGAAGCCAGAGTAGTGGGAGAGAACCCATGCAGACATGGGGAGACCATGCAAACTCCACATTGAAAGACCCTGGCCCGATGGTCAGGAACGTCTTGCTGTGAGGCAACACCGTGTTTTACAGATGAATTGCGCCTCTCTCCTGACTTTCTCTGTACATATTGATGATGATTTGAACCAAAAATGTTCAATTTAGGTTCTGTAAGACCTGTTATCACTGATTTTAAGTCCAGTTTTTGTATAATTTATAATTTGACTTCTTTACCCTTCCACTGACACCATCCTTGAGGAGCCTTCGTCGAACAGTAGACCTGTGTGAGGTTTTTGCAGTTTTTTTCTTATTTCTTTAAGACCTTCAGATAGTGTTCATCTGCTGTAGTTTTTCAGGCCTGCCACTTGTTCAAGAATGCACTGCACACCACGCTGAAATATGCAATGTTTTTGGCTAACAACTCTTTAGGAATCTTATTGTTGGTTCAAAAATGTTATCTTATGCCTGAGAAACTGTGACTTTGACATTTTTCATAGATTCACCTAAAGAAATGGGAACAAAATGTATTATTGTGACAAGCTGCGGGTAAAAAAGGCCTAAAGATGCCATTTAAAATTGGTTCTTTGCTAAGTTATCTGTTGTGTATAGTACCAACATTGGTTCATCCCTTGAATGATTCATAGGTGAGTGAGTTAGTTACAGCAAGTGGCTTAAATAACAAAAAATAATCCTATAAAAATGGTCAGATACAAGGACTGGAATGAAAGTGAGTGAAAAAGCAGCAGATGCACAAAGAAAAACTTGTAAAAGAGCTCCAGAAAGCCTTGGAAACAAAATATATATAAATGTGGTGGCTCGAGACTTTTGCACAGCACTGTTTGTATATCAGAAATTCTCCCTACTGGTCCAGTACCTAAAGTGTATTCTGATCCATGACCTGAACAGTATGTGATGACAAGAGCACAGTGAAAAAAAAAATCTATGTCAATGTATTTAAGGAGCAGAGCGGCAGCCGATCTTCGGGGACCTTCCTGTGCCCGTTGGCTTGAGTTCCAGTCAATTACTCTTTGGTCTCAGCAGTGCTATGTGTCTGACTGGAGACTGAGCTGATGCATCACTGTTGGACTGACAGTGAATGAAAAATGACTCACATTATGCCACCTTTGAAAAGTAGTTTTATCACATGCAACAGACAGACAGATGGCTGGATTAGCAAAAATCCAGCACCCTATTTAGAGTGTTAACATCTTTCGGGGTTTCTTCTTCTTTTAAGACACAATGTTTTGTACAAATGTTTAACAGTGAGAGTGAAATCATTCACAAAAGCATCCACAACAGGTTTTCCATCAACACAAGCATAAATCAGCTTCTTGTCTTTCCAGCTAGGCCTTTCGCTTCGTCTTGAAAAAGCTCTTGCTCATGCTATAAAAGTTTTCATTGCTATTGCTTCCTTCCTCCGCTATGAGTAGACTGCGACATGTCCAGGCAACATTTGTGACTGTTTATTACAGATATTCAAAGAAATGAGGAGCGCTAGGAAATGCAAGCATATGGCTGTAGCAAATGATGAAATTACAGGCCTTGACGGAAAAAGAATAACCACAAATAATTGTGGTCACAAAAGCAAACCCACAACAAGCCTCACAGAGTCGCTGTGTCAGCAGTTCTCTGAGGCTCTACTTGGACACAACAAATCTTTTGAGCTAAAGTGTAATGGCAGCATACCAACACGATGAAGATAAATCTTTAACACCATATTTCAGCATGTTAGCATAGTATTGTTTGCCTCTTTGTTTTTATTAATTAGCTTAAAACAAAAGTGGAGTATGTGTTCATAAACCAAAATACTGGGCACTTAAGCTCCATGAAAACATTAAAAGAGCAGTCATTAAAAAGCCTACTGGGGCTTTGTGGGTGAGCCAGGATGATTTGAATTTCCACTTTCCACTTCTGTAATGAAAACTCTGGAAAAGAGCAATGAAGAAAACGTGTGTTTAGTTAGGGTTGTCTATTTTTTTTAAAGAGCTGATTTGAGTTCAAGCCTTTTACCTCAGTACAGGAAATTTGTGCTATTCCTTGTTTGCTCATATGCACTATATGGACAACAGCATTGCAGCCACCTATACAATTCAAATAGAGGACTATCTTGAGCATAGAAACCTGTGTCATGAAGCTCCCTGTGCACAGGTTTTGTGCTGATGTTAATTGTAGAAAAGGGTTGGGACTCTGCAGAACATTGGAGAGCATTGGAGACTGTCATACCCCAGCGCTCTGTAACTTTATTTGGTGGTCATCCACCTGGTGTCTGAGCTGCTTTAATTGATAAGCTTTTTTTAACAGCTGAACATGGAATATCTAAGAGGGAAGAAATTTCACCAAAGGAGGCGCTGATACCAGTAGCACACTCAGATTTACTACGCTCTTTGGAGTGATCCAGTATTTGACAAATGTTTATGAAGGCAGGCTGAAAGTGCTTTATTTTACACACCTGTGGCCACCAAAGACTAAAAACGCCCACATTCAAAGTTTAAGAGGTGTGGTCCAACACTATACCATATAGATATGATGCATCTATACTGGAGCAGAGAGTGTAATGCTGGTTTTAACCTTAGACCCAGAATAGACACAATAATGGAAATACAGTAGATGTTAATGCCAAAGGAATGGCAACCAAAACAGAACCATTTTATCTAATAACAGGCTAGCAAATACATATATGTCCTGTAAATATGATTATAGGCAGTTCATCTGACTCATAAAACTATGTTGTTTTAAAAAAAGACGACAAATAAAGCCATGTTGTAATAAAAATGTGTGTGTGATGGGTTCAATGTAACTTGTATGAAGCTCTTCTTTCTTCATTAACATAAATTACACAGTCAGTAGGGCCTGTATGCAGAATGTGTGATTATTCAGGACAAGCTGACCCTCATACTATAAAACACATTTGCCTTATGAGACTTCATATCACTCTGCAGTTATTTTTTATGCTTCTTACCTGTTTACAATTTGTATCTTAATTCATGTCAAGTTTATTATATTATCTTTGACTTTTCCCCATGACGTTATATTTATTTATTTATCCATAATTTAATTTGAGTTATGAGGGTTTTTTTCCCTCTTTGTCTAAAATTTCTATTGTCACATAAAATCTATTATTTCTTTTCTCTGCTGTATTTTTTCATTTGAGTGTTTGGGCCATCTTTTTAGCTTTAAACGTTAATCATTACTATTTTCTCCACGGCACATCACGGGCTCGTGTTTTTCAATCCAGCAGCTAAGTACATCTCCCCTAACTCATCATCTGAAAATGTCAATAGCTCATTAGAGGAGGCTCTCTTCTCTTCTGGCTTTTTCATCATTACCTCATTCTCCCTCCTGGTCACTAGCTCCCACATGTCTGCAACACAATGAGTGTGTGTGTGTGTTTGTGTGTAAGTGCTGATATGGCTGTGTGTTTGTGTCTATGTGCCTGGTCTTTAGAGAGGGGTTGATGGCTGCAGAGGTGTTAGTGATGTTTCAATATCAATTTACTCCAAAGCCCGAGTCTCGGATGGTCTCCCTCTTTGCTAATCTAACCCCGTCCTCACCCCCCTGTGATATTTTAGCAGGTCAGTGACCTGAATATGTTTCATGGAGGTGATGCTGAAGAGGCTTTATGCATATCTGTCACCACATTTATGCAGGGTCTTTAATCAGGAGTGTTTCCCATCCTTTTTAAAAGTCTTTTATATTTCCATCTATATCTATCTATATGCTCTGCAGGAAGAATAAGATTTATTCTTATATGTTATATACATAATATGTATCAGTGAAGAATTAATTTGACTACTATCTTAGAGAAACAAAGGCAAACAAAGTGTGTAGTTATGTTGCACATCATTTTTTTTTTGCTTTTTTCTATGTTACTGTTGGAGCACACCAGGTAGGCAATGTGATCTTTTATTGTGATGCTCAAAGCAGAGACACGAAGCAGCTGCTTGTGTTCTTTGTACACAAAAGGCTTAAAAACTGAGGTGACACACCGTGATGGCGACCTAGCAATGTACGTTGGAGAAAAACCGGTGCACAACAAACTGTACTCATTGACTCTTGATGCCATTATCCACCTTGAATTGGAGTCAAGGCTGCAGAGCACTATGCCGCTGATTTAAAATCCCTAGAGAGCAGAGGGGAGCTCATATTATCACATGACTTTATATTATGGGGATAGAGGAGCATTTTTCCTCATGGATGAAAACACATTAAGGGCACACGCTGGCCAATAAAGCCTCTCATCCAGTAATGAAACCTTATCCCAGCCCTCTTGGCATCGCATGTAGGATAGGTTTACCCTCCTGAGTGCGATGGCCAGTTGCTGCCTCCAGTCACGATTGTGGGCCGACATTGAGGGGAAAAATGGTGGGACAATGAAAAAACAAAAGTGGGGTTTTAGAGGAATGGGTTTCTGCAGCCATGGAAATGCAACACAGAGCATGAAATCAGAGCCACTGGAGATTGCTGCTCGCTCAATTGTGTCCTCCTCCTTTTCTGCTGACTTGGAGGTTTGTGGGTGTAATGAATACCTTGCCAGGGATTGTGGAGGCTTCCCCGGGCTGCTCTGTATTCACATACAGCTCAACACAAGGTAGACTCTTTGACTGTACAGATGGATGTTTGGATATTTTTTCTGTTCTCCTGCTCTGCTATTTGATAAAATTCATTGCTTGTGGAAAATGAGTTTTATTGAGAGCTGGCTTGGTTTCATAATCTGCCCACACTGCACAGTGGAGATAAATCAGCTCAGAGAAAACCAGTTTCTTAGACTTCCAGTGCACACCTTGGTTACACTGTGCCTTTGGTGAAACAAGAACAAAAACACCAGCAAATACACAATTCAGTAATTAATTATCCACTTACACTGTAGCTTTTCCTGATGTGTCTATCAAGGACATCACAAAATGGATTTATAATTTCTTTTTTTCACAATAGCCTTCATTAACAAGCTGTGTATAATCCTACCAGCTCTTCCATTTCTAAAACTCAGCAACATACTCGAATTACAAATAATACCTTTTAGTGTTTGGAGAACTTGTATATTAAACTGTATAACTGCATGTAAAGTAGTTAAACTGGTCTTGGACTACTCATCATCTCCCTTAGTTTTTGCGAAGCAGTACTGATCATATTTGGAAACGAGCTGTAGTAAAGCAGCCTACATCCACAAACTTTGACACACATCACTGAATTAGTGCTAAACAACAAGAGTAATACAACAGAAGAACTTCTCTCACCAAAACTTGAAAATATATTTCTTGGATAGTCTCTACCCACTTATATGTAAAATAATAACATTAGGTCCTGGCAGAGAAACGTTTTCCCACAGACTTCTAGTCTTTTTGCAGGTTCCTGTCTTCATGTGGGTCTTTTAAAAGAATGCAGGTTTAAGGCATTTCCACATTGGCTTTACTTTTCAGACCTGGAATCTACATCCATCTTTTATATTGTCTGTGAAGCAACTTCAAGTAGCCACTCCAAGAACTGTTTTTGCACTTCTGCACTGGCTTCAGTTTTCAGCCCCGAAGGGTGCTGCTTGAGCCCACGACCTGCTCCAGTTTCATGTGCTGATGGTAACCGAGATCACAAGAGAAAAACTCAAACTGTAAATGTAATAGTGAATAGCTTCAATGCTGCTATGATGTTAAATGCCAGTATTTCATGCAATCTTTCAACGAGATATTAAATTACTTTTGTAAAAAATAAAAACAGACCAATAAAAACAGATTTTATTATTAATATTTTAATTCATGACCACACTGAAGAAATCCATTTACCCTAAATCCATCTCCAGACTCATGTGCCTCATGTCAAAGGGTGGGAGGAAGAGGAGGTTGCGGCCAACTGGCTTCTCATCACAGAGTTCTCATCACCACTCCTCCACACACACAATAATAACTGTGTCGTAGTCCTCATGTGGCTCTCTACACACAGAAAGATGACTGCTCTGAATACTGAACGGCTTATTGGAGCATGATTACACACTAAAAGACCCGCAGCTAAATATCACCCACACCCACAGCCATTTTCCCCCCAACAATAGCTAATTGAACACAGTATGCAGCTTTTCAAAGGCAGCGCTGGGGCCTATTGAAACGGCGCAGGTTGATATTTCATTCAAAAGGGGCTCTCAAGAACTGAGTATTCACAGCTGTTGTGCGCGTTAAGTGGTCTGAATGGCTCTAATTTCCTGTAGTACAGTGAGGACTGGGTACAATGCTCCTGGTATGTTACTTAGGAGCTCCAAACTGCGAAAGATTTCGACAGATGATCCTGCAGAGTCACAAGGATACACAGTGTTGTATAAACAAAGCACGTGAGGCACATCATGATCAAATTCTGCATCAAAAGAAAAACAATTGCATAAAAGTAAAGCCATCGCCTCTGAGAGCCTATTAGTGTCCAGACATGAGTCAAGAGAAGATGATCATACACCAACTGAGCACTTAAAAGCTTGATTTTTGAGTAAGAAACAACAGGAGCTAACACCAGACAACAGCACAGTTTTGTCCTTTACCATGAAAACACCAAAGTTGTCCTTGATAAAACAGAACACACAAAGAAGCACCAATTAAATGAAATATTTTTTAAGACCACAAATCACCAAGAGGCTCATATCCTCTCTGGCACAACAAATATTCACCAGGATAAGCCTTATCTTTGAAGTACTTGTTGCAGAGCTGTTGCACTGAATTGCATAACTTCTCACTGTGCCGTAGTGTCTTACTGTAGCTCTCACTTACTAATAACCACCCAGCTTTTTGGTACGACAGCCCAGCATGGAGTCTGAATATTTGAAGATTCTGCATTGAAATTCAACAAATCTGCTTCTATGGCGCCAATCAGCCAAAACTGGGATCTTTCTCCAAGTGTGTAATATCTCTGTAGAGCCCTGCTGCACAGAGTGTGTGTTTGTGTACGCAACAGCTTTTAAACTGCATGTGTGTGTATGTGCTCTGAACAAAACCTTTAATGGTTACATTGTGCAGTCATGCATACTGATTATCATGGATAAATTGCTGAGCCTACAGACATATGGAAATGGATTCAAAAATGGCATCTATCTCTTGTGATTTGATAAAAATGAAAAATGTAGACAGATTGGCAGATAGATACTTGTTCATGATAGCTTTATGTAACTACCTGCTCAACTTCTATTAAAGCTTAGAATTATGCATAATCAGTGGCCAGGCGACAGATGGATTTTCATTTCATATTAGTTGGATTGTTGTGTTAGATTGTACTAAAAGATGCTCTGTGGAGGTGGATATTCAGTCTCTTCAGTTATTGTACCTCGTTTTGAATCTCTTTTTTAAAACAATTATCCAATGGTAACAATGTATTTAAAATATAATACAACAAATAATGTTAGGTGGAGGTTCCAGCCTCACCGCGACCTTGATAAGGGTAAGTGGAAAAGAACGACTACATGAATAGAAATCAGTACCCTCAACTTGAAATCTTAAAATATGTATTGGGACAAATGTCCAACAATAAATAAGTAGAATACCTACCAGTAAGTTCTGGTTTACTGTTTGTTTTTAGCTTCCCATTTAATATTAAAGTGAATTACAGATGGAGTTGATAAGTTAGCTAGCTAGCTAGTGCTAGTGCTAGCTAAAAATTCCTCAGTTCTGTCCTTTTGTCCAAATATGGTCACGTCCAGTCTAAAAACAACGACAAAAACAATGAGTATGGTAAAAAATGCAAACTTGGTAGCAATGTCCATCTGATACATACATCCTATAATTCATAGGAGTTTGGTGCTCCTCCTGCTTGAAGGTCGATGGAAGCTGATTTTAGCTTCTAGGGGTTTCTGTCAGTCTGTCTGCTCCTATCATGTTTTCATTTCTACAATGATACGATATGGGCTTTGTGCAGGCTGTAGAGGCTCTAATGTATTCACTAACTATGGCAGAGAGGCACTGACAGCAGCTTATTTTAATAGTGGATATTTTACTGAGACATTTAAAATTTGAACAGCTAGCTAAACATTGAGATTTAGTCATTCTCATGGTTCTTATCACAGTTATTCTACCTGAATGCTTAAGTAGTAATAGCTGCAGTTGTTACTACACGGAGCTTCTGCTGTCAGTTACTACATTAATATGCACATTAGTTTTCCTAAACTTTGATGACATCTGGTACATCTGAAACATGCTTATTTGATGTTTATTGCTGATTTCCTGCGTTGGTGCAGGTTTATCTTTGGTTCTTCTACATCCAACAAATATTGTATAAACCAGGCAACGGGTGGAGATTAATGTGATTTTTTTCTCTGTTTAAAATCTCATTTTACAATGAAAGTTCAAAGAGAGCTGCTCTTTAAAAATGAAAGATGACAGAGGTAGCACAGCATTCTCTTTGTATTGAGTAACTACCGGCGAGTATTGATTGGAAACATTGAGGTTACTTTTTTAAAAATATGTTGCTTTTTGTAAAACTACCCTGTCACATGCTAAAAGTCTATAGCCATGCTGTGATGCACAAGGTTACATCATCATGCTAACATTATAACATAACTACTGTGGGCATGCTGATGCCACTGTCTGACATGTTCATCTGTATAGTGAAATTTTCTGGGACATTTCATGCCGAAACACAAAACACTCCACAATTGACTGTACTGTGCAACCTTTCAATGCATTTTTAGGGTGAGTCTTATTACTGTTTCATGAACAAAATACATGCGAAGCTAAAAGCGAGATGATGGTAAGTTTTAGTGAGATGTCTGTTAAGATTGGGGACATACTGAGGGGAGTTTAAGGGGACATGGGCATTTTCTGGTTCACACAGTTCAGTTGTGAGGACAGCTCGTTTGGATGTCAAAGAACAAAGCAGCTCTAGTTTCTGCTGGGGGGAAATCCTTGATTAGTGGCTGCACTGTGGCTTCGCAACGAGTGGGCTGTTCATGTTCACAAAGGCAAATTGGCTAAGATGGCCATGAAAGAAGACTTAATTTCTCTCCTTGGATGGATTTTCCTTTTGGCTTTTATGGCCCAGATAAGCATATGAAAGCTTCTGTTCCTTTCAGTGTGCACACGTGTTTCTGCTGAAGATGCACTGATGTTTGAAACTGTGTCATCTGCTAACATCATCAGAGCACAGCGAAACTCCATTGGGAACATCACACCGGCAACAGAGTTTAAACTCAGTGCTTAGACGAGAGCAATGCTGCATCCAGCTCCACTAAAATAATCGAGTCTTTGCTTGAATTACCACCTTCGTTTGGTATTTACCTCATTAAAGACTAATTTGAGTGAACTTGAAAGAGGTTTGGATGAAAAACAAAGAGGTACACCATCCCCTCATCATTTTCTCTGGGCCTCTGGGCATTGGGTTTATGGTCTGAGTCCCTGCTTTGTAAATAAACAGCCACTGTTCTGCTTTTACTTCACCAAAGGGAATATTTTCATCGAGTTTAATGAATGTGAATCTGCGCTTGTACATGTGTGTTTGGGACTTTATGTGGGTCTAATTAATGTTTTAGTTGACTTATGTGTCTACTAGAGTGTTTGTGTACATGCATGCATTTTGGGTGTGCTGTGCGAATGAGCCCGTGCGGTTGTCTGGTTTCCCTGCAAATAATAGCAGTCATTTTTCAGACAGCCACCAAAAATACATTCAGTCACTTTTTAAAAGGACTTGTCATGTCTAACACACCGTGCTGCTTTTTTCAAAGACGAGAACTGTTAATAGCAACAATTGCATCTGTCAGTGTGTTATTATTATTAACAACATATACGAGGCTTAATTGTTTAGGTGCTGAAAATGGTAAAATGACACAACATTTCTGCAAGAGTGTATGCACAATAGGGAGCACTGTGGGTGAGGAACAATACGTGTGTCTGTCACTCATTTTGCAGTGTTACAGCTCAGTCACAGCTGCGAGAATGAAGACGGGCCCCATTAAATTCAGACAAGCAAGGCTGGAGGAGCTTGGAGGGGGGGGATGGTAGCAGCTACAGGGTTTTTTTTAATAACCCACTGTCACATGTCCTTTCTGCACCTTGTGCTGCCATCGCCTCTCTCTCCTCCAGTGTTGCTGGAGATGCGGTGAGCACTGAGAGCACTCCATCTGCCACCGCATCCAAATATGATCCACACATGCTATCAGACAGTTTTATCAATGATAAATAGGGTATTTAAAAAAAAAAAAACAACCCACAATGAAGCCGGGGGAAGGATAACAAACAAAAGCATTATCAATCATTCAGTAGGAGGGCATAATTTGTCGTGATGAGGCGTCCTGTTTTGTAAATGTTGGCTAATGTGAGGCTCGATGAAAATATTCCCTTTGGTGAAGTAAAAGCAGAACAGTGGCTGTTTATTTACAAAGCAGGAACTCAGACCATAAACCCAAAGCCCACAAGCCCAGAGAAAATAACCTTTGAGCCACTGTGTTAAAATACACCACACTCATCTACTAGTAAGAGCCCTGCATTAAATTAGAAATATCATTATAATAGAATAACATAAGGCAGAAATAGAGTTTTTACTACTCTAATGAGCTTGAAAATCAATATTCTGTGGGACCACCTTTATTCTTCAACACAGCCTGAACCCCGTTAAGCAAATTTCTGTGTAATTCCTTTCTGTAGTCTTCAGGAATAGTTCTCCAGGCTTCTGGAAGAAGATTCAAAGCTCTTTATTGGATGTTGTCTGCCTCTATTTCTGTTCTCTATCATTCTCTCTATCAGTAATGTTGATGTTTGAGCTCTGCGAGGACCATCCATGACTGATATTGTTCCAGTGTGTTTTTCTATTCAGGTATGATTTTACTGCATTGGAATTGGGTTTGGAGTCACAGGCATAATGAAAAAGCTGCTTTAAATCAGATGCTTCCCACATGTTACTGCGTGATGGGTCAAAATACTTTTCTTCATTTATAATGTGTTCCTATTTTTACAAGATCCCACTGTCTCAAATGGAGACCAGGACATACTGCAGACCACACTGAGATATGCCAGGCTGTCAGAAGGTTTTTGGGAATCACCTTAGTGGTGCAAAGGGCTCTTTTGTGCCTGTCAAACTGTGTTATCTTTGGTGTTTTTATAGATTATAAAAAAAAAGAAAAGAAATAGGAACAAGTTATGTGATTCTACAACTGGCTGCTAGTGACAAAATGCCTAAAGACGCAATTAAAAAATTGCTAAGCTATCTGTAATGTGTAGACACAACACTGATCGATCCCTTGAGTTAGAAGTCTTTTATGCCTAAAGGATAGGTGAGTGTCAAGTGGTTTATTAATAAACCCAAAAAGAAATCAGTTCCAGTATACAAAGCTCACTGCAGTTTGTTATAAAAAGTACAATAATGTTACAGTAACATAAATATTTACATATGTACAGAAATTCTACTTGGATACTTGAGGGAATGTACTTCCTCCACTGCAAAGAAAAAGGCTCTTTATAAAGGCAGGTGTATGTGCCAGACATGTGAAAAATAAAGTTTTGATATGAATACCTCTTTTTGTTGAGTATGGAGACAGACTGAGAGATTATTTGAACCAGAGTAACCCAGGAGAGCGACGACACTGCGAAGCTCTGTCTGCTGAACACACGTTGAGCTATGTTTTCATGTTGCCCCGAGCAGCAACTGGTTAATAAAGCCAGTAGGACAGTCTGTAACACTATGAGCCCCCTGGGGACAGGCTGACTGCACAGACACGCATACCGACATGGGCATGCAGTAAACACACAATCACACACACTTACAGGTTCATGTGCGTGCACATAAAGGACAGGCGTGCACTCAAGCGAAGGGCTTTCGTGTGTGTGTGTGTGTGTGTGTGTGTGTGTGTGTGCATATGCACACAGGCATGCATAGGTATGGCAGCTGAGAGCATCTCAGGCCATGCAAAGCTTTAATATTTCAATTTTACACCTGACTGCAGTGATGCATAAAGAGTTTGGGGAATCTTGCTTAGGAAAACGAATATCCATTGTGACTATGAGCTATTTTTATGTGACCTTTGTGGTTTGTTGGAGCCTCATGTTGCTATTTTCTGCTCACTGAGGGTCTCAGTACTGCATAAAACATTCCCCTAAAAACAATCAATATCAATCACCTCACCCTGCAGCTTTCTCACAACTGATAAAATTTCAGGTAAACTTCAGACCTGATGTCTCGCTTATTTTGTCATGTGGCATTGAACACTTTATTATGTATCTCCAAACTGGTGGCAAATAAATACACAGCACTTTAAATTTTGCATATTCAATTAAATTCAGCCATAAGCGAGAGTACCGATTTCCTGACTCATTTTCTTGTTCAAATAGGGCAGTGAAAGCCTAAAGGTTAGAAAAAAGTGTGTTTGTGACGTGTGTGTGTGTGTGCCAACTGGAAATAAATGGGGGATCGTATGAATGAGTAACTCTCCCCCATAGCACAGTGGTGCCTTTGAGCAAGTCACACAATGGTACAGCGTTGTGATGTTCATGGGCAGTGCCTTTGGTTCCTGTTTGTAGCTGGCCTTCATTTTTCTGTTTTTAGTAGAGTTTTGTGGATTTCTATTAGAGTTGTTTGTTGTTTTTCACTCATTTGTACTCATTACAGGATTGTGGCTGATGTTTTTCAAGGATCAGTTGAGGTATTGATCCTCTGCTATACAGACCATACACACCATTTGATAAACTGCAGGGTTTTCACTTTGTCAATGTCAAGCACATAAATCACTTAACTATGCAGTGTATACAGTGTGTTTCTGCCAGCTGCATCACGCCAGCTGCAGTTGCTGTCCACAGCACTAATTATGTTAGCATGATGATATAATCTTGTAAAGAACCAAAACTAGCTTGTATCAGAATGAAGGAAAGTAAAAAATATGGAGAAGGATAAAAACAAGTCATGATCCATGACTCGTGTTTAGTGACGATGCGCCTGCTGATTGAAGTAACCGCATGAAATCTGAAGTGTTCAAGGGCAAAGTTTGCTCAGAATCTGAAAAATGCTGCTGAACTGATCAGGCAGTGATTCACAGTACAAATTATAATGATCCAAAGCTTTCTGCAAAAGCAACCAGAGTTTCTTAAGGCAGTGAAACTGGATTACCAAGTCAGTCACCTGATCTGAGATCATCAGTTCGTGCTGGTCAGTTACTCAGGATAAAACTAAGAACAGAGAGATCCGCAAATAATTAGCCACTGAGGGTAGCTGCTGTAAAGGTCTTGCAGAGCATCTGAAAAGAGGAAATGCAGTATTTGGGTTCTAGGCTCCAGATTGACTGCAAAGGAATTACACCCAAGTAATAAAAGCAATTCTGTTTTTTAAAGATTATGTTAGTTGTTAAATAATTCTCTGAAAATGTTTAAGAGCTACTGCAATGCTTTGGTAAACGTATTAAATTAAAGCTAAAAGTCTGCAATTCAATCACACTTTGATTGTTTGTCATAAATTAGTTAAATTAATTAAATTTATTGATTAATTTAATGAATTCCTGGAACCGGTTGTCTTTTTATTTTTTTTACATCAACATGTCATATTTTAGATTTGCTAAATAGCCATGAATAGATTCTTGAGCAGTAAATATCCATCCAACAATGCCTATGAAGAATTGCTTTTGTAGTCTATTAATAAGGAACAACATACGTCTAAGTAGCCTACAGCTACAGCTAAAAAAAATTAAAAAAAATTATACCACATAGAGAATTGTGAATTGAATTAAAATCAAACAAAGAAATCCAAAAAACAAGCCTTTTTTGTGCATAATATAGAGTTATTTTCTCAAAATTTCAAATCATTTTCTCGGATGTTTGAGTGGGTAAATCTAAATTTTGAGATAATGACCCAAAAGTTTGACTTATGTACGTCAAATCTGTTTTTCTTTCAGTGGTGGACAAAAGCATCTATACAGCCTATCGTGGAGAATGTAGGTGAATGCATTTCAGATGTAGCTCCTGTTTGGATCCATTGCTACCACTCTGCCCACCTCCTATACAAAACTAGCAAACAAGAGTGGGGAGGGAGGTGGGCGGAGTCATCCCTATGAGACCCCTCTTGGAAAATGTGGATTTTTATTTATAGACATTCATTTAACTTTCATAGTCCTACCCAACAAAAAATTCAACCCCTGCAACACTCTGGAGAAACCACAGACACGGCAAACCTGCTGACAACTCCACAGAGCCATTAGCATGGCCGTTCTCTTCTTACATGCTTACAGCAGTGAGATGTGAGCAATGTGGATTAACTATTTAAATGCAGAGAAATGGTTTCAGACAAGCAGGGCAACGTTAGATCTACATTTCACTTAAAGCAAATATTTTTTGACGTTACAAAAATATTCTGAGAAGGCAGGAAAATAAATGTGGTAAAATACATCTATCGGTCACTGGGTCACCTACTTAGAGGAGCTGTTTGGAAAATCCTGTCACAGTTGCAGAGTGTTGGACTTTTGACTTCTTCTACAGTCATGACACATAAATGAATTTCTCTGGGTGCAAGTCAAGAGACTCCCCCATTTGGGGATAACCACATGAATTTCAGCTGTGATGACACAGAAAAGAAAGCCATGACACAGAAAAACCCCCAGCTGAGATTGTAGCCTAATGGGTTAGTGTTCCAGTGATGTGCCTTTCTGCACCAGGAGATGATGTGATGTAAGGCTACACAACAGCAGCTCTCAGCCAGCAGTGTAATAGTGCCCTGGTCTGCCTTCATATTGCTCCAGCAAAGAAAGCCTTCTTGCATATTCATGTGCAGAGGGAAAAGGATTTTGTTGCACTGAGAAAATAGTAAAAGTCTGATGTTAAATGTTTAATGGCTGCTGCTTTGCTGAACTTTCAGGATGAACCATGAGGAGATGAAGGTCCAGATGGAAGAAGTGCAAGTTTCCCCAGGGAACCCCTTCCTCCTCTAAAGCATCACACAAATAGTCTTTGTAAGATACCCAGCAACACCACAAACAGATAATGTTTCTGTCCCCAATTTTGCAATAAGGAAGCTCTCGTTCCTGTCACTTTGAAACATGACAGAGTTCCCTGCTGTCTGATGAGACAAATGGCAGAATGTCGTCCACAGGAAGTGCTAAAATTATTCCTTTAAAGTCCTGATCCACATTTTTCCTGTTTCAAGTGCTTCCCGGAGGATTGCACTTGTAGCTCATGTCATGTTACATGAGTTCTGGGTAATTAAGTTCATCAAAAATTCATGTACAACTTGGTACAACTGTGCAAGTTGTACAACTTATGTGACAAATTGTGATTTAAGGATGGTTTCATTTGAAAGTTCTTTACATGGGTTATCTTTAGCATTTACTTTGAAGCTCCATTAGTTTTATAAGCCATAAGCAGACAAACATCACCCAGTGTGGACATCAGAACTCACCCCAGAAAAAATGTGAATGTCAGAAATGATCCTGTGTGACAAACTGACCTTTAGTGAACATTTCTGTTTAGTCCTTAAGACCATCTCGTAATGGCTTTCTAATTAAAAGTGGCCACATTCTTATTTTTTCTTACACATTTATTTATTATTATTAAAAAAAGGACACTTATTTAAAACTCATAACAAAAGATGTAAATTTGATAAGAGATTAAACACACCTAAAATTGTGTTTTCTGAGTTTCTCTTTTCTTTTCTTTGTGTGAAGATACAGCTCCACTCTTCAGGGAGGGTCACCATGAGTGTGAGAGGATATTTTGGGGGTCCTTGGCAGCTGTATTCTCCTCTGACTTTAGTCTTAGCTTCACCACTCTGGGTTTGCTCCAGATCAAACTGAAGTGCCCTGTAATCGCTACCCGCAGCAGCTGCACTGGCTCTGGGCAGGGCTCTGTCGCACTGTGCTGAACCGCTCCACAAAGTTAAAAAGCCATATGTTTAATTTGGGAAGTATGTGGGGACGTTGATCACAGGGCTGGGCAGCGTTGAGGTAAACCGGGGGTCATTCATTACCCTGTGCTTTGCACACATGCTGCATACCCACACACACGCACATACAGGGACACACTCACATCCTCTGCCCTCACTTCTCATCAGGCTTCAGCATGTACTGCTGTTCCTCCTCAGGGGTAGTAGTGAATGTCTCATCTCATCCTGTCATCATCCTCCTCCTCCTCTTCTTGCTCTCCCACCTCATATTTAGATTAAAATAAAGGGCAGATATGCTTCTCCTTCTTTCCCTTGAGTCCTCTTTCACCTTTGCTTCTTCTTACAGGGTGTATTTCTCATTTTCAGAGCAGGATTCAATAAAAACAAAGATAAAATCTTACTACGTTTCATTTATGGTACTAACAACATGATGGTCACTGTATTTATCTTCCTCAGGCCATCTGCCTGCTTCTTTTGACATCTTATGTGCAACAAGGATTGAAAGTATCCCAGTATATTATAGAGAGTTTACAATCACCCTAACGTAAGACTGCAACCAGCAATACATTCTAGCTACAAGTTAGCTTGTCATTATGAATTCATTATGTTTCTATTAAAATCCAGCTAGACCAGCCAAATAAGTCCAGCATAGTTTCATATACAGTAGCTTCTCTCTTTACCTGAGGCATCTCTCTATGTTTACAACCGTGGCCACACTTCCTGCCCCATCTTCCCTGCAGCGGTCTCTCAGACCTGCAGGCTAACAGCCTCACCTTAACTGACAGAATTCAAAAAGTCCCAGAAATATCATCATCGCCATAAAAGATGTTTTTCTAACTGCATTTTAATTGTTGGCAAAAAGCTTGACATTACCTTTGCAAGAAGAAAAGTGAAGACAAGGTGTACAGACATGCATGCCAGGTATCTGCATACACCTTGCCTGTGCTGGTAAGTATACCCCGGCATGTTTCCTGGAATAACAGAAGTGATTTTGCCACCAGGTTTAACCCTGCCAGTTGAACATTTTTGAAATTAACATTTAGAAAAGTTGGACAATACATTATGACAGATGAATAAATTGTCAAGCAAATAAATATAATATGAAAAATAGAGAGGTGTGATGGTTCACAGCTAGAAGGTTCCCCAGCTGACCTCCCGGTGTTGCACAGTTTGCACATTCTGCCTGTGCCTGCGTGGGGGTTTCAGTTTGCTCCCACACTCCAAAGACATGCTTGTTAGGTTATTTGGCGATGCTAAACCTGCTGTAGGCGAGGATGAAGTGTGAATGGTTGTCTTTCTCTCTGTATGAGTGAAGTGTTTCACTGGGCCAGAGTTTATGCTACCATTTGCTGATTGTCAGGAAGATTTTTTCGATTCTTGCCTTATGTCTGTACTTTTAGAGAAGACTAGGTTGTTTGTTTCACTCAATTTGAAGAATTCACTTCTTTGTGTGAAATAAACATCACCTCAATACCATCAAGAAACTTTGGTATGTTATTTTCCCTACAAGAATCAGAATCAGTCACTTCATTTCATATTTATCACCTATTCATCTGCACCCCACCTGCAATGGCTCTTTGCCCTTCCCAATGGTTTAAGGACTACTGTGCTAAGATAAGGTAACTAGTTTTGGTTCTAAGTTTGAAAAGAAGTACATTACTTTTTTCTTTAAGTTGCATTTCAGTTTAACTTCTGCCTACAGACTGTGCTTTCAAATATATCGGCATAAGGGATATGAAAAATTAGTTAACTCATCCTCACCATCTTCTACTTCTTTTGTTAGCCATTATTTTTAGACCAATCTTTAGATTTCTATACATTTTAGAGCAGAGGTGTCAAACTCCAGCCCTCACGGGCCAGTGTCTTGAAACTTTTCCATGCGTCCCTGCTGCAACACACCTAATTAAAATTAGTAGGTCATTAGCAACTATAGAACCTGACTGCATGCTGAGGTGGCACTTCAGCCATTTGATTCATGTTACAGCAGCTCGTGAGTGAATGAACATGGTGCAATAAAGTAGTTTTAGAAGTAAATGTTTCCAAAAACGTACATTTATTTAAAGTTACCTGAGTAGGGTTACGGGTTGCAACCTCAGTATGTAGTCAAGTTCGATAGTCTTGCTAATGACCTACTAATTTTATTCAGCTGTGTCCCAGAAGGGGCACATTTAAAAGTTTCAAGACACCAGCCCTCAAGGACTGGAGTTTGACACCCCTGATTTAGAGTCATATATAAGAAATGTGACGATACAGGTTTTAGCCAGAAATTTACCCTTGACATAGAAAGTTTCCATATTTCTATCCTGCAGGTAACCGAACTGCAAGGAACTACACAAATGCAGTTATGTTTTTGTCGTATTTATGCTTGTTTCTTATTTATAGATGCTCCCCTAACAGACAACATTTGAAATGTTCTAATCTAATGCATATTCAGCATTGTTCACAGACGAAGCCTTCTTGGGAGCACGAAAGAAATTTCATTTAACTCTAATTTCAGCATCATTTACATGGAAATACACAGATGTAACAGACGCTGCAGTGCTCACACTTCGTTCTGCAGCAGAGCTGATACTCTACATGAAATTTTATTTTCTATTCAGCATCAAGTGCAGAAGAATAGATCTGTTAAGAGATAGCAGCAGCAGCAGCAGCAGCAGCAGCAGCAGGCTACCGGTGACATTTCAGCTGTGACTATCGGTGTTCATCAGGCTGCTGGAGAGACATTTCATGTGCTTTGTTTTTGACTCCAGGCGACTGTGTTACTGAGCACAATGGTGTGTCAGAGAGAAAAATCACAAAGAAGAGAAACAGCCAAACAGCCAAAGCAGACAGAAATGAGTAAAAGAAGCAAGGGGGGGGGGGGAATACAAAAAAAAGGAGATGAAATGTAAGAGGGGAGTTGGCAAAAGTAAATGAAGGATGGTAAAGGAAATAAGTTAGGGAAATGGGTCAGCTGCAGTGCTTCAGAGCAGGAAAAGGACACTGAATTTTTCTGAGGATGCTGTTAAAATCAGGCCACCCTTTCGTTATTTATCCAGGTGAGAGAAGGAACTTTAAAACTCAAATTCTTTCTTCCGCTTCCATTAATTATTAACCCGCCATCTCCAGTAGAGGCCAGAGAGCATGAATAAACCTGATACAAAAGGTTGCAAACTGGGTCACAGGGACTCAGACTGCTGAGTCACATTAACGGTAAGAAACAGACCAAATACAGAGACCTATACTGAACCACACCTCTGTAAATTCACGCCCCCATGAAATAATAAACGTGCCCTGTGGCTCTCTTGTCTGCTGCCCACAATGTGGATGTCCATCCAACTTTCTTATGACTTAAAAAATAGCATCACAAAGGAATCCATCCTGAACATCTTCCTTTGCGTCTGTGTCTCCCGTCTCATCATTCAGCATCCCTCTCTATGTAGAGATTCACTCATGCAGAACGAATGTTCCAGCATGCACGATGGAGAGGATTTTAGATTTTGTGGGCCACACATTGCCGGGAATAGGCTGTGGTTGTGATACCAGACAGAAGAGGGTGTAGTATTCAGTGAGTCCTTCCCTTGAGGCCACATGCTGAGCGAGGAAGAGACGATGGGAAGAAGCAGATAAGCGGTTAGAAAAATGATGCCTTCCGTGTTCAGCTCTGTTGGCTATGAATTATCTTCACGTGTAACATTTAGTCCTGGAAGTGCACAAAGTCCTTTGATGTTCAAGAAGAAATGTGTATGGTGGTGTGACAGGTACAGTGCTGTGTTCAACATCTTTCTATAAATGTTTAAACATTCATTGTAGAAACATTGTAGCAATAACTAAAATACACTGTATATCAAAGATGGACAACGCTTCCACGCTGATGTTTCTTTAATCTACAGTTAGGAGAAAATTCTCTGGTTGCAGAAGAAGTTCAGTTGTTTAGCAGTATGAGAAACCTGCCCCTCTCACTTCATTTATTACCTTTGCACTCTTAACACTTCTCTATTGTTACTTTGAAGTCTTCTTCAGTGGACCCGAATCCCTATTTAGTATATTATGGTCCCATTTAGACTAAAATAAATGATAAAACATGGTATGCTTTAGGGTGTGGCTACCCTAATTGGCAAGGCCCTGGCTTTGTTCAGTGTTTAGCTGTTTTAAAAGACTCTCTAAGGAACTGGACAGTCTACATTTTATTTTAAGCCTGTTTTCGTGGGTCAGAACTTGCAGTTCATTCAGTTTCACAGTAAACAGGAAAACAGATAAACCGTGATGACTAAGGTAAGCTTAGTCATCAAAGCTCTCATCCAAACATGTTCTGCACACGGGTTAAAACAAAACAAAAACACAAAAACAACAAAAAATACCAAACCCAAATCAAATGGAAAACAAGGATAAGCCTCAAAGCCGCTCCTGTATGAAAACTAGAGAAGAGTTGTAAGGCTTGTCAGACTTTCCAACTGCTTCACCAACACTGAGAATGTAGCCTAAACCGGATTTGACGGTTACAGTTAAGAGGAGCTTTCAGCCACTAACACAACTTACAGTTTATTAAATACTTGTAGCTTCACACAGTACAAGAAAACTGTACACGTTTCTGCAATTAACACAACAGCAGTGACTTGGTCAGTTATTTATAGTCATCTGTCATAGCTAGAAAAAATCAGTGGTGTTGCAGATCTTGTCAAAATTGACAGCGTTCAGATCAATAATGTGTTGTGAATTACTTTTCCTCTAATTAAAGATTTGAGAGCTAGATAGTGGGTTTCTCGCCTACAGCGTATTTGTTGTCACTTTTACCCTTTCTCCACACACTTCAAATTCAACCAAGTGTAAAAGCAGAAAAATAACTTGATTCTGACAGACTGTTTCCCTTTTCTTATTATCATGCTACACTCAGGATGTCCGTCCTTCAGCTATTATCATGTAGAAATGTCAAACATGTCTCACTGGTTGGAAATCATTTCGCTGAGCAAAAAGGTTTTATATTCCTGTAGAAGACATGTACAGTCTCACTCATTAACCAGCCATAATGAAGAACATTAGAAAATGCCTAGATTTAAAATCCATGTGCTTAAAGTATCAAAAATACTGGCTGATATATAGTTGCAGCTATATTTAGGATCTTATGGTTTAGTTAACCTAGGTTACTCACGAAACAGCCAGCTTGTTCTGGGGCATGAGGCAAAAGGGTCAGAACGGTCACAAGATAAACTTGAGCAGTTGTGACAACCCTTTTCCGATTTGTTGACATTTTTCAGATCTTCGCCTTTCTGTGTGAACACAAAACGTTAGCTCTTTGACCTCAAACTGATGTGACCATGTGAGAAGTTTAGAGGGGATTGTCTCCTTTGTGGAACTGCAGTCATGAAATGTGACACGTGAAGTGCTAAACTTACAGACTGAAGGCTGCTGATTTAAAGTATTATATATAATTCAAAATCCTAATATGTGAGTATCTGGAGATATATGTAGATGTGAGGGTTCTGCAGTGGATGTATAAAGTATAAAAAAGAAGTAGAAGTATTTGATAATTTCTCTGTACACTTCCCATCTTTTCCACTTTAATGAACTGTACCACAGATCCTTCTGTCCTTTATGAGAATATGGTTTTTTCATGTGTATGAAAGGCATGATTATTAATTCCGCTTGAATGTGAAGCTCCTATTTGTCTTCTTCAAGGCCGAGGTGTTGCGTCTAACTGCTGAACTTCAGTTAGATAGCTGTGTCACCATTTGCCCTTCTCTATATTTTATATTTGTCGTCTCTTGTGGAAAATAAACTCCGACCCTTTGCTTTGCTTTTATTGATACCCCCGAAGAGACTGTGCTTACTGTTCTTCTTGCAACACTCACCTTTGGCCTGGATACTATATTCTCTCATACAGAAAATTATGTTTCGGGAAAAATGTCTTCTGCCATTGATTCAGACATGGAGGAAAATGTGGGGAGACAGCAGGGGCAGTGAGTGGAGTCTGGGGACTGCCACTGCCACCACTGCTGCTTTACGTTAAGTAACATGAAGCGGTGTTAGATAACTCTGTGGGCATGAGTCAAAACTGGAGATTTGTGTTTAATCTGGATTAATGATTATGAAGAGCCCCCATTGGTTTGCAGTGTATGACTTAATGAAAGTAAGACCCCCTGGGGTGGTGTGGGTGCCTGAGTGTGTGTTTGTGTGCAGGAATGACAGAAATAAAGGGGAAATTAATAGAGCAAAGGGTGGAGGAAGGTGGAAGCGGGCATGCCCGTCTGTGTGTGGAGTCTATTGGTGTTTAACGAGTACGAGTGCAAACAGCCACTTCATGAGAGCAACACCCTGCAGAGATAAGACCGGCTAAGTACGAGGCTCAATTATTCGCTGTTTGAGGGGTTTAAGGGGCTTCATGAAAATTGATGCTTTTATTGTTAGGAGGGTGGTGAAGTTTAAATGGAGGCCGCTGAGCTATTAGCAGGGGTCACCTTTAATCTGAGTGCATGGTGGCCATGTTGGTGGTGGAAGAGTCTTTCCCTCTTACTGCGGAGCGACTGCCATGACTGGCAGCAGGAAACCAGCTCCTGTGTAATGATGAAGACAGATCTGCACTCATGAAAGGGAAACAAAGCTCCACGCTGCGACTCTGCAGGTTCTCAGATCTGAGGCTGCAGCAAAGGGATGATCTCTTAAATTGTCAGTGAGGAGCAGTGAATAGAAAGTGCACCTAATGATATGTTGTGATGTTGTTGGTGTGGGAGGCAGCAGCTTTCATGCTGCTTCTGTTGACAGAACAAACTGAAGCAACAACTCATTGTCCTGTCCTGGTTTAAAGATGGATGGTAGGTGTGGTTTTATTAGGTTTTCAAGCAAAGTGATGTGCTGGTTTGCATATTTCCTAAACAGATGATCGACTAAATCTAAAAAGCTCTGTTTAGTTCATTGTTATTCAGTTAGGAAAATAAGATTCTGGAGATTTGCTTTTTGTGAGAGCTCAGTCAACTTTGGTTATGTATTACATCACTTAAGGTTTTTGGTTTGGATTTATTAACTTATTGTTGGACTCAAACAAGCAATAAAAGGGCATAATGAATTGTTGCCCACATTCCGCGGTTCACAATGTCTTCAAAAATAATAAAAAATTTCTCAACCTTTTATGCTTTTTGTAAAAACAATTTGCGCCTTATATTGTAAAGTAGACCCTACAATAATACATACAGAGAAAAAACCCATCAATCATATGACCCCCTATGAGCAAGCACTTTGGCGACAGGGGGAAGGAAAAACTCCCTTTTAACAGGAAGAAGCCTCCGGCAGAACCAGGCTCAGGGAGGGGCGGGGCCATGTGCTGCAACCTTCTCTGCGGAGAAGGAAGACAAGATAAAAGACCAGAGTAAAAATGAGTGTAAAATGCACGTATTTAGTTCTTATAAAAGAGAAAAACATCAAATGTGTGGCCACCATGTGTCATCTGATTCAGGACAGCTTGGCACCGATTCTCTGGAACTCAAGTGGAGGGAAGAACACTATCCATCCATTTTTTTTTAAAATTATGGGTCACACGGCGAGTGAAGCCTATCTCTATGTCACTGAGCAGGAAGCAGGGCACACCCTGGACAGGTTGCAAGTCTATTGCAGTGATAATGTGGAGCGAGAGTTTAGAATCACCAACTTAACCTAATAAGCATCTCTTTGGGTTGTGGGAAGAAGCCAGATTACTTGGTTAAACTCACACAGCCATGGGACGAACATGCAGGCCCCAGCTGAGTGGAGGGTTTAACCCATCTTCCTGTGAGGTGACAGTTATAACTTCAATTTAACAATTCCAGTGCTACATAAATCAAAACAGCCATATCCTCACATTTTGCAAATCAAGGTTACTGTGTTTTCTTTATGAGACATTTTGGACACAGTATTTCACAACTGTCAGAGTTTTCCAAATTATGGGGTGGAAATTTCTGTTTTTTAATGGTATCACAACCTAAAAAATAAATAAAGAAAAGTCATGCATGAACTGGTAAATGGCACCCAGCAAGTAGGTCAGCAACTTTTAATTGTTTTATATTTTTGGTTATTCAGATATTTCTTATTCTTTCCCAAATTATTCTCTTCTAAAATGTCAGTAAGCAACCCAGGATGATGTTTTCTGGAATAAATCCCAGATGTATATTGAGGCGCAGGATGAAACCATCAGCGTGTCTTAGCTGACCCCCCAAGTAGATTACATGTGCAGGACACAGCAGGAGTCAGAGTCGAGAGCCCTGAAACAACAGCCGTGACAGCACATCTGCCAATCTGTGGTAGAGCTAGAGCAACGTCAGACTACATTTGTACAAGCACACTTGAATTCCTGAGACTTTAAAAACGACTGAAAGTCAGTAGGAAGATCAAAGCATTGGAACATTCCTGCGCATTAGGTTCACCTGTCAGAGCACCTAAAGATATCATCCATGGCTTCGGAGGAGGGTGGTCTGCTGGGAGCTTCATGGTGCTGTCTAACCCCCACCCCCCAAAAAGTTCTCCATGTGTCATGCTGAAATATTCAGCATTTCTGGGATCATTTGGCTGAGTTCTCAAACTTTTCCAGCCTTAGTCACTTAATCACATGAGCGTGTGCACTGCTGAGTAATCAAACTAATATATTAAAATTAAAAGTCTGAACAATAATTCTAATATTTGCATAAATGGTAAGTTTGAATGTTGAGACAGTACAATCCACACATGTAATATTTACCTGCAAAAATATGTGTTTAATGTATATATATCACTTCCACTGCATGTTATGTACATATGTAAAGTTCTTTGAGTGTATTTATAATACATAGGAACATAGTCATTAGTAGAAAGTGCTTTGTATACTTGTAACTTGTGAATTCCCCCACTAACTGTGCATGTACAATGAAACTGTAGGTGTAGCAGTGTTCTGTGAACTATCTTGGAAAAAGTGGGGGATTAATAAAGTCTATGTCCACGCCTCCGGTTATTCCACATTAAAAGGTGTCAAAATTAATTTTGAACCAGTCTTTGCATCTAATAAATATTAATATTTGACATTTTTGAGCAGTGACTAAAACGTCAAACTATAGACATTGTTTCTACAACATCTGCTAAAATGAATACTTCTCATTTCAAACTTACTTGATCACCCTATATTCTTAACAATAACTTTATATGTATCTACTTGAACATGTACTTGAAAGGAGAAGATTGAAAGCATATGCTCATTTGCACATTTAAGTGCTATCTTCTGAAGTGTTATGAATGCACTTTTTGAGTAATATGGTTCCTCTAGCACAAGCCCGTGTTAATAATGTTTAATGCAACATCATTTCATGCCTGTGAAGTTCCACTTTGCATGCATTAGCAGACTAAGAGAGGGCAAGACTTATCTTCAGCTATAAGCGCTGTACTGCAAAGGGGCCAGATGTTAAATCCCTAATAATTCGCCCTAGATTTAACTCTTGCATTTATCTCTCTGCCAAATCTGGCTCTGCTTTGTGGTTTTAAGATGTAGTCTTTCATTTCCAAAAGTTCGGGGTGTTTATGTGCTACTACAAATGACCGAGGGTTTCACTAGCTTCAGCATGTGTGACTGTGTATATAAAGAAGTCTCGTGTTTCTTGTGGGAACCTGCGGATAGCTGCACTGAGTGACGATTCTGGACTTTTAGTTGCTGACGATTATAAAAAGTGAAACGTGAGCGCATTCCTGAGGGTCGAGGTAGAGCTGTGGGGCTGCACAGCTGAGGGGTTATTGAAAGACAAGTGCTCAGCAGGAAATTAGCCTGCAGTAGGATGCAGAGAGGTCACAGAAACAAGCATGCACACGCTAAAGTTCATGGTCCACACTGCCTTCCCAGTTCACTTCTCCCACTCATAAAACCATCCACTTATCTCAAAATGTGATCATCGTGCACGTCATTATATTGAAGCATTAAATCACAGTTGACTGTTGAGTTGTAACATGACCCTGTCTTTGTGTTCAGACCTCTCCTGAATCTAAGCGCTGCACACTCTCTGATTTGTAACGTTACAACGTTACTGTGCTGCACTGCATTGCGTGCCCCAGATTTGGGGTAGGAGCTGTGTTGTGAGGCAGTGAAAGAGCGACAGCTGACTATCTGGGACCAGAAATAAGAGGGGGGGTGGGTGAGTGGGGCTTGGGCAAGAGGAGGAGGAGGTGGTGGTCAGATAGTAAGCGTCCACTGCTGGGATCCCTGAGGAAGAGACGGACTACATCTGCAGCTGTTGCATGAGCACATGCACACGTGTTTGTGCACGCACACGCTAACACACAGAGTTTATTCTTTTATTTCAAATGTACCTTTTTTTTAATCTATGATGCTCACTGACCTGTTTGCAGAGTGTTGTGTAATGTTCTAATGTGTTTTGGGAGATGGCACTAAAAGAAGAGAGAGATAATATTTATTTAAATTTCAATCAGACATAAAGATCAGAGAATAGCTTTTTTTTTTATTAAGAAAAAACGTGATGAGAAGTAATTTCAAATGGAAAAAAAATCATTTTAGTGCTACATATTAATTTAAATTAAAGCAAGGATTAATTTAGTAAATTGTGTCATAAACTTAACAAAGAAATTGGTGAAAATGCCGACAACCAATGACGATTTCTTGAAATAGGTTTTGACCAGTTCAAAAATAAGCACAGTTAATTCAATTTAATTCAATTCAATTCAGCTTATTTATCTAGCACCAAATCACAGCAACAGCTGCCTCAAGACACTTTATATTGTAAGGTGAAGACCCTACAGCAGGGTCCAACTCCAGGCCTCAAGGGTCGGTGTCCTGCAGGTTTTAGAGCTCACCCTGGGTCAACACACCTGAATCAAATGACTAGTTTATCACCAGGCTTCTGGAGAACCTCAAGACATGTTGAGGAGGTAATTTAGCCACTTAAATCAGCTGTGTTGGATCAAGCACACATCTTAAACCTGCAGGACATTGGCACTTGAGGCCTGGAGTTGGACACCCCTGCCGTACAGTAATACAGAGAAAACCCCTACAATCAGATGACCTCCCTATGAGCAAGCACATTGCCAACAGCTGTGTAAAAAGCTAAAAGTGTCATATTTAAGAAGGTGTAACTAGTAACAATTTTGCCATTTTAGTTTTAGATTCGACTCATTTAAAACTTTCAGTGATTAAATCCGTTCTGCTCTGTGCTCGTAATGGTGCATCAGGGCTATTACGACACTTTCTCAGTTTTCTAGGATTACAGTGAGGAAAAATGTAATTTCCTATAAGATAATAAAGTGGGAAAAATGCTTAATAAAACAGAAGCGGTCATTTGTTTGGCTTGAGTCAACAGAATAATGTTCAGCCACAGAATATCATGTAAGAGAGTTATACTATAAATAGGATATAAAAGCCCAGGACCGCAGTCGCAGTAAGAACTGCTTTCTTTTCTTGGACAGAGTGCTCGGGGACTGAAAGATAAACTGATTGATGCAGTTTGATGTGCGTCTCATAAAAAGCATCTCAGGGATTGAGCGTCGTGAAGTGCAGAGCAGCAGAGTTCATGTTAACTTTGCTTATTTATTGAACAGGCTGATGGAGTTATGGTCCGAATTTAGAATCAGTTTGGTGAAGAGTTGATGCTCTGGCTGGAAGTGACTTGCCGGCTTTCCACTTAGTGAACCTGTTAGACACACAGCACCAACTTACTGTAGTGCAGATGTAGAGGTAAATAAAACCAAATCCCAGAAAATCAGTTCTGTTAATCTTAATGTACCATTTTCAGTGGGAGAAACATTTCACCACTCATATGACGTCTTCAGCCTACATTTCTGGGATTTCCTTACTCGGATTATTGAACATGCATCAAGAACTGTTTTCTTCAGAAAATGGACACATAGATAAAATAAAATAAACATATATTTTAATGGTAGCAACAACCAGAGTTAAAATGATGCTGTTAGAACTCACTCAGGTGAGCAGACAAAGCATATCCCAAAAGGCCATTGCAGGAACCCGTGTTTGAGTCAAGCATTTACAGAAATATAAAGAATGCTAACTATTTTTTTTTTTATCGGAAGGTTGCTGGTTTGAGCCCCGCCTCCGTCAGGCTTGGTTGTTGTGTCCTTGGGCAAGGCACTTCACCCGTTGCCTACTGGTGGTGGTCAGAGGGCCTGGTGGCGCCAGTGTCCGGCAGCCTCGCCTCTGTTCCCAGGGCAGCTGTGGCTACAATGTAGCTGCCATCACCAGTGTGTGAATGGGTGGATGACTGAATGTAGTGTAAGGCTATACAAATACAGGCCATTTACCATTTTGTTAACCTTTGATGTCCAGTTTCTATGTGTGTTAGAGTTGTAATTTTACTTTAAATCTGATTGTGTGAGTTTTAGTTTATTTTGCCTCCCCGTGTTTCCTTATTGTTAACTTTCTGTCTTTGTGGAAGGGGTTTCCTGTTTTTATTTTGGTAGTCATTTTTCTCTCGTGTCCTCTATTTTAGTTTTTATTGTGTGCCATTTCCCTAATTAATTTCAGCTGTATCTAGTTTCCAAGTTGTCTCCGCTTCCATTGTTGCCTATTGTGTCTTTCCAGATTGAGCTGGTTAGTGTTCTTGTGCAGAATGTCTGTAAACTTGATCATGTTTACCTTTCATTAGTTTGATTTCTGCTGTTTGCTTTATGTTTTGGATAAATTAATGCCTCTTGAATCTTCCATTTGTTTCCTCTTCCTGCGACTCACCCTTTCATTAATTGCCTTGAATATATTATAACTACTGTGTCATAATGTATTAGTTAGCATTACAAGAAAAGATTTACATGGACTGTAATTATATTGCCCAAACATGTCTAGTTTCCGTGTCAGTTCTACAGTAGAGAAAGATGTTGCACAAACGAACACACTGATGCACAAAAGCAGCATTTCATTCTGAAAACAGATTTAATTTACAAAGAGTCAGTGACAGTTTTACAGTGCACATGACACAAGATCACCACTGAAGGTTCGCAGAACCTCGATGAAAAATATCAACAACAGTGCTGAGAATTGCACTCAGAAGACAGCTTTAATAGGAAGAAATAAATGTTACAGTTACATATATGTACCACGTGTCATGACATCTCAGACTGCACTTTCTGGCAGAAGAAACTGTCTGTGTGTGTTGAACCCTCAGACTGTGCAGTATATGTATTGCCCTGATTACTGAAACAGAGACAGCACCATATGGATCAACCGGCCAAGACACTCAAAACCACCTCTGAGGCCTAATCCCTGCTGGCTAAGATTATTGGTCTGGTATCGCATCAAAAACTGAGTGAAAATAATGTTTTTTTTCCTTTAATATTAAGTTAAGAATATCAGATTGTCCTTGCATATCAGTGTTCCCTTAATAATAATAACAATAAAAAAACACGAATCAATAGTGGGCAGTGTCGTCTGTGACCTGAGGGAGTTTGTAACGGAAGCTATAGTTTGATTTGAACTGTTATGGTTCTGCTTGAAATGAAAAATACTGAAACTGTTTATTATGGTACAATAGAATAAATAATGTAGGTTAAATATGACCTCACTGGTTTGTAGTTTAAGTACAAGAGCTGTAGCAATGTTTACACAATCAGCTGTTATGGTGACATTTATCTGCGCAGAATAATGAAAATCATGCGATGGGATATTACAGTAAATGAGTCTTATTGCTGCTGTTTGATGACAAATATGTACAATGTTCTGTACATTTAGCCTGTTCAGTTTGTTGTACCTTTCACAGATTATGGGTCCTATATCTGTTACAGCCCTGTAATGCATTCGCCTGCATATATACAGTATATAACACAGTCAGTTAATTCACAAAGCTCTGGGATTAAAGAAGCCCATTTTGCATCTTTAAGCTTGTGGCGAACATACTTTACATAATGTCTGAGTACCAGATGGCTGTCAGTTAGTCAGTACTTGGGGTTGGCTGTGCCATCTTTACCCCCTCCTCTCTCTGCATAGCAGCCCACGAGGACTTTGGTTGACTCAACATTTGCCATGTCCACATAGCAGAGAACTAAAGAGAGTGCTTCCAACATGACAGCAACCACAGCATTTCTGATTACGAGGGACAGATCTCAAAGTTTCATGTACAAAGTTTGAACTAGTCATGCACCATATTGCTGTTATGCTTTTAAAGCAAGACAAATATATATATATATACTGGAAACCCATTCTGAATGTGGCAGTGCTTTCTCCTGTGTGGCATTCGCTCCCTGAGCAAAGGTGAACAAGACGAGTTCATGTAGTCATGAGTTTCCAGGTTGTTACAGCCGTTTTGGAAATAAAAGGGAAGCTGAGGACTCTATAGTGGCAGTGCGTTCAGTAACAGCTGTTTGTAGCATCATTTATAAAAACAGTGACCATGCAATTCAACAGTTGGTGTTGCTATTTATAGATGCAAAGAAGTGCAAAGAAGTGTGTCCTGTAGAGCAGAAGTGGAAAAAGTCTGCATTAAAAAGATTTAAATTGATAGTGACATTCTGAGAATGGTGTACCGTCTTTTAGGAGAACATGAAAATCCAGTCATACATGCACACGTGTGAAGGAGTTTGAATAATACAAAAGTTGCAGCATAAACCCTAAAAAAGTCTCATTCTTTCTCAGATGCATCGCAGCATACACTCACACGGACACATCAAGCGAGGTCTGGGTTTTTGGATTGTCAGACGAAATGTTGCCCTGATAATCTCTCAGTCGCAGGAGAAACACGATGTGGGTGTGAATTTAGCGGTTCATTTTTGGAAGATAACTGTGTCCAAGCCTCTCGTTCATTCACGCTCCTTTATCACAGCCAAAATCCTACAGCACCTGTCACACGCTCAATCTGGCGTCACTGGCAGTCTGTTGGCCAGAGACTCGCTGTCAGACCCACACAGCTGTGTTGTAGTCAAACAAGGGCTGCATTTTCTCCAGACCAGTCTCTGGCTGCCTTCTGTCTAAATAAATCCCTGCAAATGGCTGCTGGTAAAACTGGTGCAAGTGTTGGTGGTGGTTCCTCTCTGTCTCTGGAAGATGCATACATGTGCTGCTTTTGCCCTGCTGTCCATTCGCCCAGAACGGCAGGTAAAAGCTGCCTTTTGAACTTTTGGGAAGCAATTTCTTCGGCCTTTTATAGAGGTCACCCTCTGGAAGCTCAGGAGCCACCCAGCCTGGCCTCTCCTTGAGCAGCTTGTCCCGGTCAGGCCGGACGCTTCGCAGGAACTTCTTGAAGATGTTTGTGGTGAATGAGAACTTTTTGCAGATCTCCTGTGAGCGGCTGAGGCGTAGAGGGTGAGCTGGGGTGTCTGGTCTTTCTGTCCCACCATCCATTCTCTCCTCTCTCCTCTTTGCCCTTTCTTCTTCTTCTTCTCCTTCCTCCTTGTCCACCTCAGGCAGGTCTAGCCAGTTGCCCACAAGGTCTGCAAATACATTGTCCCCCAGAACTAATGGTTGACGGTTGCGACAGCGGCTCATGAGCGAAGAAGTCCAGTCACTGGCGTCATCTGTGCTGTCTTGGGAGTAGTCGCTATCTAAGGAAGGACCCTCTCTTGAGAGACTGTACAGGATTCCAGGCAGGTCCACTATCTGTGCACGACGGGGACGGGGATGGCTAGGGTAGGCCTCTGGTGGAGGATTTCCCACAACTGGTCCACAGAAGTCCACTTGAGGGGCAGTATATCCTGACCACCTTCTCGGCATAGACTCCAGGTCAGTTTCGCTTCTTGCATTTCTTGCATTTCTTGAGCTCCGTGCACTTCTTTGACTTCTTTCACTCTCGCTCTCTAGGCTGGATGACGAGGAGGATGAGGTTTCCAGACTGCTTCTGTTTTCTGATAGACTAGTCGAGTTTCTGCTTTCCAAAGACTGCCTTGAACTCGGCATGTGATTCGGGCTGGGCTCCTCAGACATGGTTTCTCTGATACAGCAGCTCTGATCCTCTCCTGAAGCTGATGCTGCTGCAGCTGGTGGTTCAGCAGCAGCAGTTGAAGCCGTGTGGGGCATTCCCCGGTTAATAGGCCGCCCTGAAATGTCAAGATTTTCCAGTGCCGTCTGGACCTGAAGGAGCTTGAGTTCCTGAAGGGCTCCCATCATTGAATTCATCTGAGCATGGAGGCCATCTCCAGCTTCTTTCATGGATAACTGCAGAAAGACAGAGAGAGAAATAAAGATAAAGGACTGATAGCGGTATTCACATTTACATTTGTGTTTCACACACACAGACAAAAAAATCTCATTGCACAAGAGCAACTGACAACAGTCATTCATTCCAGCAAATATTAACAGTTATTATCCCTGGTAAAAAATTTGCCAAATTCAACATGGATCTATCTGCAGCGATGACCCCCTTATGAATAATGGAGCAGGATAAAGAAGCTTATTAAAAAGATAAGTTATTGTACTAAGCCTGTTTTTTATCTCTTCACTTGTGGGTTTTAGGGTATGCACCTTGTTTAATTATGTGGTCATGTGACCTAGTTTTGGATGACAGGCTGGGGTCCCATATGGCCAGCGTATGAGAGAGAATCCAACTAGTGACAGCTGTAGAACACACTTGCTTTCATTAAAAAAAAAAAAACAAACCATCTATAATTTCCTTTTTACTTCCCTTCATTTGATTTATCATATCTGCTTTCTCCTCTGAGCCCATTGTATTCGTGTGTTCTACTCTCTGTGCAGCAGTAATCATCCTCTCTGCTTTTAACCTCCTCCGCCTCTCTTCCTGTTCTCATCTGTTTGAAAGCTTGCGTCATGTGACCTGGACTAACTGTCTTCCCCTGAAGGCAGCCACACAACCCAGAGCCAGCATCCTAACCCGTGTCTTTCATAACATGCTACTGATTGATGAATGAAAAATAAAGCATCTGTGAAAAGACACGAGGAAGCATGCAAGGAATTTTGAAAAATTAGTTCACGGGAAATTTTGGTGAAAATCTTGCAGAGCACACCATCAGATGAACATGACTACACTTCCATAGAAGATGCTCTTAGTCAACCAACAAAAACAAATACCTTTAAACTAAACTTTAAGCCTTCAAATAAAATAAATTGCTACTATGAGAATAAACAGGCAGCTGTAATAAAAACCTACACCTTACCTTAAAATAAAATTTAAAAAAAGCAGCAGATTTTGATCCTCCTGGCTGCACCTCAGTCAGCCCGTCACTGTCTCTCACCTTTCAAATGGATCAGTCTGACTGCCTCTATATGTATCCCTCTCCAATGGAGGGACACCACTGGGTGTGACAGCCAATCACCACTGCCCATCTAGACTATAATCCCCAAATACAATGTGTGTGTGTGAGGGGGTGGATGGGGGGACTCACTCAGGCGGAAACGGAATAACAATGAAAGGAGCGAGAGGGGTGGTGAGAGTCAGCCATATGAGCAGAGATGGAAAGGGTGGGGGCAAACGGGGAGGAATCCTTTGCCATATGTTTAGATGTCGAAGAGAAAACTGTTGATGGATTCAATTATGAATGACACCATTAGAACATAAGAAGGGGATGCAGAGGGCAGGAGGTTGGATGTAGGTGCAACAAAATTAGGCTGCGATACTTAGATCTCCAGGGAACAGTGATTATGCTGATCCTGGGTGGGAAAAGTTGCTGCATAGTGCAGTTGGCATTACAGCATCGTAATCAAAGCTTCTTATTACTGTGTGAGAAGGGATATGAGTTTTTTTTTAAATGTGGGAAAATTGACAAATGTGACAAATTCTTAGACAACATTTTGATTTAAAAAGTAAAACACAAGGCATAAAAATGTGTGAAATGTATGGAAAAGTCAGAATTGCTAGCTCAAAATATGCTAAAGTTAGTCCTCACTTTGTTAGTCCACTACTTCATCCCAGAATGTGACATCAATTCCTGGCCATTCCTCTGGCACCATGTTTACATTTAGAGAAATGTCTCAGCAACTATTGGATTGATAGTCATTAAATCTGGCACATCATTTACTTCACAGGATGAAGTTAATTACTTGCAGAGCTACCAACATGTCAAATTTTTAATATGTCCTGATTTTATAACCAACCATGCCACGCTGTTCGCATTAGCCTCAGCTTTATAGAGTATGTTCACTGTTAATTAAAAGCTTCAGAAAACGTTTTGAATGCGATTAACATTTAAACCTACTGAACATCAGCATGTTGTCACGGAGCGCCTGTCCGCATGCCCCATTTAGCTTAGACGCCACTGTGTCCAAGTGCAGCATCTTGGAGTTCCAGTGACCGTGCAGACCCTTAAAGGAAGTTCATGGTTTCTGCATGTCTGTAAATGTCTGCAACACAGGAATTTTGCTGTCTGCTCAAGCAGAAAGGGAGCAAGTTCACCAAAAGTGCATGTGCTAGACATTTTTCATGCACAGAATAAATACAGGGCAGCATGGTGGCATGGGGGTCAGCACTGTTGCCTAACAGTAAGAGGGAGCTGGGTTCGAATCTACCATCTGGCTGGGCCCTTTGTGTCTCCACGAGTTCTCTCCGAGCCCTCCAGTAATTTTAAATTAGACCTATGTGTGAATGTGAGTCTGAGTTAAGCCTGCGACAGATTGGCGACCTGTCCAGGGTGTACCCCACCTCTATAATCAGAAGAAAATGAATGGATGGATTATAAATATGACAACATCTGCTCTGCTTTCATTTAGCACTTGCACAACTTCAATAATGAATTTACAAAATTTAACCATATCAAAACATTTTTGGAGAAACAGAGTCACACAGATGCAGTGATTTAATTATTGCAAACTATTCTGCATATTATGTTCTTAAATTATTAATGAACATATAAAATAGAACAACTTTCCTTTTCTTTCTTTTCTAATATAGAAAAGAAAGGAAATAATATTTCTATATATATAATATATAGAAATATTAGCTCACAGTGTCATAAAGTTTAAAGAGCAAAAAAAAATCTCTTCATTGAAACACTGGTTTATTACATGTTTGTCATTCATCCAATTTGGACTGTCTACATACACTTGAAGCACAGTGACCTGGCTTTGACACCAATACACTATCTTTTACCATCAGCAGTAAATCTCTGCATTAAAACACTTGGCTTATCACGACATATGGCTGAGTAGATGCACGCGGGCGTGAATAACTTCTAAGATCAGATAATAGGCCTATCAATGCACAAGCGGGGATGACAGGCCTCTGAGCTTCCCGCTGGCTCGCTAAATTAGGAAGTGAAGGTACATGTAATTAGCACAATCAGGTTGTCTCTTGTCTTTGTGCCTTTCACATATGGCTGACTTCATTAGCTGTAATTGTCTGCGTCCTGGGAAAAGCTGGGAAAGGGTGCATAATTACGGTTTACTTACTTACACAAGAAAAGTCAACAAGACTTGAGGCAAAAGGGGAGTTATGTATTTATCATTGCATTTTTGGAGCCTTCAGTAAAGTTTATCCCAGGATCAGGATTGCTTTAATGTATTAAATTTGCCTTTGTAATATCATCTTCTAGGTATGCAGACTCAAAGAGCTGCACCTGTTTGCACACGCTAACCTCAAACACTGCAGTTTAACATTCACGTGCAACTTTTCCATTATCCCTAAAATGCAGACACTCCCCACAGTTATTTAAAAACACAGTGTTGTTTACTGGCATTTCTATTCTAAGGCGATATTAATAATTCATACTATGCTCTGGGGAACAAACAGGGGAACAGCAGTAAGCCAAACCATATTATTCTACCTTTAACATGCCAACTAACTCCAGGCACTCCGCTGCCATTTCAAAGCTGAACTTTGTGGCCCAAATATGTCAGCCTTTTCATCCCTCATCCGATATCTTACTCAGAATGCCAAAAGTGACTTAAAAATGTTGTCCTGCGGCGGTTTCTTGTTTAGACACAGATGTTACGGAAATCCTAAGATGTCTCACTTTTACAATGTGTGAATCAGCCCAGGGCCTGGCAGACCTGAGAGGACCTACACGCGCACCTTAAGGGTTTAAGGACAAAAACGGAGATGAGAAATAATGTCTGTCTAATCTAATTTAACAAGAGAACTGGGATGAAATTGGCGCTGCAGGGAATTGTTGTACTGCCCAGAAACACTTTAATCATTAATGCAGTCTTGTGAAGTTTGGTTAAATCTTCTTTTTTCCCTTTATTTAATCGAGAGAGTATGCATTTCTTTGAGAATGTGAAAAATCTGAAAAAAATAAGACAAACATTTAATCCCCCCCAAAACCCCCTAAACCCTCTACTTTCTCTTCTGGCTGCAGTGATATTAGCCAAGGAGACATAATTGCCAATCAAGGGCTGAATGCTTCAGAGTTTAAGAACAAAGGCTGGCAGCCTTCATTTAATACTGAATAGAGGCTTATTAAAAAGTGGTGGGCTATTTAATTAAGAGCTTTAAAAAAAAGTTTATAGGTGATTCTTTATTTCAGAGCCACATGTCAGATCTTTCTAACTGTGAAGACGCTTCTAGAAAACCATTCAATATACATGCAAGTGAATTAAATACCACAAAGTATAAATAAACCAGTGCTCCTGCTTTGCTGTCTGTCAAGATCAAGTTCTGCCTTGATCATGGTTTCGGTATTACCTCATGTCAGTTATGAAGGGAAAAATAAATGCGCTGTGCAAACACACTGAGCTCACACATCCACGCAAGTCCAGACTTGCCTCAGTAGAACGAAGTCAGTGTACTTTTTTAGAGCATGGATGCTGTGTTCAGATTATTAGGAGGAAAATAAACCCAAACAAGTAATCAAAAACAAACCAGTGCTCTATTCTGCCTACAAAATGCAGGCCATTCACTGTTGTTGTTTGTTAGTAGCTGAAGGGGGGAGGCCAAGGTTATCAGACCCAAAAGGTCTTCCTGTTTGGAAGGCGCTGACCAGCAGCAGCATCTATAGTGTGTAGTCCCCTTCCTCCACCTCCACCCCTAATTAAATATGAATGGTGATCTGTGTGGGTCAAGGACAGGAATGGGTTCTCTGTCTGGGGGATACACACAAGGTCTCTGTGGCTGAACTGCTGTGGATGGCCCCGAGGTCACGATAAAGAGGGCAATAAATCTGCGCAGCATTTAGTGAAAGAAATAAATTACTATGCACATGGCAATGAATGCCTCTTTGACAAAAAAAAGGTTATATGGTGACTCTGTTTGGCCCGTATATCCTCCGGGTCGCATTCAGGAGACGAAGAAGTGTGAATGATAAACATAAAAGCCTTCTTGTACTTTAATTTTAGAAGATGTTCTCATTTTTAGGAAAATGTTTTGCTTCTCCTCCCTACTCAGATAATAGAGCTGTCTCTTTATGGTTTAGCAAAACTATCTGCAACACTTAGGGGTAAATGAAAATGGGGAACTAGGTGAACCACAACTTTTAAAATGAACCAGTCGAGAGCAAATATAACTGTTTGTAGGTCCTGCTGGCCAACAAAGACTCCCTGATGACCTTTTCAGAAAAAGGGAGGTGGTTTAATAGCTTGTTTCCTGCTTGAGCTCATTTATGCTGCCGTGGGAGATGTAGGATGATTAGGATCCATATCATCATCTTTGGCAGATGATATTTGGAGACGGTCTGGGACCCAATCTGTTGTTGTCCTGGCGGGAACTCCTCACTGGAAGCAATAATCGTCACGTAGGAGCTCGATAGCACAGGAGTTGACGTCAGCACCTCGTGTGGGGGCAGTGAAAGTGCTCATCCAATTCTCAGCCCCCATCTAAGATCAAAAGGAGCGCTAAATCACACAAGCATTTCCTAAAGAAAATAAATGTGGGTGCTAATGCTGGGTTTTTTTTCTGTGTGCATCATCTAGTACATTTTTCAACTGATAGTGAATGGCTGTGCAAAGCCTTTAATGCAGTGTTTTTTTAAGCCATTTAAAAATGTGCAGCTTATTTACAGTTTTTCAATTTGGAATTTGAAACATTTTGGATATTTATACTTGTACTGTATTGGATTGCTAAGTCATAAATGTTGTTTTGATTTAAAGGAATTCATCTTCAGTATTTTTTATATTGTATTTTCATTTTTAAAATACTGGAAATGCTTATAATGACCGACTTCTGCAATATGAAAGTGGATCTAGAGAATTCTCCAAAAGTTGATTCTGTTCATCTGGACGTAGCGTATCCAAGTCACTTGGATGAGTGACGAAACGTTTCTCCCACAAAACGCTACGTCCAGATGAACAGAATCAACTTTTGGAGATTTACTTACCTGGATTATTGAGCATGCATCAAGAAGATCTAGAGAAGTATATCTTAAATCTTGTTTTTAGCTTTTGACCACTTTTGACCCAAAACCCTTGGATAAACTTACTCTACTGAATGACTGTCAGTGTTACTGGCTAGACAGTAAACACGGAAAGGCTAATTGCTGCTGAGGGGAAGGTCAAATCCCTCAGGAGATGGTAAAGATCAAAACAGAGCTGAAAGATGAGCGAATGTATTGGAGTTACTTTTATCTGGAGGTCAGAGAAAAACAAAATCTTAAATTCTAATATTGAGGTGTCAGCTGTTGTTAAAATGAACAGCTGTTTGATAATAGATGTTAACAATTTGTGGTTTGTTCTGAACCCTCAGTGCTGTATATATGTTATTTTTAAAAAGAAAAAATTTATAAATATAACTTCAACAGTGTCAGACAAGATGTAATGCAAAGGTCAGAGCATAGAGAATACCGATCTATACCTCACACGTTGTTTCCAGTGAACGTATAAGGTAAGGAGGTCAGGACTTGATCTTACACTAACAGGATTGCACGTGTGGTCACAACAGCAGCATTAACTTAACTTGTTCACTCTGCATCCAAGAAAAAAAAGGCCAAAATAAATCTGATATCTTGGGCAGTGATTTCATTTTCCATTCTGTGAACCATGAAAAAGCCGGTTACGTGTGCAGAGTCATAATGATAAACAGGCTTTGTTAAAGGTTTGTAGCTCAGTCTCAAACACAATGATCACCCACGCAAACCCCACAGCTGCCACCAAGAGTTGGTCCAATTTTAGCCGAGGGGAAGGAAGGGCAGTTTGGAGAACGGGAGCCACAGGGGGAGACACAAAACAAACGGGCTTAAAGTTAAGCCACAACCCTGCTTTGTGTACAGCTTTCAGCTCCAACGCCCAAAAGGTAACAAAGAACTTTCCAGAAGACACAACAGGCTTGGCACTCGGGTGCATTTCTCTCAGATTTCATGACTTCATGGTTGCTGGCTTTGGTGTTGTCCAAGGTGACAGTCATGTTTGAAATTCGCCTCAGGTGTGAAAGAGAAAAAGGGGGCACGCTGCATGTGAAGTCGGCTTCAGCGGCGATGATATGAAACGCTCTGATTTATGTTTTAATGTCTGACGCTGCTAACCAGGTGTGAGCCCTACATTTAGACAATGTGAGTCAAAGACGTGTCACCGTTTGCATTTTCAACATCAAGTAGGCAGGAAGAGCTTATGTTTTCTTTGTCATGACTGTCTGTTTGCTGCACCAATCATGAGTCATGCATAGGCTTGAAATGATTTCATTGTTGTCATTACTGTCTATCCTCAGGATTTCAGAGGACTCGTGTATTTCTTTTAAAGAATAAAGTTAAACGACTGTTTTCAGTTTGAGTCACACAGGAAGACAGATGGTGCTATATTCCTGACTGTCAGGTTTGATATTTAATGGATTTCTTGTGATGGACATGGTCAGCAGTTGAAGAAATTAGACCCCAAGCTTTTCAAGTTTGAGGGTCAAACTTTCAAGTGTGACCTGTCTGTACTTCCCACAAGGACCCACACCCTCAACCGCTGACACAGTGCCCACACTTTCATATCACACTCCTGTTGTAGAGCTGACAGGACATCAGGGTTTGGGTTTCAGTGTGTCTAACGTGAAACACGGAAGTCATGCTGGCATTCACGTGACTTTCGTATAGCCTTTGAATGCCACACTCAGGCTTCTTTGTTGCTATAGACACAAACAAACTCAACTATGTAGATTTTCTTGTTTCATTGTAACTTTTTAGTCAGGAGTATTAGAATATATCAGGTAAAGGTTTAAGGGACTATACTATTATTTTTGCTCCTTCCATTCAGTTGCCCTTGTGTGTAACGTTCACTGCATGCCATTTTTCAAGACATGCACAATCAGCTTAAGCTCTTACATGCATTTTTCTACCAGCTTGCGCCTATTTTCATTCATATCTATAAGATATGACATACAGCTAGCAGACATTTAAAACTTAGCCTGGTTCCAGCCCTCATACAACTGACATTTGTGCTCCTTACCAACTTTTTTCTTCCAATTCCAGATGGAAAGTAAGAAAAAAAATGTAAAACGGACACAAAAGGCTGATACTGCTAAACACAACCCAACACAGAGAAAGAGAAATGGCATATTTCTTTGACTTATGTGATAAAAGTAAACTCTGCAAAAATATTACTACTGGCCTCTGCTCTGACTGGACGTAATGTTGGCAAGATGGAAAAGTTACTCCCTGCTGAATGGTTGGGATAAAATCTAAACTTCTCCCAACAGAAAATAGATACCATAAACACAGAGGCTATAATTAACTGGTTTGATTGGAAAGCTACATTTCTGTGCTGTTTTTGAGAAAATAGTGTTATAATGCAGTTATGTCAGTCTGCACTCATTGCGTTGCGAATACGAACTTGATGTTGATTGTGATGGATTGTGTAGCTCGAGTTCTGTTGCTTTTATGCTGCATGGAAATGAATGAAAACACAGCAGGAAAAAACAAAACATCATGCAAAATGGTTTTTGGAATGATTTAAGGTCATGCTGTTTGTAGTAAGTGTTCCAAAACATGCGTAACTGGTATGGTCCAAAATTGCTGACTTCAAAGCCACAAATTCGCAAGAGATGTCCAGGAGCCGCTTGACTCGGCATCACAGCTGTAAGTCGACTGTTAGATGTTTGTGATCTCTGTGTTGCTGATAGAGCCGGTTTTACCGCTCTCCACTGAACACTGGATGAAAATCAGTCACAGTGGAAAGGAAAGTGACAACCTTGGCATAGACACCCCTTATTTCTGAACAACAGATTGCATCCCACATGGTCTTGAGAGCAGGGGGAGACTGCCTCAGCTTTTTAACTGGCATCTGCTCCCCGTTCTCCTGTTTGATCCTCGGCATGGCATGACACTTTTTCTATTATGTTACCAAACTGCGATGTGGCAGCCCTAACACAACATGTCCTTCTGGCATCAACGTCAACTCCCCTTAAATCTCAAGTGCCACTTCACAGACGTGTGGCTAATTTGGAGCAGCAAATCATGAAGTCACAGAGCAGATTAAGCTGCAAAACATGCAGCCACGCAAGGCCTTTCTGCAGGCCAGTGGCTGGACAAAAAGGGGGGGGGGAAAAAAAATCAGTCGCTGCTTTGAAGATGATTCCAAATGAAATCTGTGCCAGTTAAGGCTCCTCAGAAAATGGGTCTACAGTGTGTCACTGCCAGATGATTTTGGGCACGAGGGTGAAGCTTACAGATTTTGTTTTTACATTTCAAAGAAGAGGAAAGAAATGGCAGACTAAATGTACTCACATCAAACATGGTAGATGAGAGGAGACATGAAAATATTAAATAACGGAGTCTAACAAATTCATTTAGAGCATGGAAACGTGATGAAACTCAATGTGACTGCCAATTTCACTCACTCCCCTGTGAGAGCTGGAGCTCCGAACAGTCTGTTGCAACACATGATTAAATTTACTACAAGGCACCAAGAATAGTGTGAACCTTAAATCGCTTTCTTTCAAGAATCCATAACCCAGCGCAGAGTATTTATGACAAGAAAAAACCGTCTTGAGCTCATTAAGCTTAAAACATCTGTCCCAGATGCGTGGACAGAGAGGAGGGAAATGTACACATGCCTCTGGTGTGCTCAGAGCTTTAAGCCCACACAGATTAATGCGATTTAAAAAGACACACATGCACCCTCAGCTGAAAACTAGACTCCAGAATATTAGACTTGGAAATGTAGAAATGTTTCAGGACACATAGGGCGCAATAAAGCGACATTTCTAAATTTAAAATGTGAAAATTGTTAAATATTTAATGTAAAACGCATATAAGCGGTAAAAATGCTCAAAATACACACGAATAAAGTAAAACAGCGGTCCAGGGTAACAACACAAGAAGATACAACGGAACCTACCAGCTCTTGCTTCAGTCGCCTCAGACACGCATCCATGTTTTTGCTTTCTTGTTTGGCGAGCCGCTGTTCCATTTTTCTTTCTTTCTTGCTTTTTTCTTGAAAGACAGGAATTCAGCTGAACCGCTTCGCCAGTTCCTGCTCGAACATGACTATTGACGCTTTAAGAAGAGCAGAAAACAATTGGCAATTGAAGATGCGCAGATCCTGCCGAGGAATGCGCGCGCGGCTCAAAATGACGCGAATCTCGTGGTTTAAATCCTGATGACGAAAATCTGTTTACTCCAAAAAAATTAATAAATAATACAAAAATGATAATGAACTCCTTCATGTGGCTGCAACAACAGACTGGGTCCGTGTTTCTCTCTTTCAGTGGCCCCTGCTTGGCTGCTGTCAGTGTCGTGTGTGTTGCTCAGTCTGTTTTTCCCCCTGCTGCTATTTTCTCATTCAAGAGGAGCGCTTACGTTGGCCATCCAATTTCCTCCAATGAGCGAGCCTCTCAGGGCGGACTGAATCTCATTCAAGCCAGGATAAAACGCGGATCCATCATTTACTATGCGCGAGCAGAACTGTCCACAGCAGCTCAAAAGAGAGACCGACCATCTGGAAATATCCAAATAAAGGCTGAAAGATAAGATAGTTGGGTTTGCTGAAAGAGCGCATTTTCCATAAAACAGACAAATATATTCAGCAGTCCCTGTTGCATTACACTGGACTGAAAGAGGATGTGTTTAAGAGAAACCATACGCGTCCATAGGAACAGTTTCCTGGCCACCTTCGCTGCGCAGAGAGGAAACACCTGAGCTGTGGGCTTTTGTTGCAAGACACGGGTATGATTAGAATAAGGGAAGGAAGTATTGCACATACAAAGAAGCAAATGGAAGTTGCTGTAAACATTCCCTGCCTCGCAGAATAGATTGGATTCATCTGAAAGTTTGCACATGCAGCTCGTGTTCAATTTGCAATCTAGAGATGCCAAGAAAACTTGATGAGGTCTCCTTTACTTCAAAATGATTTACTTTATATGACAACTACTATACCAAAGAAAGCAAAAGGAAGAAACTTTAGGTAAATTACATTAACAATAAAAAATACGATTATTTATAATCAGGAAGAATTACGTAAAATCCCAAGAGGATGCTAAATGGTGCATGGTGTCACCAGCTGTCATTAATTTTATTTTAATTCAGTATTTCCCCCTGTGTGTTTTAGAGAAATACTTTCAAACAACTTCCCCCAATGAATAAATAAATAACAATTAGAGAGATACTCCGTGATTTTGAGTTTGCGTGGTTATAATGAGCCAGAATTGAAAGAAAATCACCAGTCACCCGTTTTGTTTTCTGCCAGGGATGAGCTTTGCCTGACATTCAGGAAACTTTGTGCCCCCTGACCTGCTTTCGGTCATGTTGAAGGTTCAGTGTCTTGCATGATGTTGGTGATGCTTCCCAGATGGATGCAGAGAGAAAGGGGAGGAAGTAGCTCTATCTCAGATTCCAAAAGCAATGAAACTCGGAAAATAAATAAATCATCTGAGTCTGACTCAACATCTGAGAGAAGAGCTTTAACTGACTTGTATGTTTTATTCTCATATTCTTTATAAACATTCAGTGTCTGGAAATGATAACAGAGTCTTCTTCTGTGTTTTACAGCAGATTTATTACTCTGTGTCTGTTCAGTGTCATTTTGACAGCAGATTTAGACCTTCATTGATTTTTCAATTAAGAGCAACCTATTCCAGATACAGGATGTGATCCTCACCGCCCTCACTCTAATCTGGAGGGAGTGTTGAGAAACAGTGTTGAATCCAGTTTCTGTGAGATTACTAAAAGCCTCTTTGTGATTTCACAAACATCTATGTCTCCTTCTGACTGACATAATGCAAAATATTGTCTAGACAGTCCTGATGACTAACTTTCAAAACACTCTATTGATCTAAAAGTGAACACACGATTGTCCTAACAACACTTTCTAATTCAGTTCAATTAAATTTTATTTTACTATGCCAAATCACAACAACAGTCTCCTCAAGGTGCTATATATTGTAAGGTAGACCCTACAATAACACATAGAGAGAAAAACCCAACAACCCCCTATGAGCTTTGGTGACAGTGGGGAGGAAAAACTCCCTTTTAACAGGAAGAAACCTCCGGCAGAACTGGGGTCAGGGAGGGGTGGGGCCATCTGCCATGGGAGAGAGAAGGAAGACAGGATAAAAGACGCTGTGGAAGAGAGACAGAGATTAATAACAAGTAATGATTCAATGCAGAGAGGTCTATTGACACATAGTGAGTGAGAAAGGTGACTGAATAAGAAATACTCAATGCATCATGGGAATCCCCCAGCAGTCTACACCTATTGCAGCATAACTAAGGGAAGATTCAGGATCACCTGATCCAGCCTTAACTATGTGCTTTAGCAAAAAGGAAAGTTTTAAGCCAAATCTTAAAAGTAGAGATAGTGTCTGTCTCCCGAATTCAAACTGGAAGCTGGTTCCACAGAAGAGGGGCCTGAAAACTGAAGGCTCTGCCTCCCGTTCTACTTTTAAATACTCTAAGAACAACAAGTAAGCCTGCAGAACAAGAGCGAAGTGCTCTAATGGGGTGATATGTTACTAAGGTCACTAAGATAAGATGGGGCCTGATTATTTAAGACCTTGTATTTAAGGAACAAGATATTGAATTCAAGTCTGGGTTTAACAGGAGAAGCCAATATAGGAGAAATATGGTCTCTCTTTCTAGTCCCAGTCAGTACTCTTGCTCCAGCATTTTGGATTAACTGAAGGCTTTTCAGGATCCTGATAATGACGAATTACAGTAGACCAGCCTAGAAGTAATAAATGCATGAACTAGCTTTTCAGCATCACTCTGGGACAGGATGTTTCAAATTTTAGAGATAAATTTTGCCCAAATGGAAGAAAGCAGTCATCCATATTTGTTTAATATGTGCATTGAGGGACTTTCTAAGCTTGTAATTGTTTGGCTTTGCTGTGTATTTAACATGAGCTGATAAGAGTATCAGTTTCAGGCATGTGTACAAACTTTAAATGGTAAATGGCCTGTATTTGTATAGCACTTTACTAGTCCCTAAGGACCCCAAAGCGCTTTACACATTCAGTCATCCACCCATTGGTGATGGCAGCTACATTGTAGCCACAGCCACCCTGGGGCGCACTGACAGAGGCAAGGCTGCCGGACACTGGCGCTAACGGGCCCTCTGACCACCACCAGTAGGCAACGGGTGAAGTGTCTTGCCCAACGACCCAGACTGTCCAAGAAGGGCTCAAACCAGCAACCTTCCAACTCTTGAGCCACGATCGCCCTTTACTCTGAAGCCTTTTAACAATCTTGTATGTCAACAAAAAATTGCAGTGACAGCACTGTTGCATCACAGCCCCAGGAAAGGAAGACCAAGAGTCACCTCTGCTGCTGAGGATAAATTAATCTGAGTCACCAGCCTCAGAAATGACAGGTAAACAGCACTTCAGATTAGAGCTCAGATAAATGCCACACAGAGTTCCAGTAACAGGGACATGTCTACATCAACTGTTCAGAGGAGACTGTGCGAATCCTTTATGGTCAGACAGCTGCTAAGAAACCACTACTAAGGAAAAGCAACAAGCAAAAGAGATTTGTTTGGGCAAAGAAACACATGGAATGGACATTAGACCAGTGGAAATCTGTGCTTTGGTCTGATGAGTCCAAATTTGAGATCTTTGGTTCCACTTGGCGTGTCTTTGTGTGACACAGAAAAAGTGAAGGGATGGTCTCTGCATACATGGTTCCCACTGTGAAGCACGGAGGAGAAGGTGGTGTGGGCTTGCTTTGCTGGTGACACTGTTGGGGATTTATTTTTCAACAGGACAATGACCCCAAGCACACCTCCAGGCTGCGTAGGGGCTATTTGTCCAAGGAGGAGAGTGATGGAGCGCTGCACCTGATGGCCTGGCCTCCACAGTCACCTGACCTAAACCCAATTGAGATGGTCTGGGATGAGATGGACTACAGAGTGAAGGCAAAAGGGCCAACAAGTGCTCAGCATCTCTGGGAACTCCTTCAAGACTGTTGGAAAACCATTTCAGGTGACGACCTCATGAAGCTCATCGAGAGAATGCCAAGAGTGTGCAAAGCAGTAATCAAAGCCAAGCGTGGCTAGTTTGAAGAATCTACAATATAAAACATGTTTTGAGTTATTTCACACTTTTTGGTTTTACTTCATAATTCCAAATGTATTTATTCACATTTTTCATGCTTTCAGTAAGAATCTACAACGTAAATAGTCATGAAAATAAAGAAAAACCATTAAATGAGAAGGTGTGCCTAAACGTTTGACTAGTAGTGTATATTAGAAATAAAAAAATAAATTAAATTATCTCAACCAATAAATTTCTATATGAATGATCTGAGGGGGCAGCAGGGTGGCATGGTGGTTAGCACTGTTGTCGCACAGCAAGAAGGCCCTGAGTTCATCATTCTGGGGTCTTTCTGTGTGGAGTTTGCATGTTCTCCCCCGTGTTTGCCCTCCGGGTACTCTGGCTTCCTCCCAGAGTAAGCGAATGGATGGATGATCTGAGAACACTCATCATTAAGAGTTTTTTTTTTTTTTGCAGTACCAGATTAAAAGGGACTTTTTCTCCTGCATGCCAGCTTTAGTCAAATGTTTCAGTCACATGGAAAAAAATGACTCCATCAAACTTTCTTTGTGCCTGCAAACTATTTTTTTTAAAGGAAACTCATATGAGAATGAGTGTACTGTCCTCCTCAGGACTGATATGATGACACATGTGTCTATTTAACATTTAGCAGGCTAGTTCGTGATCAAGCAGATTCATAGCAAATGTGATCCAGACCTGCAGCTGTTTCTTGTTCACGAGCCTACTTCCTCCCAGCTGTCAGCATGAGCATACACTAGATAAGGCAGCGTCTCCTCAGATCACTCAGCACGGCAACACAGGCTGCACAGCGGCAACTGCCTAACTGCACATCAGCACAGAAAGTTTTATGATCCTCACTGTGACTCACTGTGATGACTTGTTTTGGTTTTTGCGTTCAGGCCAAAAAGGAATTTAATCACTGAGAAAAGAAAAAGCATAACAGTATGTGGATTGTGACTATTGTCATTAAAAAATCAGAACAACAAGCCAATTACAGAGCTGCTCTGCTGACAATAAGACACTAAAAGCTAAACCATGAAGCTAAAACATACTGCACATCCATTCATCCATCCAGTCCAATGCAATCATGTGCATCTCTTCATTTTAAGTGGCCAGAGACTTGTTTAGCAATGAAAGCAGTGAAAGATGACTTTTGATATCTATAGTTGCTTTGCCAGCAGCTTACCACCTCAACCAGAGCACTTATGTGGAAAGCTACACAAAGGCTACTGCACATGTTACTACAAGTTGCGCCTTTGGATTGCCTTTAACCAAATGTACAACATTTGAACAAGTTTGGCTAACAAGCTCTCTACATGTGCATGCCAGTGTGCAAAATCCTGTAGGACTCAGACGTTAATCACACTAATCATCTTTTTTTTCAAATAGCTTCTGATAGTTTTTAAGAACCCCTACGCTGGTTGAAATCCCACTATTATCAAAACATAAGATGTAAAATTACTTGCTGAAGTCAATCAGTGTAAACTGAGGGTTAACTGTGCCATCAGAACCAGTCATCTCTCTTCAAAGCTCAAATAAATTATACACCTGGTCTTTTAATGGTGGTATTGTGTGTGTGAGTGCGGTTCTCTCCGTGTGTTAAGTTACTTCATTTTACTGAACTGCACAAGATGCATGCTTTCATGTTTTGCATTATAAACAGCAGGCACAGGGATGATGTAATATCTGCCAGTTACTGTGAAAACCGGTAGAAATTTAAAGCTGTTGTTCTAAAACATGTAATAAAACCACATTGGCGCTCTGAGCTGACAGGTTATTTCTTTGGACCGCGGCACACAAAGGAGCTGATGAATGATGTGTTTGTGAGAAGATTCTGTAACTTGCACAACTTCGTAATAACAGTAACAACAGTACTTGCATAATTTTGTTAGTATGTGGTAATTGTGATGTTTTTCTTATGGATGTAGAAGACAGTTTTTTTTTCACAGAATAACATTTTCTTTTTCTCTTTAAGTTGATTTTATCTGTAGAAAGATTTCATTTTTCATGTTCCCAATTACTACTTTAGTTTATTATCAAAATTTGCACAAATATGGGAACTGTTAAAATGTGAATTATGTTTTATGAACACATCAGTGTCTTAATTAGCAAAAAAAGCATGGAAGATTTATCTAGTTTAATAAAAAGGACATCAAAATGATTACATTTTATACTACATATGATCTAAATGGGTCTAAATTAAGGGCTAATATGTACTGTGATAACCAACCATTTGGTAGCGCTGCATGGTCTACCAAATATTTTAGTGCACTGCCATCTAAAGGCTCGAATGGATAATTACAGGGCTTGCGGTAATCATGGTTAAAATTTATTAATCATGATCTGCAAACGATTTGGTCCAAATAGTTCCACAGCTCCGTTCTCAGTTCTCCAATCCAAGCATTAAAAGGTCACTTTTCCAAAACAGCTTGGAAGCAATTTGATATGAAACATCAATTTTTATTTTTATGTCTTAATATTTTCAAACGTTTCTATAAACTGTGCCATAGACATCATCAGTCACTGGATTAAAATAAAATAATAACATGAGAATAAATTAAGTTCTCACAGGAGCAGGGTGGTGATCAGCATTTAACAGCAGTATAACACACTGCTTAGATATTCAAAATAATTCTGCTGACTATCTCTTTTTAGTCTTCCTCCTTCTTCCTCTCTCCCCCTCTCCCTCTTTATTCTTTTGTCTCAGTCTCTGTGGAGTTACCAAAGAGTGAATGTACCAGTAAAACTGATTTTATAACCCAATTAAAGGCTGATATGCACCACTTTATAACAATATTCTGATATGAATATGAGATACTGCTGGCCATTGAAATGCAACATCCCTCTGACTCACTGGAGCTGTACTGTACTGTTAAAGTGATACAATTAAAGTAATAAAATACATTAGTTCCTTGGCAAATAGCATGGCACCAGACTACTGAATAAGAAGGCTAAAGTTAGCTCATGGTGTCTATCTAGCATACATTAGCTAACTTTTTGGACACTATTTAAAGATCAGATGTACATCAGAAGACGTTTTTCACATCACAGCAATTACCCTGCATTTTAAGAACAATTTGAACTTCAGCTTGCAAATGTTTAAGATAAAATGTGTTTAAAATTAGCCCATGAAATTACATCTTCATCCTCTTTCAGCAGCAACACAAGTCCTATTTAACAATTTATGTTTTAATTTATGTTTACATCATGACAGCGAGAAAACTAGACATTTAGACCTGATTTCCTTGTAACCTTTACCTTCTGCAATAGACAAGTTGAGAATATATATAAAATTAGAGACATCAGTCAGAAAATAATATCAAAATACACTATTATTGCTACCATACCTTAGTTATTTTTATGGGTGGTATGTTGAAATTTAGGGGTACCAGAAAATAGGGTCTAAACTCACAACAGTTGTACCTAGTGCAAAATCTTCCAAAACTAGTAATGCATAAAACTGAAGTGGCATTTACTTTAATATCTTCAAAGCGGGTTTGTAAAGATGTGTTTGTTGGGTATGTTTGTGTTTACTTCAAGCAGTGTTAGTTATTGAGTTTGAGTCATGCAGTTCTTCCATGTGCTGATGTCAGTCACACAACCACTAATGGCAAATATTAAGCTTCAAATGGTTGTCAAGACCACACGTGTGGCTGAGAGTAAGCTGACATCAAAACACTCGTGCACACATGAAAGAGGTGTTTTAGAAAAATAACATGACTCAAACAGCATTTTAACGTAATATGATATGTAATTTATGCAGCGTTTAAATTCTGTTTCTCAAAGCATTCCTATCATGTCTGCTGCTTTAAGTGATGTGCTTACTTAACTGGGCTAGTTTTATCATTGAATAATACACCATCTGATTGCTACAAATTAAATTTTGTTTCATAATGAAGCACCTTTCCTGCTAAAATCACCACATGCTGAGTAACTGGCTGTTTTATAACAAATAAATCCTAAGAAGTGCATTAAAATAAACAAACTTGTCCTCAATTACTAAAAGATTTGTTAACATGAAAAGTTTTCTGTATCTGCTAAAACTCTGCAAGATTAAAAGAACATTAAAACGTTGTTGTATTAAAATTAATGTGGTCGCATGATCTTAGATACAGCCTACAACCTTACCCATTAAATATATTGCATTAGTTTTGGTGATAAAATATTTAATGTGTGTTTGGTAATATGTTTAGTAAACACAGTGGCATCGATTCTACAAAGGCTGATTCATACTTTCATCTCGTGAGGCATTTACTAATGTGCAGACAGATTCATGTTTGTGGTTATGTAAAATATTGAAGGGTGTAACATTTTGGCAATGCTAATCCTGCTTTTGAGAATATGAAGCGTACATGAACAAACATTCAGTGGTTTTTAAAGCTCTATTTTATAGTCACAAGAAGAAATGTGGTGTTTATTCACAACAAAATAAATGTAACTGACACAATAAAAGATTCTGCAGAATATTGGGTTGAATAGACTTAATGGATAAAAGTATCCGGGCACATGACGCTCTGTTTTCAGTCCTATAGCCATGCAGCTATGCAGTCTGCTTTCACAAACATTTATGACCGAACAGGCCATTCTCACTACATTTGAGTAATACCACACTAGATATTACATGATCAGCTGTGGTATTATTGCAAAGTGGAACCACAGCAAGTCAGCCATGAAGTAGCAGACCACATAAAGTTACAGACTTTACATGGGGTCACTGTGCCAGTGCCGAAGTAAATAGTGTGCAAAAGTCTGTGTATGTATGATGCATACATGGGCTCTGCTTGAAGTCTGTGAAATACTATGTCAGTAATTCCACTTTTATAAAGCTCGACTTGAGTTGGAGATTTAAGTGTAAAATATAAGAGATGATGTGATTTATTCCTAAATTTAAACAAGACTGGGCTCATCTTGAAATTCCAATCTGTGTAAAATGAAACAATGAAACCAAAATAAAAATGCAGATTTCTATGCAAAGATACTGGTGACGGGAGCGAGAAGAAAGACAGCGTCTGACTGTTGTGGCAGAGTTTAATTTTCTGACACTTCATAGTTCTTATAACAAACAAACTGACAGAATACCGTACACACAGCAAACAGACAGAAAAAGCTCAGTTCAAAAAATAAAAAGAATAAGAAACAACACAAACAGCAATGCCAAGACTTTTAGAACAGACCTCAACAACGCCTTTGAAGTAAAGTCCATCAGATAATCACAACAAAACTCTTCATATATGAGTCACTCTGGTGTGAGAAAGGTGATTTCTCTTAATATACATTTTTAAAAAAGGTGAACGTGGTCTATGATGCTGCAAAAAAGCCTTAATATGTAAATACTGTTTTAATGGTAACCAAAATCCAGCTTATGAACACCACGGCCGGGCAGATGTTCAATATTTCCAACAATAACGAGACCAAAAATGTCTAAAGGGTTTGTTTTTGTAAAGCAGCATAAATAATACCACTACTTTGTTGTTCTTACAAAGGACGGAAAAGTGACCATTTTCACACAATACTTTCACCTCGTTGTTAAAACGTGACAAAATACAGAAATGCAACACAAAAAATACCAGTACAGCAAAAAAAGACCTCACTTGGTACCTCATGATTGAGAAGCACATTAAGTTAAATAATCAAGTTCCACGTTAACAAACAAAACCAAGAGAAAAATAAACACATTGTGTAACTGATACAGATAACTATAGCACACTTGGCACAAACTATTCCAAACACGCATCTACCGACTTCAAATGTGCAACAGTGTGCAGCAAGTAGGTCTAGAAATGATAATCCAGTGAGGAGTAAGGCCAGAAATCAGTCCTACGGGGCTCAGCTCATTTTGATTTAGTGTTAGAAAGTATCTCTGCTGCCATCCTGTGAGCATCTCTGAGACTGACCGACTTATTAGCTCCATATTCTTTAGAATGAGTTTGTTTTTGACCTTAAAAACAGCAGTTTGACAAAACTATGCAAACTCCAGGGTCACTTACATGTGCTGTTTATCCTGCTCAGAAGCTGGTATAATATTGGTTTAACTGGCTTTCAAGATAAACACATTTAATGTAAGAAAAAAAAAACATGTTTAAGGTGGAAATCACTGAAAACATTAAGTGGATTAAGTTATTTTATTTTTCTAAACATTTGAGAAGATATGAGTTGTGCTTAGTGTCTTATGAACAGCACACAAATATTTCAAGTCATCAGTGAAATCACATCTTTTCAGAGACATTTAGAGAAGACACAGAGGGCTACAAATATGTCAAAAAGAAAGTAAAAAATAAAAAATCAACTAAAATTTTTAAGGTAAGACAGAATACCTGAAAAAACAAATAATTTTTAGCTCTGGGTATTTTATCTACACTTAAAATATTTTCAAATATTCAGCAGATTTCGTTTTAGTTTTAGTTTTATAACGCCGAACCGAACACGAATACCTTACGTCCTGTAATTGTCCAGGTCGAGTGGTGCTCAACCTTCATGGCATTCAATGTCCAAACATTCATGATGAACATGCACAGTATTATTTTCCATTTCAGTGTCCTGCTCAACCTTCAACGTGAGTGGCAGCAGCACAGTGGGCATAAAGCGTCACTGTGCTATCAAATTCATACAAGCACTTAACCACAATTTATTTTTTAATATGAATTTTGTAGGTTGTTTGTCAGGATAAGCCCGGCAATATTCTCTGTTTCTGTTCCATAAGATGGCAACAATGTAACAATGAATTTAACCTAGCTCAGTAATTCTCAAAGTCTGGGCTGCAGCCCACTTGTACCCACAGTAGGTACTACAGGTGTTCTGTGAGAGGTATTTTATAATAAATAAAGTTTAACCTTATTTTTAGTTACAAAAAATTAGGCTATTTAAATGTAAACATCCTATCAATTCATGCCATGTATGTGACCTAATTTGATCTGTAAAGTTTCCCCAATGTTGCCAATGGCAGGAAAAAAGGTGACATGCAGTGATTTAAAACCAGCAAATCAAGAGACGATCAAAGTGAATCTGTGCAAACACAACGATTTCCAATCTTAAGTTGTGAAAAAAAAAATTGAAAATAATTTTTGATATTTGAAATTAAATTGTGGTGTTATTAAGATCGGAAATTGCTACAGTCACACCAGGAAAGAGTGCTTGGAGAGCATGACACCAAAGATATTGTGAGAGTGTGCAGTTGACTTGGAATCTTGCTTCCTTCAAAATGGCTTTTTCAAAGATGGGGACCAGGTCTGCAACCCCAGTTGCTGTCTTCAGTTTGCTGTCAGTTTGTGACAGAAGGGGCTCCAGTTGGCAAATTGTGAATCTGTTGCTGTCTGTTGCAAATCTGTTGCTATCTACATACACAGAAATTTACACTCAACAGAAATTTAAATGAACTACATACATTCAGAGTCCAGTTACAACCTCATAGACTCAAAACAGAAATTTCTCCACAAATAGCGATGTGATGGTTGCTGCAAGACAGCGAAATGATATAGATGCAGCTTTGCTTTTATTTAGGAATACAAGCAGTTGGCAACAATTTGTGTTAAAATCAACTGCAAAGAGATGAGGCACAGATGAGTCCTGCACAGACTGACTCAGATTGATTGCTACTTGTTGGCAATCTGTCTACATTTATAAATTAGACGGCAATTATTTGCAAGCTTTAACCAGTCTGTCTGAGAGTGACTGGAGTCGGTTTGAGTCAGACTGTTTGGACACAGGTTGCCTTGGAGCACGTAACCTACAAAATCCCCTTACGATCAAAATTGGGCACCCAGTTAGTTTTTAAAACTACCTGCAATCGGTTGCTGAATGCAACAGTTTTACTGTAGTGTGACTGAGCCATAAACAATAATTCATTCTGGGACACTGTCGATACAATCATCTTATTCAGTATCCTGGCCTTACTAACACTTGCTGTTGTACTGAAACCAAATGTTGTAGTATTTCCCCTCCCAAAATATGCAATGTTATATACCTTTTATTATTATCACTGTTTCACTGCATGGCTTGTTTCTTCTTTACATTAACATGTCAGAACCCTCATGTACATTGTCCTTCTGCTGTACAAACTACTGCAACACATATATTAATCTGCAGGAGAAAATTATTTAAAACAAGTTATTTTCCTGTGTTTTTGTAACACAAACAGTTAAGATTAGGATGAATGAATTTCAGCTAATCAAGTGGTTGGTTTTGGTCTTTTCATGGGATGTACTGTAACCTCACCCTTCAACATTAAATTACACATTTGCTTTATAGTAATTCTCCGGTCAGCTCAAGGCTGAGAACCACTGCTCTGTTTCAATGCAGTACGAAGACCGTCAGCCTTCAGTCCACATTCAGTGGGATTTTTCAAATACAACTAAAATCACAGTTTGGTTTGAGGAATCAACATAATGTATCGATACAATTATCCAACGAAAACAAAGAAACGCTGTTTCCAGTCTGCAACAAATGAAATACACATTTCAGGGATGATATTAGCAGCATCAGGCATGGCGACTTTAAACTAAAACAGTTTATGTTTCTCAAAATACTATAGACAATCACATAACATAAACATGACCAATCAGATTCAACAGCTTTGTTCTTCAGTATTTAATCCAACAAATCTTCTTTTTCACTGTGAATTCACGTCAAATTTACTGTGAATTTGTGATGGTCAACAGGGTTTGCTGATGTTTCTGCCAGTTGCACAATATCATCAGTTATTTTCCACCATCTCCACTGCTGTAGGAAACGTTTAGAAATGCAGCAGCTCTCATCATATCTACAGTACATACACGACATGACACGAGCGTGATTCTCAGGTCACATATCTACAGTCCTCTACCTCAATAATGTCTCCATAACTGGTGAGTCCTCTGGAGTACACCTCTCTTCTCACTGACCCTGTATTAGGGAACACGGTACGTCCATGAATGTAGTGTTACCTGCTTCCTCCTCCTCTTCTTTTCTTCCCCCTGTTGGGGTGAGCTACATCTGTCAGCCATACAGTCACAGAGCCGAGACTTTGACGATGTTGGCGCCAGCTGAGCTTGTTGTGGTCTGAATGCTCAAGGGTGGTGGGTGACTTGGAGGTTGGGGCGGCCTCCGCTGTGGGGGCCCGTGGAGCCCGTCTCCATCAGGGGTTAAAGCAGGGGGTGTTGGGAGGCTGATGATGGCTGTGGTGATCCGGCCACTTTTGCAGTTGATCCTGCTGCTCTCGTCAGTTTTAAGGTTGAGGTTGGAGCGGCTGTTAAGTATAATTAAATGTGGTTAATGTCTAGTACAAACAGTAGTAATGGCATATGTAATTACATCATTTTTTAAGAAAAACATGTCTGTAATTTCTATAATGTTTTTGTAAATTTGGGCAGGAAATGAAGATTCTGGAGAAATTTATCAGTTAACTGCAATCACAGTCAGCTTTATTATTTATGCATAAACAAATCTTTAAAACGACACTTTATGACTTTATGGACAGAAGTACTGGGCCACCTACACATTACACCTACAGCAGCTTTTATGACATCCCATTATAAATTCATAGGCATTAAAATGGAAATGGTCTCCCCTCTGCAGCAATAATGGCTTCTACTCCTCTGCGATGACTTTCTACAAGATTTTGAAGTGTGTCTGGGAATTCTTGCCAATTCAACCGGGAGAACATTTGTGAGGTCAGACACTGATGAGGGGTATGACTCACAATCTCCACTCTTGTTCATCCCAAAGGTGTTTAATGGGCTCTGTGTGGGTCACTCAAGGTCTTCAGCACTATCAGCTGATCATAATGTTATGGGCCATGCTTTGTGCACTGGGATACAGTCATGCTGGAAGAGAAAAGGGTCTTCCCCAAACTGATTTTTTCAACACTGAAGCATAGATCAGTCCAAACCAGACCAGACCAATCCTAAAAATAAACAACCCTATAACGTAAAATTCGGTGGAGGAGGGGTCTGGCATTTGCCAAACCAAGACTAATCCGTCATTCTGCCTGGAACTCCACAGAACCTATTTCCACTGCTCCAGAATCCAGGGGCAGTGGACTTTACACCCCTCCAGCAGACGCTTGGCATTGTGCTCACATGCTGCTCTCCAGACGTGAAAACTCATTCCACGAAGCTCTCATCAGACAGTTTCTATACTATCCCAGAGGAGGTTTGGAACTCTGCAGTTATTCAGTCAGCAGAGCATTGGTAAGTTTTAAGCCCTGTGTGCCTCAGCACTTTGTAACTTTACTTGATCTGACACTTAGTAGCTGAATTGCCATGGGTCCTAAATGCTTCCACTTTGCAATTTGCATACCACTTACAGTTTATCGTTGAATATTAGAAAGGAAGATATTTCAGACAGACTTGTTGCAACAATGGTATCCTAGTACTGTACCGTGCTCAAATTAATTGAGCTCTTTAGAACGACACATTCTTTCACAAAGGTTTGTGAAGGCAGAAGTCTAAATGCTCGATTTTATACATCTGTAGCGATGGGACTGAAAACACCTGGAACCAGAGACCAAGAAGTGTGACCAAATACCTTTGTCCATATAGTGTATCTAGTGATGCATTTGAGAAGTAAAATATGAAACATGTGAGTCCTTAAAATACCTTTTATTTTGAGAGGAATTTGTGTAATAAAGCTGTACAAAACTAAAATGACATTTTTAAAAGTTAATGTACTCTGCTAGTTAAAAATTATAACTAATTTCTCAAAGATATATTTTATTTAATTAGATTATTTAAATGCAGCTGGATTAATGTTGACAATTGCCTATTCAGATCCATCTATTAAATGTCTAGAGTCGAGTGAGGGACTTCAAAGTGTACCCCCAGAGATGTGTTTTGGAGTGAAAGATTAATGCTTGCACACATAAAACAGTTTCAATGGCCAAACACCAGGAGTTTGAAATTTTTGCCAAACCTCTGATGCTTGCCCCTGCATCTGTTTTTGTTTCACCTGGCGGTGTGGGACAGTGGGTCACCACACTGTATGTGGATGGCACTGAGCTCCTGCAGCGGGCCCTGGTGTGTTGAATGGGTGGTGGGCAGGCTGGTGTTAGGCAGAGGAACATTTCTCTTTCTCTTTCGACTACAACAGGTACGTGTGGAGCTGTCATGGCTGGATACAGAGGGACTGCGTGAGGGATAGGTCTGCAGAGCCGTTTCCAAACAGTTCTGCTCGTATATCTGCTCGTCCACAAACTCGTGAGCCTGGAGAGAAAAAGATGAATGAAAAAAAAAACATGGGGATAGCAAAACAGGAGAGAGGAAAAACAGCAGTCTGTAAATAGGCTACACAACAGCGTTATAGGACTTGTTGCCCAGTTGTACTTCACTTATAATTTTACAAAAGGAACCACACCAAAACAAATACAATTTAAAGAAATTATAAAAAATAACCTTCATCTTATCATACAAAAAACATGCACCTGGCTGATTTCCTTTATTGGCTGCCTGGATAACACTGTCAGTGTTTAATACAGATCTTAGCCAACATCTTTTGCAACAGTAGCTTTAAAGACTTTACAGTGGATGCAGATTTGAGACAAACCTTTACATGACGATCTAAATCCTGTCCTGTCCTCAAACTGTAGTACGAACCAGTGTCTTCTGTGTCTTGTTGCACAGGTCTGCACAGGTTACCATAGCTAAACTTTAACACAAGTATACCACAGACCAGGTTTAAGTGAACTTAGGGGTAGTTATGTTTAACAGATACTGTGAATATTCCTTTAATATCATAATTTAAGTTCAAGAGTAGTTTCATCCTCATACAGAGACTAAAGGAATACATAAATGTCCAACATTATGATGTACAACTGTTAGCTTGAAGCCAGAAAGTTCTAATTCAAGCTCGACTGACTATCACAAGTATAAACTGACGTATTCTGTCTAATAGGGAACCTTAAATTAAATGTGATTCAGTACTGAAAGGAAACTCATTTAAATGTTGAATCTTTACTTCATTGTCATGCCTGAAAATCTGAACAACTGTGTACAAAAACTCAGTTTGAATAAATATAAAACAATATAGAAATGTGAAAAATAGTGACAACATCGCAAATCACAGTAATACATTACAAGCGACAACACAGAGAAAATAATAAAAGAGAATATTCCTCTGTCCAAATACACACTGGTGTGCCGTCAGTGACGCCTCATCTGTGTGAACTGCATGACAAAACTGTGGTGGGCAGTTCAGAAACCAGGTTCACTGCAGTGTAGCAGATTTGGCATCGTAATATGCCAAATGTAGTTTATGGTGCAGCTGAGTTGTAAAACCCCGCAAGTTCCAGTTTTTACAGACCCACTCTAAACCCCACACCCACAAAGTCCCATAACAACTGTCAACCTGGCGTGCAAACATTATGACATTTTTTTTTTAAAAATTTATTTATTTTACCAAGAATGTGTTTTTTGCTTCCAGCTGAACTCAAACCACATATTTGAGAGCAAGGAACACCTTACTGTGACAACGACAGACATTTTTGGCAATGCCCTAAACACCTTTTTTCATCTGTTTTGGGGGAAGTTGGCAGCTACATGCAAAGTCAGTGTGAAGAGCAAGCTTCTGATAAGGTAACATTTGGAAAATCTAAAAAAGTTTCATTGCTAGCTTCATTAATGTTAGCCAAGTTTTCAGCCATAGCTACACAGTGGACATGTATATTTATAACAGAGTGCACTTACTGTTGTTTTCTCCAGACAGTGCAGTAGGTGGTGGTGTTGGCTCTCTAACAGAGAGATGGACTTCTGGGTCAGCTTCTGCTCATCCTCTTCTGTACCCTGATTGTACACACACGCACACACACACATGCACACATACCCACACACGCACACCCACCCATCCACACGCACACACGCACACACACACACACACACACCACCACCACACACACACACACACCACACACACACACGCACACACACCAGCACACACACAACACACACACACACACAGACACCACACACACCTCTTCTGTACCCTGATTGTACACAGACGCACACACACACACACACACACACAGAGTAGGTATTAGTAGGTATTATGAAATTATTCAGGAAGTTGCCCTTGGACATAAATCTCTAGACATAAAGACCCAGATGCTGAGATTGCTCTTTGATATTTACTCAATACTTAATACTTTGAAAATGAACTTTTAGTAATGAAGTAGTAATAAAAAGCCAGAGGTTCTGCTTCATGGCATTCAGTTTCATCTGAACTCTTTTTGTTCATGTTTAATGAGTTTCTCCTCATTTCAGTTATGAACAGGTAGACAACAGCTCCTGCCAATTGCTTTCAAATAATTTACTTGTTACATAGTGAACCACATTCCTGTTTGGAGTGAATTGATCCCTTATCTTTAGGTCTGCTTAGCAAGTGGTTTGTCCACTTTCTCCAATTTGTAATTTATTTCCTATTTTGTAGTTGTTGTTGTTTTTTTAAATCCACAAAAAACAGCCTACTGTTTTTCTTTGATTTGTTTCCTTGTCTAAGCAAGCAGCAAAATAACTTCCAATTTCAGTTTATTGAGCAAACAACATGCAAATTATAAAACCGTGCTACTGCGAATCCTCTAACTTAATTGTCTAAGTAGGTACTGCTGAGTGTTATTTGATGCTGGAGGCAGCTAAACAGTTATTGATGTCAGAAGCTTCAGAAAGAAGAGAAATCGCAGAGTTTGAGGAAGGGAAAAAAACCCCACAGAAGCAGAAACTTATGGAACCCTTTGTTGGTATTTTTCCTGACAGGCTTAGTTTGAAATTCAGCCTTTAATATTCCTTTGTCTCAAAGTAACTGCAATTGCCAAATAACATGAAAACTGAAAATGGTTAATTCTCTCCCCACACTGTTCATTGTTACTCAGAGGATTGGGGTAGGAGGCGAACCAGCCCAAGGACTCTCATTCGGATTCCAGGAACATGAACAACACCGTCACGTGGGCACGTTTTCCGATCGCTGGATTTGTGCATTTACCCTCTGGCAGAGGACCTATACACACATAATATAGATACAGAGCGAGATTCAATGGTCTTTCATGTAAATAAAGAAGCTGACTTTGTGTAGTCAGTAAAAGGAAGCTGATCACGATAACCGTGCTGCTAATGAATGATTGGACAATAACTAAATGTGTTTTTCCCCCAATGTATTTGTAATAAAAAACTCCCCCTGAAGCAGTGGTTCCCGTATTTTGTTATATTTTATTTTCAAACTCCATTGCATTTAGTATATTTAGTAAACAACTAAACAAATACAAGTAAACTGCAGTAAATTACAGGTAGCAATGAAATAAACTACTAACTGTTTTACGTCCACATCTACACGGGTATTTTTGAAAACGCAGCTGTTTCTACGCGTTTGGGCCTTTCGTCCACACGTAAATGGTGTTTCGAATCACCGAAAACTGCGATTTTTTTAAAAACTCAGGCTACGCCCACGTGTACACGGGTATTTTTGAAAACGCAGATTTTTCTATGTGTTTGCACCTTTCGTCCACACTTTGGGAACCTCTGCCCTTAAGTATTCAGTGTTATTCATGTGATGTCCAAAACTACAACAGTAATAATGAGATGTGTATAATTATGTGAACATATCTTTTTGAGGGACTGAGCAAATGAAATAATCCAAAAATTAATTGTCTTGATTAAAGATGTATTCAGGGATGCAGGACTCTTTTTATAGGTTATTTTATTTAATATTAAATGATGTATCAATTAATTTTGTTACTTTGTAGCAACTCAATTTATTTATTTCAGATTCAAGAAGGTCTTCTACCATCTGGGCATTTTTCAATATCCTCAAAATGGATGTATGACCCAAATGTCAAGTTCCTGGAGATGTCATTAGAGGGCTGTGATTTGTCAGTCTGGCTATCCAACTAATGTTGTAACTGCACTATTCAATCACATATTACCATAAATAGGTGTTCAAATCAGTTAGAGAATGACATTAATGCACTTTATCCAATGTTAAGTTACTTCTGTATTCTGGAGCTGGCCTGGCCATTGTCTCAATGGAAGTGTGAAGGGTAATATCAGTTAGTTTGGCATTTAGCTGTGAGTCAGGTCCAGGATGCTGTGAGTTCAGGATATATAGAGTGCTATGTGCTGTGGCCTCAGTCACACAGGCCTAGACCAGCTGGTCACCATCTGGCAATCACCGGTCATGAGGATTAAATGTGTATTCCTTAAATATGCCTCACCTTTGTCACAAGGTGAAATAAGTCACAAAGAGGTTTACACTGAACACCTGCAAACACTTGCCAACTGCTCTCTCCAAGCGGTAGTGAAAACAGAGAGTTGTACCTCAAAGTAAAAGGCATAACTTGACTTTGAAGGCAAATTTTCTCCATTTTTGGTAATAGTTAGGTTATAATTGCAGACAAGATTTTCTATACAGAACACAACAGCAGTTGTCTCAAGGCACTTTAACCCCAGCAATCAGACGACCACCTATGAGCAAGCACTTGGTGACAGCGGGAAGGAAAAACTCCCACTCCCAAAACTACCATAACTGTGGGCGGCCATGGCAAACTGCTAACGACCAAAGCCATCTGAAAGAGGTAATCGGTGCAGCATCGTCTTTGCAACCAATTTCACCAAGTGACGCATAATAAACTCCATGCACCCAGTTTTCCTGGTGAGTTGTGGATACCGGATCTCTAGGCCTTTGTGATTGAGGTCTAAGCTAGCTGTTGAGTTACTACAGCAGTGCCTCCCTTTAAAGTTGGGTCTGCTTGTTGTCACTGTTTGTGCAATTATACATATGTTGAATATAAATAATACAATTGTGAAGCTTCCCACCTTTTTTCATTTCATTTGCTGAGTAACCAGTGAAATAATAAATATAGTTTTATTTAAGCTGATGTCCGAGTTGTTGCATACTTCTATAGCACATTGATCAAGATAGTACCTAAACTCAGATCTTATTCAAGATTCAAGATTCAAAGTGTTTATTGTCATGTATACAGAAGAAATAGCATTTCTCTGTGCAATGAAATTCTTCCTTTGGTGTCCATACACAAATGCCAAGTTAGGTAAGGGTTAAAGGAACAAGATAATAAAGATAAAAATAAGGATAAAAAGTGTGCTAATGTACAAATTGCAGTTGCGGTAGGTCAGCTGTTCAGGAGTTTTATAGCATATATCTGGATGTATGCTGCTGTTTGAAAAAAAGCCATTGTTTCTTAATAACAATTAAAATAAATATCTTGTGTTTCACCTTTTTGAGCTGCCAGACAGATAATTCAGACTTATTTCAACAGACTTATTTATGTATCCTTACTTTCTGTAAAAGGAAAAAGTTATTTCTTTTTTTTTTCTGAAATGGAGATGCTGTAAACCTTCAAAAATAAGTGGGTGACATAAGGTATAATACCTATGAAAAATTTGATTTGGTCTAAGCGCATTATCAAGACTAGGAACACTCAGCTCCTGGGGCGGAAAGTTGATCATTTTGGAAACCTGAAAATGTACTAATGCATAGCTGATGGCATGGGCATGCAGGAAGTACAAATATATGTTTATATACATATTTCAAGGCTTGATGGCATCAAGTAAATGAGTGATCCACTCATTTATTTTATATATATTGTCCTAGTTCACTACAGCCTTCTTTTTTTGCATTCTTGTATGTGCTGATTTTTGTATAAGTGAAGCTGGCTTTTATGGGTGTGTGGCTTCTTTCTTTGTTTCTTTAGTGCATGACGCACCATTCCTCTGTGATACTGTTTTGAGCAGTTTTTTATAGATTTAAATGACTCCAGGAAAAAAGATCAGATAAGAGATAAAGCTGTAATGCCTTCGTATGCAAGATTACCATAAAACTCAACAGGATTATCAATACCCGTGATCTAAGTAACAAATAAAAAAAGCCAAGATGCAACCAGACCCCGAGTGAACTTCTAGTCTAACTAATGACTGTGACAGAATCAGTGATTTTTGTCATATATCTCCACTCACTCCTACCTCGGACCCACGCAGCGTCACCGACTGTCAGAATTGACACCATCGTAATTTGATGCATCAGGACTCTGGCAGCTTCATCACAGACACGAAAAGGAAAGGGGGGTGCTCAGTGCTCACAGATGGCATTTATATGATAATTCTAACCACTTGCAGACACCCATGAGCTTTCACACTGGACTCTATTAGGTCCAAATGGATTTTAGTAACCATCTGCAAGGAGGGGAGTGTGTCACTGAAAACACGAGCGATGGTCTAGATGGATGGGATTTAGGCAATTTGCTCACACTTCACCTAACACATTTTTCCACAAGTGGTTATATATATATATATATATATATATATATATATATATATATATATATATATATATATATTATATATATAATATATATATATATATATATATATATACATATACTATAATATATATATATATATTATATTAATATAATATATATATATATATATATATTGTATAAAAGAGTGAGGGGATGATTGATTCAAACAGTAGAAAGTTCTGATCTTTAGATCTTTATGCGCAGACATGCATTACAGTAGAGCAAATAATTATTTATGTCCTCTTCTTAGGCTAGGCATTAGAAACTGAATTTCAAAACTACTTTCAAGTTAATCTCTATTGTCTCCACTGTTTCATTGTTCAGCGGCTCCGTTTTGCTTTGAAGCCTCCTTTAATGCACTAACAACCTAATTATTACCAAGAGCGACTCGACAAGCAAGTAAGAACAATCTTACATCCTAGATAACCTCAGCTTACCGTTTTCACAGACACGGATTAAATCAAGTCTCAGACTGATGAACAACCAAAAAAAGCACTTTGTGTTATTACACAGATAACACTCACATGGGGCATTATTAGCCTCTGCTATCACCTCTGCCCTGCATAACAACAAGAATGTAATGGCTCCAACTTCTTCTTTTATAGCCTCTAAATTACTTTTAAATTGTTCTCTGTTTATTTGACAGTAATTGTTGCCACTTTGCTTGTGTTTGCGTACTGCAGATGTGAAGTTGTTGCCTCCAAGCAACTGAGTTGCAGTGAACTGAAATAATTAGTACATGGGCGTTTGACAAGGAACAACATGATTAATACTGAATTACAACCTGCTGGCATTGCACCATTTTTAATGAGCACACTTAATTAAAACAGCTTCCAAGAAATCATCGCGCCCACTTTGCTGTTGGTGGATCTTCGCATTCAGAGGGTCAGGGGTCTTTCTCACCGTCAGCTCCAGCAGTTCGTTGAGAAGTCCGTTGCGTTTGCTCTGAAGGAAGGCGTTGGCGCTGCCGGACTTGGCTATTCTTATCCTGGCCAGTCTGGCTTTCTGGGTGTGGGAAGAAGAAGAAGTCACAGCATCAGACAAGGTAGGCGGGAGGTCGGAGAAGATGACTAATACCTATTTAATGATAAGAATCTGCCAACTCATCACACAAACTCTGTAGTAATTTTCACAGCTACTACATGACTGCTCTTATCTCTGCATTTTCAAGTTCCTCTCTTTCATTATATATGACAGACATGTTCTCGTGTCTGTAACATGCTGCTACTGAGTATGTCTGTAAGTCGGCACCCAAACAATACACTCATTTGGGATTGCTGAAAATTTAATTTCAAGTCTGAAATGAGCATAAATATGTTGCTATCTAGCTGCTGCAGATTTTTGCTCACATTTAGCTGAAATCCCAGTAGTGATGTTGAGCGATAAGGCCTGGCTCAGTTTCCAGTTTTTCCCAAAGATGCTGACTGAGGCTGAAGTCACCAGCTAGAAAAAGGTTTTAGACAGCAAATTCTACGATAATGGCTTGTCTTTGTGTTTGGGGGAAACATGATAGGAATTCAAGTTACTGGAGGCTTATACCAACTCTAGATTACAGGTGTGCAAGAATATGAGGAACTTTAAACAGGTTTAAAACAGTTAAATAATATGTAAATACTTTGATCACTTTTTAGTCTAACACAGTGCTCTTTTTAAATATATAAAGATCTCTTATGTTTTATAGAGAAAACAACAATCAAAATCATGAAAGCAATTCTTGGGTAGTTGTAGCTTTAATTGGGATGTCTAACAACAATTTTGCCAAGGCAGTGTAGATTGAATCAAAAAGCTTTTTTTAATGAATGTCTTCTTTTAACTTTTTATTCTTTCATCTGTAACTTTAGCCCTTATATTTTCTGATTCTTTACAGCTTCGCTTTTTCTAGTTTTTCCTTCCAGTCCATTGATACAGAGTTTTTTTTTTGTTTTTTTTTCATAATTCATTTTATTTGGATCCCTGGAAGAGCAGCAAACTCTGACTAATCATAAATAAAGAATGAAGAATCACGATGATCTCTTTGAAACTCCAGTTTTTGGCAGAAAGTTGTGAGACTTTTGAGTCTGAACCCTTCAGATTGATTTTTCTAAAACAGGATAAAACTAAAGAGTCGGTCCACCAAGAAAAGCAACAACAACAAAAAATGGGCTCAAACTAAGAAAAATATAAATGCAACATGAAGCCAAGTCTTGCATTTAATGGTGCTGCAAGCACAAATTGATAATTTGCTGCATTAGTGCCAATTATGCCCATGAGAACCTACTGAGTTCACAACATTGCAAAGTCTGTTTGCCAACATTTATCAGTTTATTTTATTCACCTTCTGTTGCAGCAAAAAGATAAAATTGCTTTAAATAACAGATAAAATAATAGAACAAAGGAGGCAGGAAATGAGAGAGATATTGCATTAAGGATTTCATAAAATGAAGAGGATATTATGACAACTGTAAGGTGAGCTTTATCTTTAACCTCACCCTACTGTGCTCTCTCTCTCTCACCCCCTTTATATACATTTAAGAAACAGGAGATACCGAAGAACATCTGCTTTCCAGACATGATTCAAAAGTAATATTTAGACGCTTCAAAAACTGCCTGTCAAACTAGTGAAGTTGTATGAAAAGCTGGAACCTGAGAGGTAATAATAGTGCTTGTGTATGTACGTGGTCAGTATGTGAAACAGGGGTAAAATGGGAGGATCATTGACTGCTTCTTTCTGCAGCTGAAGAGTGAATGAATTAGGAACCAGTGAAATTACCGTCACAAGCTGCCTGGCTTTATGATTGATCAAAAGTACTACTTGACACAAGAAAGGGAAAAATATGAAAGAATAAGCGTCTCTGATTCTTCTGTAAGTGCAAAAGGTTGTGCTGAGCGTCTGTGATGAGCTGCTGAGCCCAAACAGTTCTCTAAGAAACTTTTACTCTAAACACATGACAACTCCAGAGGTGTGATTGAGTCTCATTTAGTTCAAAGTTAAAGACAGTGGAAAATATTGAAGCAGATTAAGTCAAACTGCTTTAAAATCAAGTCCCTGAATAGTTAATAAAGGTATCACACATGGATCAATATTTGTCTAGCTGCAATAAAAATGATTTGTTTTCCAATTGAGCACTGTAGTGTTCATTTTTATGCTGTAAACCATTGTGTATGCTCTTGAACGAACTGCAAACCAGGCCTTTTAAAGGTCAATTTGCTTTTGATGGCCTTAAAATCCCATTGATTTAAAAGTTTGTCTGAGCCCCAGAAGGACTGAATGAATCTTTCATTGAAATGTTAGTGAAAATGTAACTGAAAATTCTCTACCAATGATAATGAATTTATTGTTTTGTCCTAACAAAACTCATCATCATGAAAATGCCAAACAGAAAAAATTATGTTTGCCACCAAATAATTTAAAAGTAAGTAAAAAATGTAAATAAATAACAAACCGAGGAATTTTCTTACGTCAGATCAGGGGCGCCCAATCCCAGTCCTCGAGAGCTACTGCAGCTTTTAGATGCATCCCTACTCCAACACAGCTGCATCAAATGGTTGGATTACCTCTTCAGCATACCACCAAGTTTGGCAAAGGCCTAATAACAAGCCATTCATTTGATTCAGGTGTGTTAGAACAAGGACGCATCTAAAAGCTGCAGGACAGTAGCTCTTCAGGACTGGGATTGGACACCCCTGTGTCAGATTGTACCCATGTTCACCACAGTACCTGTCATGGTCCTGGGTCTGTGACTCAGTGTTTTGATTTTGTATTATTATTTTTAGTATTCTGTAGTCTCTTCTTGGTTCATGTTTATTAGTGTTTTGGGTTCTGTATTTCTTGCTCTTAGCTTTTGGTCTCTATGCCCCTCATGTTACTCTGTGTTCCTTTTGTTCTGTCAGTGTATTTCCTGTTTTACTTTGAAGGTCTGTGTCTGATGTTAGTGTATTCACTTTGCATCCTCCTTGTCTTGTCATATTCATTAGGTTCAGCTGTGTCTCCCTTCTGTGTGTAGTTTCCTCCTTACCCCCTGTGTGTATTTTTTAAAGTGTGTGTCCGTGTTAACTCCGTGTTTTCTCCCTGTTTATCTTAACCCATGTTTGCTCTGCTCTCCATCTCCTTCAGGTTTCAGATTTGTTTGTTTGATCCTTAGTTTTTCTAGTTCAGGATTTCTTAGTTCTGATTTTGCCTCGCTTGCTTTTGTTTAGCTTTTGTTAACGTAAGTAAAGCTCACTCGCATCAAGTAAGTGCCTTCATTGTGGGTCCTTCTTCATAACTCCACGTGGCTTGCCTCGCTAGCCGTTACAGTACCCAAGTTCATCATGAAAAGAATGTCTTCAGTTCATTGTGTCTCATTAATGTATACTAAGAAAGTGTACTAGGAAAATACTACTGTATATTAGGCTTTGGCTGCACAATTTGCAAGTTTCAAAGTTCAAAAAAAGGTAAAAAAAAAAAAAAAGATGGGCATTAGTAAGAAAGTAAATCTCACTTGAATTTCTTTTTGTGCATAATAATATGTTACTCTTTAACAGAAAAGATACAACATGTCAATCTTGTAATCAATGCACAAAAATGTCCACTGTTACTGTAGCCAAAAAGCTTCTGTCTTTATCCTTTATTCCAAAATTCTTTGCGTACATGTTAGCAAGCTGCAGTTTTACTCTAATGTTCATTTTGGATAGAAAGAACTTTTTAATGGCAAGCTTCACATGCAGGTTAAGCTTGTGATTCTCTTTCAGACTATAAATGTGTTCATGCTAATAGCAACAGTTGCAAGCATTACCTGCACATCCTGTAATGAAATCTTACATTATCTGAGGCTTCTAGTCTAACCCTGGACAGACTGGCATTTTTTTCTCATGTTGTTGAAAATCTTTTCTACTTCTAGAATATTTTCCTTGGACTGGAATGGTTAGGTTTGTTTTTTTTTGTTTTTTTTTTACCTCAGTACCAGATTCATAAATATCCCAAAGGTCTCAGGAAGCTCTTTAGATGTAGGCATGATGATGCTACACATTTCAATAACAAAGAGAAGACACTGGATGTTTGGTGTCACATATCATTCCCTACGGAGAATCTTACAACCTTACACCCAAGCTGAAATGTGGTTGATCTGCTTTAACTTCATTTGACCAGGAAGTTCTACTGAGATCAAATTTCACAATTCTTGACCGAGGAAGCAAACATTAAATACAACCTCTACAACACAATATATTGCATACAAATACCCACAACATGAAGCATAAAACACAAGAGAAAAACACCCACAGCTCTAATTCCCCATATTCCCTACAATGCTTTTAAATTCACTAGAGGCCTCTTTTTTCTGAAATGTTATGTCATTTATATATTCAAATTATGAAAATGATTAAAATTTTCTGTCTTATTCATACAGCTTTCATCTAAAAGAGCTGTTTGAGAGTTGTTCATATGTTTGCTTGTTCAAATATGTTGAAAAAGTCCACAGAGTTTAATTGATATACTTTACTGCTTTATTCCTTAAGACGGAAAACCCCATGAATGAATGTGTTATTTTTATGGCAAATACACTCAAAGCGCTTTATACAGCATCTCCCAATCACACAAGCACTTTCTAACATTCCCACTCTAATGAATGCATTGTGAGCAGCTCGAGGTTAAATATCTTGGCCAAGGATACTTTCACAGGCAGACTGGAGGATAGGGATAGAACCACCAACCCTCTTATTAGCAGATGACCTGCTCTGCCTCCTGAGCCAAAGCCACCTGAATAAACCTCATTCTTCTATTAAAGTATAAAAATTCTGATGAAAGTATCAAATACTTGATACTTTGTTATTCTGATACATCAAATTCCCTCCATAAAATTAAAAACAAAGCATGATACTGTAAAAGGGGAGGAGAGGTTACGTTAAAAATCCGTCAAAATCCCAAAAATTGAAATTCACTAAACTCAACTTTAGAAGTAAATGCCTCCTAAAGGGTGATGAATAAGTATTTCATGGCTGGGGAAGTTCTTTAAGAAATTACTCTAAAGTTTGGTGTGCCCCGAACGAGCCTCTTCAACATCCTGACTAAAACCCAGTCATGATTGTGGTGATTTTACTTCATCGGTGGTCTCAGTTGACCGCACAAATCAGACCTATATGCTCCAACATTACCACCCACAGTCTGACAGTCAGACAGCAGAAAGGTTCAAAATGTTCACTTCCAAGACAAGTGAGCCTTGAAACTACTGCTATATAGAGCCCTCTTCCTGTTTTTTCTTTCTTCTACCCCAATAAGACCTCTCTTACACTTCCTCCTTCTGCTTCCTCGGTCTTCTTTTTATTCTCTTACTCTTTTTACTCTTGTCAGACCTCCATCCCTCTTTCCTCTCTTGCTCCCATCGTCTTGTTTTGCCCTCACGTCTCTGGTCTCAGGACTTTTTTTCCTTAACAACCTGCCATCTCTCAGTGTGGCTCCACTTGACTTTGCTGTCCCATTACCGGTGTGACCTCAGTCCATTTACTGCCTCGACACTTATCGGCACTCTGACTGCACTGTGCTGCAGTGCTGATTTGCTGAAGGAATAAAAGAGGAACCTGTCTTTGTCATCTGCACGTTTGGTTTTCAAATTATTGGGGAATTAGGAACATTAGTATCAGGGCAGGGGTTGTTTCTGTGGCTAGTTATATCCTCAGTGGGTTACTGAACTTCAAGACAGACTGTACTTTGCACTGAGGCATACACTCCAGTAGTTAGCAGGCAATAACTATCATTAAGCCCAATTTGGTTTCTCTACTTTGTATTTAATGACTGAGAAGCCACGATGGATACACGAGAAGACCTTTTTGTAAAATCAAATCCCCTGATGACTACATAATTGTAATAGGAACCGAGAGCAGTGTGTGGTTATAGAAGAATGAAGACGAATGAGATCTGGAAAGAAATGGGAGGCCAGAACATATAAAGTAATAAAAGGAAAATTAATTTTTGAACAGAGTTACCATAACAGATATTTCCCCTTGATTTTTCTTCCTATTGTTTTAAGTTATATTAAAGGCAGAAGAAGAAGAAGCTACTTCATTAGATCAAATATAGCTCACTGGGGGACACTGTACAAAAACCATGAGAAGTAGTCCATAATTTTTTTATATTTTGCTGGAAAAACAAGGAATTGTTTCACTGGTTTATTGAAACATGTGCCAGCATATATATACAGCCATCTTTATTCTTCAGTACAGACTGAACTCTCAGAGGGAAACTTTCCTGTAGTCTTCAGGAATACCCCCAACCCCCCAGAACATTTAAATCTCTTGGCTGCCTTTTGTTCCCAGACTGTTCTAGTTAATGTCAGGGTCCAGGCTCTGGGCAGGCTGGTCTATGACTGATAGTGTTGCTTAGTTTTGCCCAGATCCCCAACATCACCTTTGACAAGGTCCCCAACGCTACTTGCTGAAATGAAGCTGCAAACCATGTCAGAGCCTCTGCTGTGTTTAACAGATGATTGTAGACACTCTTGTACCTCCTTTGTACATATTGACAATGAAACAGACAAAATAAACTCAGCTATGTTCCTGCTCCTGCCCTGCATTTGTGTTGGATTTCATTGTTGTTTTAGTTCATTCCTGTATTCAGAGTCCTGCATCAGGGTCTGTGTTTTTGCCTGCTATAACTGTCATATGTCAAGAAGAGCTTCTTGACAGCCACCCTTCCACCATTTCTAATGAGGCTTCGGTGAACAGTAGATGGATCAATTGAAGGGCCAAATGCATCTCTCAGGGTTGGTGTCGGTGTCTTGTGCTATTTTCTAAGGGCATGACTTTGGCATACTGTTCATTTGCTCTTTTAGGCCTGCCACTTTTTCTTTTGTCCTCCACTTATGCACTTTAATCATTTTGTTACCGACACACTGCACACTAAATAATCTAAATATTCCAAATCAGCGGTCCCCAACCCCCGGGCGTTTGGTACCGGGCCGCGAGAGTTGAGGCTCGGGTGTGAAATGTATGGTTTTCAGGGTTTTTATCAGTTTTTTGTTATCGTTTTTATCGTTAACTCTGTTTTCCTGGGTCTTTTCACGTGTGTTATGAATAAATCTTATTTTTTCGGTACTGGTACTAGTTTTATTTTGTTGTATTGATCTGCGACACCTTAAAGGCCGGTCCGGTCCGTGGCGCAAAAAAGGTTGGGGGCCGCGATCTAAATAGCAAAAACACTATTTTATGCTAATTAACCATGTTGTTTTTAGCATCTTTTAATAGATTCAACTAAAGAAGTAGCAAGAAATTATATATTTTTGGGATGGGTTCTTGTTTCTTGTGCCTAAAATTTATAATCTAGAACTGGTTTGTTGCTAACATGTTTATTAGGTGTAAGCACAACACTGGCTCATCCCGTGAGTTAGGTGCCTTTTTTCTTCTTGAGTGATTCACAGGTCAGTGTTAAGAGGCTTAAAAAGCAAAAACATTCCTCTGAAAGTGGTCAGATAGAAAGACTGGAAAAACTGAAAATGAGTGAAAAAGCAGACAATGACCAAGATGAACTAAAGCTTCACAAAAACACCAACGTGTGTGAGGGATATTTTTGTTGTGTAATAGGATTAAATCCATTTAAAGCCATGACAGAGTGCAGCTTGTCATGTTGAAATACCAGAACAAGTTATTTTTTCATTTCCTATTAATTGCAAGGTAACAATTTTTTTTAATACAATACCAAGTCCAGACCTACTTTTTTTTTTTTTAAATTTGTTTTATTTACGTGACACTTTAGATACAAACATTTATGCTAAATTACTATATTAAAGCCACCTATAGACCTTAACTCTAATTGCTGAATCAGATTTCTTTCTAAGCACTTTGGCACTTCCGTGTTTGCTTACATTTTGTTGTCCTGTCCGTTGTTTCAACTTTGAACATTAGTTTTTAAGCCTTTAAGCTTTTAAAATGTGAATAATGGTTTACTTGCATCAGGGATTTCTATTGAGGGAAGATCCTCAACGACCATGGCAAAAAGCAGCAATAAAATGTTATTTCTTTTTAATTATCCTTTAACAGCTTAATAATGTTTTTGTAAATTAATTCCTCATTGAGAGTGGGCTATGTTTCCCAGAGAGCCTCCTCACTGCTTTAATAGGCACTATAAGCCTGAAAAGCATCAAAAAGCTAAAAGAACTTCATTAGTGTGAAGAGTTTATGGTCCCTTTGTGGTCTAAAAATGTTTTACAACCACTGAAAGATGATATCTAAAAAAAAAAAAAATCCTTCAAGATCAATATAAAAAGCAACTTGCACAACAAATGCATGGAAAAAAAAAAGCTGCTGGGTCATGGAGTATATTTGGTCAGCCCTACTGTCAGTCGCTGTTGCTTAGCAACAGTACGACCATGCCCACTTAAGCATGTCAATATCAAAACAATAGACATTCTGTCAATGAACAAGTAACTACGCATCTGTTATGAAAGTGTTACAGAAGAAGTGCTGCAGAGGTTGTATTTTCTGTATACTACATCAGTGAGAAACAGTGTTTTAAAGTAGCAATGACACGATAAAATTATTTAGTGCGTCATATTTTTATGAAACATACACAACTGGGCAGCCTTTCGAAAATATTATGAAACCAGATCTAAGTACACAAGGTTTTTCTCAATTTGTTGAATGTAAATATTACCAAGACTGACTGAGGTTTGATCTAACAGGATGAATCCAACTTCACCAGTTCACCAATTCATTGCCTCTATCAGAACTATTTTACTCAGAACTGAGCCTCACTGGACTCAATAAAGGTGCGAGAGAGCCCATGCTGTTGTGTTTGAACTGATTGAAATCAGTATATTAATTAGAAAACCACACACCTAGGATTCTAATATCAGTAAGGATTCAAATCACACTTTTCCCTCCTCAATTAGCTATCAGCAGCTGCTCTCTAACTTAATAGCGCTCTTATCTAGCCCCATAGAAAGGTCAAGCCTACTGGGGGAATTGTAGTGAATGGCTGGCTAACATTTGGTACTTAGTGTGTGTCTAAGAAACACACAACTTGTGTGTGAGTGTGTCTAAAAGTATGTTAAGTTAATGTGCATCTGAAGGGCAACACATTTCTTGTGTGTATGATGGTGCTGAAAAATGTGGGATGAATTATGGTGAAGGACATTCATTCGCAAAGCAGTTGTACAGTTCCTAATTGGGGTCAGTCCCTTTCACCAGCACCTTTTTTTAAGTTGGTAAAATACCCGTGTGTCTTCCATATGAACGAAACTCATCTGTCATCAAGATCTTTAAACTCACATCCATTATTTTAATGATGTGAATAAAACAAAAGGACTTTCAAAAGTTTTTATTCCCATTTTAGGACTAACTATTAGTACAGCACATCCAAAAGTTTTACTCAACATTTCATCCTTCCATTTATTCTCATTAACTTAATAATGTGTCATATTGCATTACAACTTCGGCCTTTTGAAAATAAAGAGCATGCACTCCTCTGGTAATATTTGCACATGATTTAACAAAGCCACTGATTTCAGCCACACACATTTCTTAGGGGTGCAACGATACTCGTATCAATATTGAACCGTTCGATACAGTGCTTTCGGTTCGGTACGCATGTGTATCGAACAATACAAAATGTTTAATTTATTTGAACAACTTTTCTTCTGACAATGCTGTCTGTGTTGAGCGCTCAGTGGATCTGCGCTCGACAGTGCAGCCTAGGCGGAGTAGTCGAATGCAGATTCACTGACCGCAGGGCAAGCTAGCGAGACAGAAGTTAAACTCTTGTTGCAACATGGCAAATTGAACCTCCCCCACCCTCATTCAGATCTGGCGTTTGGAATTATTTTGGTCTTCATGTGACATATGACCCTAAAGGTAAGCGCGTCATTGACAAAAGTAAAACAGTATGTTGGATGTGCCACGCAATGCTCAATTACATGGGTGGGAACTAGTGCGTTAGCGCAGTTTGCTCGTTAACGTGTTGACGCCGTCCAGCCCCACGCACGTGGCGATCCACCATAGCTCGTTAATGGAGATTTGCCGTGTTGTGGCGTTAACGTCATTTCAACAAGATTAACGCTGACAGCACTAGTGGGAACACAACGAATATGACTGCACATTTACGCCGACATCATCCTAGTGCAAAGACAAAAACAACAAGCATGCATGCTACAAACTTTACCCGAGTCATTTAGACAGCCGTTAGCACATGATTCTCCTTATGGGGACCTGATATGTTTAATATGCTGCTGAGAATATAGCCCAGAAGAAGCGTATAGTATAGCTTTTATTTTGGAAAGAGACCATTTCTCTGTAATAAACTCTCTTTTCCAAAGATGAGTGATTTCTCGATCAGATAGATTTATTTTTTTATTACTTTGTTGTTTCAGCAACATTAAATTTAAAAACTGTACTTTTGAGTTAAAATATATATTTATAATTTTAATAAATGACAAATTAAAAAGGCATGAACATTTTTTTGTATCGAAAAAATATCGAACCGTGACACCAAAGTATCGAACTGAACCGAACTCGTGAATTTTGTGTATCGTTGCACCCCTAATATTCATTGTTGTCCCTGTCGAAGCACATGAGAAAAAGACACTAACTTGTACCTTCTGAGCACGCCGTTTATCTGCTCTCTGGTTCTGGTGGTAGATGCGGCTGAAGTTGGAGACAATGACAGGGACGGGCAGAGCGATCACCAGGACGCCACTCAGGGAACAGATGGAGCCAAAGATCTTTCCAGCAATTGTCTTTGGCACCATGTCCCCATACCTACAAAAGGAGATAAATGAGAAAGGTTAGGAAAAAGATGAACGTTGATGCATAGTTTCAAATGCACTTTACTGTGTAATTATATGCACCTGTTTTAATGTGTTTCGAATATGTGCATGAAGAAACGAGAAAAAAAGAAAGAAAAGAAAACACTTTGTATAAAAAGTCCTTGCTCTTTGACTGATGTGAAAAAAAGCTGGCATATTAAAAGAAAAGCTATAGTTTTTGAATACACTTGATATTGTGGTGCTTGCTTCTGCTACTGTAGACAAAGCAGCAATTCACACTGCCTGCCACTCATCAGAAAGGTCAAAAAATACAGAATAAACACTGCAGTGGAAAACTGTAAGGACTCCCCTTTAAAGTCTGGACTTTTGTTACACATCACTATAGCAGAAGCACATGAGACGAGGGACTGACCAAATAAAACAGGAAGTAGCACGCATACGACATGCAAGCGTAAAATCTGTGATATATATATATATATATATATATATATATATATATATATATATATATATATATATTTTATATATTTTATTATGATTAATATATTATAATATATCACTGACTTTCAGCTATGTTGTGTTTGTGGATATATAACTGACTTTAATTATTAAACATTCGCAATAAATAAGTGACATCATATTCAGTACTTTTGACAGTTCACTCTTCGGCCGCTCCATCTTATTAGGGAAATTCCAAATACATAAATTTCAAAACTCAACCCCATCATTTAATTTGTTTTTGATTGAAATTGAATATTACTTAAACTCTCTTAAATTAACTTCCAATAAAAAAGGTTTATCATTGATTGAAATTCATTCAGAAATGTTTAACGAATGAGCTGTCACAACTTTCAAGTACAAAGTTGTTATGAAGTCTGTCACATTCCCCCCCTTTTTTATCCTTTATTTATTTATCCTTCTTATTTCATTGTACTGTATATTGTTACTCTTATTTGCCTTGTATGTCTACTGTACAAACTGAACTGGAATGACTGACTGTTCGCTTTATAAGTTCAATAAAGTTTGGAAAAAAAAAAAAACCTCTTCGGCCGCTCCCTTCTGCCGTATTTTGCGGCAAAATTATCCACACCCACCGCCGCGCTATGAATTGTGGGATATATGGGACCACGAAGCGTGCACCGGACCACGCTTGATATTTGGGGAAATCGACGGCGCATTTGGAGTATGCATTTGAAGTACACTTCGAATTGGGACAGCCGTCGTCGCGTGGCGGTGACGTAACCGCACTTGAAATGCGTACTTCAAGCGTGCAGACCCTGAATTGGGACACAGCCATGGAAACAATAGATTTAACATGGAAGATGTTGAGGACAAAACATAAAGACAGGTGTAAGAAAACAGGAGGAAATCACTAAACAAGAAACACAGAGACAGGACTAAGGGAACAGGAAAATAAACTGATGACTGATGACGTAAAGTAAGTAAAAAAGAAAACCCAACATAATAACATCCAGAAATAGGCCCAGTTCTCAAACTCAAAATGAATTTAGCAAAATTAAAAAGTCTAAAACACAGAACACTGGGTCACCGACCCAAAACCATGACAGTTACATCCTGTCAACGAGCTTAATGAAGGCCAAGTGTTTTTTCATGGTAGTAAATAAATAAATAAGCAAATTGATTTTCTATTTTCCATTTTGTTTCTTAAAGAAATTTGCTCACAACTGAATTATGCACCTTGAATGCAGTGCAATTACTGGCTCCGCATTGCAATTCTCAACCTTGAAAATTTAATTGTTAAGACAAGCGCCAGAAACATTCTTGTCATGCTGTTATTAAAGCGGGATATATGCTTTAAACACACAACTGATATCACCTTTTAAGATGCAGTGATGTATTGAAACATGGGCAAACATAATTTGAAACAGAATATAAGACAAAAACAAAGTCTGTACAATTCCAATAAGCTTGAAAGTCAGTATTTGGTATGACCAGCTTTGTTCTTCAACACAACCTTCTTCGGGAAAAGTTCTCCAGGCTTCTTGAAGGACATTTGAAGCTCTTCTTTGGATATTGGCTGTCTTTTGGTCTGTTCTCTCTAAATCACTGTTAAATATTATATATAATGTTGGGTTCCGGGCTCTCAGGAGGCCAGTGCATGAATGGTAGTGCTCCATGTGTGTGTTTTCTCTCCAGACACTCTATGCTTTTAAGGGATAGGCAGTGTTGGGGATCATTGTCATGCTGAAAAATTAAGTTTTCTCTAATCCAGCATTTTCCACATGGAATTCCATGGTGGATCAAAATCTGACAGCACTTTTCTCTGTTCATAATTTCATCAGTTTTGATAAGATCCCCACCATTTGCTGAAATGCAGATTCTATCTGTTATAGATAGCCGTAGACACACACCTCGGGACATATTGACAGTGACTTGAACCACAAATTTAAATTTTAGATTCATCACTAGAACGATGCCACCTTATCCCATAGTCCAGCCAATAATGCGATTCACATTCGTATATACGCAGATAATCAACGTGGTTGACAGGCTATGACAGACTGATGTCACTCACAGTGGTCCAAGGGATCACTCAGGGAGTTTGTGTGTTCGCTCAGACACATGAAAAATTAGAGGAACATTGCATAGGTGTGAACATCTGTCTCCCTGTTAGCTCTGTGATAGATTAGTAACCTGTCAAGGGTGTACCCTGGCTTTTACCCTATGACACCTAGGATAGGCTCCAGCCCCGTCATAACCCTGAACTGAATATGGGGAAGAAAATGGATGGAAAATGTAATCAGTGGGCGTTCCATTAGTATGTAAATGACCTTGAGAAAAAAAGTAAATCTAAGAACTAACGGGAAAGACAAGTTAAAGTATATGAGCTACAGCTAATTTTAAAGCTAAATAAACCTAGAATACCTCAAGTAAAAATAAATCAATTCAGCTATAATTATGAAAAATCTGCTTTTGTCATATGTTAAAAATAACACAACCAGTGCTAGCTAAAAGTCCTTAATCACATCATTGTTGCTGCTCTGAACCTTAACCCTGTCCTTGGCCACAAAATGAGTGGAAACAACATCACATGCATGCAGGAACATTAATTATTTCTGTCTTTACACTCCTCAATTTTCAGATAAATTATAAATACTTATTATTAAATGAAAAAAGTACAAGAGTACTGAGCTCTGTACAGCTAAAGGGAAATTAAAAGTCAATTGTTCTTTGTTGGTTCATTGCTTCTGGTCTAGGTATTTATTACTGATTTACTACATCAATAATATGCAGTTATATAATTTTGGACATAGCATTGTACAGAAATCTTTGCTTCTTCTCCTTTCTTTGTTCCCTATTTTAATGCCTGTTGTCGTCTGCTTCTTTTGGGCCCCTGATAATTTGATTACACAGGTGAATGACTGCTGTGACAGGTGGACAGAAGCAGAAAGATAGGACCAGTGCTATCTATGTGGCTCAGACCAGGCATAACAAAGCCTTGCCAGTGGGCTCTGAGGCGAGGAAGAAGCCAAGGTGTACTCTCTGGTGAATGCTGTGAGCCATGATGGCATTTGGGGCAACAAATTGATTTAATAACGGGCTTCAAGGACGTGCTTGTAAGTTGGCGAGAAGAGACACAAAATCATCACCTGGAGAGGATACTTACAACGACTTTAAGTACTGTGACATGAAACGATGTTCACCAGTGTTTGCTTGTGCACTTTTTTGTGTAAGAAGAAAACAGAGAGGACTATGCTGCATATAGTACCTCTGACTTTGATCAACCCATTTACATAAGAGTCACTTAAAAAAGGCTCAAGAACCGAGTTGATTTTAATCCTCTAGGCTTCACTGGAACACTTGCACTTGTCAAAAGACCCTTTTTGCCTCCTCTCTGACTGTTTGGCCTCTTTGGCTCCAGAGTTTCCTCTCCACTGCGTTCTCGACACCAAGAGACCTATGACAGGTAAGACCCATGCACTGTTGACCACTGGGCCTCTTGAGGGATGCTCTCCAACTTTCTGACTCTTGTTTTTTTGACCTAAAGCTTCCACCGTGGCCTGCTCTCCTTCCCGAAGAGCAGTATAATACCAATCTTACCCACCTCCTGCTCGCACAGAATGAAGAGATGAGGGATTATCACAAACGCAGCCGTCCGCTCTGCCTGAGTCAATGCGCGCAGGTAGGGAAGAATATGTTTCTCAAATCGTAATTCAAAATGACTTTCCATTTTTGTTCTCAGTAAAGACGAGGACAGATGATTCAGACCGGAAATAACAGAAGTAATGTCAGATATAATGAAAAAAAGAATTGAACAGACTGCTTTTTATTAACCACACTGAAATAAATTGGGAAAAATAAAGTCAATGTAGTCCATGCCAAGTTTAGCGATTTTGCAGAATTGCCATTAAAATTTTTAAATTCATTGCGCAATTTACAGTACGTTTGATTCATAGAAAAGGATGTGGTGATTTAAACCAGTTTCTAAAGTTCATGGTAATTAATTTTTAACCCTGCTTTGGTCTACCTGTATGTATCTAAAGTAAAGGACTCAGTGGTGAAAAACCAAAGAATACTGAGCTTGTGTTTTATCCATCCCTGTCAAAATAGAAAACTTCAAAGGCATAGCAGCATGAAAGTAGGGGACAGGTTTAGCTATCATCAATTATGATGGCTCTCTATGAATTATTATTTCTGTTCACATAAGAAGAATAATACATTTTTGTTGCTCTTCATTCACCAAACTGAATTTCGAACAGCTCTTTTTTTCTTTGAGGAAAACTTTCTCTCATGATGTTTCCTGGCAGGCAGGTTGACGCGTACACCAAGCAGAGAAGAGTCAGAAAAATGAAGGATTATTAACAAACGATAGAGAGATGACCACAGGGCTTGTTGTTATTGTTGCTGAGTCCTGCTCCTGGCTGCCAGACAATGAGACAAATTATTTCACAGTTCGCTTCGCGAGCTGTCTGTCAGCTGATGAGAGACGACATTCTCCTGGCTGTCTGCGACTGCTTTGTTGTAATAATGTTTGACGTTCCTTACCCGCTACGATGTGTCAAATATCATTACGACTGCGAACTGCATTACCGTGAAATATTCAAAACTTAGCTCTCTGCGGCGAGTTAGCTCACATCAGGCCGTCATGTTTCAAAGAGAGATTGGTGCCTAAACACTTAATGAATTAAGGGTTGTGGTTACTTTTGTGCTGGCATCAATGGATTTTGACCTCGCTTTCATTATGGAGGCACCCCTTCATTCACAGTGATGACTGACTGCTGTGCAAAATAGAAACGTACTTTGTAATGAAAAGGTCCATTCTGGTGGAAATGTTTTTTTAAACTTGCTTCCAAATAATTGCTGATGATTTGACTGGATCAGTCTGGGGGTGAAAAATTATCTACAACCACAGAATGTTGCATATCCTCATGTGCCAATGCTCCATAAGCTACGTTTAGAACAATTTTATCTGTGTGTCTGTAAAAACTCAGCCACCTCATTAATTTCAATGAAGTCACTTTCTTCTTGTGGGAGATGGTGCCAATACTGTACAGAAGTTGTGCCTAAACACTCAAGGCTGCAGCAGATGAATTTGAAGGGAATGTATTATTTTTCCTGTTTAGAGATTTTTGGTGTTTGAATAACAGAACTGTAATTTTTCAGTCTTTTCTGACTGGATTTGTTCATATTTAGTTTTTCATATTCTTATTCCTAGCTCTACTACAAGGATAATTATCTCAAAGGTCAATCAAGAACTACCAAAGAACATAGTATTTTCTCTCATCTGAATCCCTGTCTAGAGGAATCACATGACTACAGTAATAAACAGTATATCAAAAATGTCATGTTAGGCCTCATTTACACAGGACTAGAGACCAGTCAGCAACACCTTGCAACCTTTGGTTAGGCCTAATATTTGTATTCAACCACTGCTTGGTGGTGCTTGCTGGTCGTTGCTTTCACTAGGTGAAAGTGGTTGCAAAAAAGGTGCTGCACCATCATTGCTTTGCTTACTGGCAGGCTACCATGGTAACATGTAGGTGGATGGAAGACGCTGACTTATCTGCCAACAGTGGCAAACTACTCGCTGAGCGATAGTGAAACTTGGAAAAAGTGTGACACAAAGCCGAATGTAGAATGTTTGCCTTCAGTTACCGCATTTCTACTGCTGTAACTAACACTTTTCAAAAGCCATGATTCACTTCTGCTTGGGGAGTACCTGGACAGTTTGCACAGAGCATGCACACTATGGGCAAATGCTGCAATCTGCTGACAAAAAAGCAATTGCAAGGAGGCTTGTGGTGCAGCACCATACACCTGTATCCAACCAATTTCACTTAGATGCTGCCAGTAACGACCATTCGCCAACTGGCCAGTGAATAGACATGTTTCTCCAGTGTGCAGGGGTTGCCAAGAGCCTGCCAAGCGGTCTCTGTGGCCTAATGCTTCACAACCTATTTCTGAGATCATGTTGTAAACATAATAGTTTGCCAAGCAAGACAATTTAAAACACTAATGTGGCTGGACCATCGTAATTAACTTTTACTTGGTTATGCTAAAAGCCTTTAGTTCATCCAAAATACTACAGAGAGAGTACTAACAGAGACTAGAAAAAGAGAGCATATTTCTCCCATACTGGCTTCTCTTCGTTGGCTCCCTGTTAAATCCAGAATTAAATATAAAATTCTTTTCCTCACATAAAAGGTCTTGAATAATCAGGCCCCATCTTATCTAAATGACCTTATAGAACCGTATCACACCAATAAAACACTTCACTCTCGGGCTTACTTGTTGTTCCTAGAGTGTTTAAAAGTAGAATGGGAGAGAGAGCCTTTAACTTTTAGGCCCCTCTTCTATGGAACCAACTCCCAGTTTGGATTCTGGAGAAAGACGCTCTCCTTTTAAGATTAGGCTTAAAACTTTCCTTTCTGATAAAGCATAGGGCTGGCTCAGGTGACCTCGATTCATCTCTTGTTTACACTGCAATAGGGCGAGGCTGCTAAGGGCTTCAAATGATGCATTGTTTCTTTTCACTCACTATGTGTTTATATACATTTCTCCATTTAATTATGAATTATTATTAATCTGTGGCTCTCTTCCACAGTGTGTCTTTCCCCCCTCTCTTCCCCCCAACCAGTGGCAGATGACCACCCCTTCCCTTAGCCTGGTTCTGCTTCCTGTTAAAATGGAGTTTTTCCTTCCCACTGTTTCTAAGTGCTTTCTCAAAGGTGGTCATTTGTTAGATTGGGTTTTCTTGGGGTATTATTATAAGCAACTGTTGTTGTAATTTGATGCTGTATAAATAAAATTACATTAAAAAAACAGAAATTAATATGTCTTTACTTTTAGCATTTGAGATGTCTCAATTTCCATGGTTGTTTCATAAAAAGTTGCATACTAGCAAAGTTTCACATCTGAGTGGAGAAGCAGACTGGGAGCTAGAAATGTGACAGCTGCAATTCCAAATGTTGTAAGTTATAAATCTCCTCACTCAATTATAATCAATTAAACATCCAACTCAGTCAGAAAATATACTTCCAATGGTGTACCGGCCAGGCAGGCACTTATCTGCCAGATAAGCATTCATTTTAGTTTTTCTTCACCTGTTAAAATGAAATAAATCAAGATAAAAAGATAAATAGTGAACTGATCAGTGACAGGTTGACTAAATGGTGTAGTGAGGTACAAAACACAGCAGTACAACCTTTCTCTGGTTAATGGACATCTGCATCAGAAGGACTCATTTCCTTGCTTTGTCCTCCTGCCTCATTTTAAAATTAAGACAGTAGCAGGTGGGAAAAATCATTTATTTAGTCTTGTGTTTAATCGTTTGAAATTGCTTGTTTTGGACTTTATTAAAAGAAGCTGCTGTTGCTTCAGCAACGTGTGACAGGAACAACATGATCCAGATAGTTATGATGGTTATAAAAATCAAAGAGATTCGAATGGACAAGCTGCAAAAAGCCACTATTGTTGGTGAATGGCTTTGCTTATGAAAAGCAGACTTTGGCACAGCCAAACCTCCATTTGGAGGTCCAACATTGTTACAGCTGTGATAAAGAACATTTAAAATCATTATCACAAGAGGAAACAGGCCAAAACTAGTTCTTAATTATACAGGGCCTGTGTTATTCTTGGTTTGACAGTTTACTCCGAGCTTACACTTTAATTTATCATTCCTATTTTCTATTCATGAAGATTGATCACCTCTATGGGAGTATCTAGAAAAATACGCTGAAAATCTGTAAAACAACCATTGTTGCTGGTCATCAATCAGTGCACACACTCTCACATGGGCCACTTTTAGCAATGAAGCCAGCACCAAGTGCCAAAACAAAACAAAGAAAAACTCTGCAATTCTCGGAAAATTTCCACTTTTGGAAGCTCCCACGTCACAGCTATAGAGCCACCAGTAAATAATTAAAGCATCTTATCTGTCTGTCTATATATACACCACACACACACCTCAAACTAACAAAACTCTTTGGTTTTAAATCTCTACAGCAAGAGAAGCAAATCAAAACCACCTGGAAAACACCCAGCAGATACAACTTATGAAGCAGTGGAGAAAGTGGCAGATGGGCGGTCACTGAAGGATTCTAATACTACCTGCAAAGTGATGTAAATTGTTTCTAATACTGCAGCTGAAGTGATTCCCAGAACTGATTTAATGGACTACTCTAAACTAGCAGCATATAATAAATAAATTACACCTTGATGCTGCAAGACTGCCGAGTCTTTTTATATTGTGAGAGGAAAAATTAAAGAGAAAAATGAACTTCAAAAATTTTAAAGCCCATTTTTAACTAGAACTCATCTCGGTGCTTGTAATGACACAGAATGCAGCACTTGGCAAAAAAGGGCTCTAAATTTGAGTTCATTATTATTCAAGAAATTCATTACACGTTGTAAACAGTGAAATGTCTCTGTTGTCCATCTGCAGATGGACAACAGAGAGCAATTAATGGAGCAATTAATTTAAAATTAACAAGTCATCTGTCAGCTTATAAACAGTTTTTCAGGTGGTTTCCATGGATGAAAAGACATATTTTATAATATAAGCTCATTTTAATTCCACAAAGTGAGACCGAATTCATTTTCTAAAATAAAGTAGCAATTTTGAAAGATAAGGCAACAGCTATTATTACCTTATGGGAAACATTGTCTTTAAATCTGCCACATGCACATGTAAAGTTTTGAAAACAGTAATTTGGATGGATTATCCTTTCATGTCTTTAAAGGATTAACTATAACAAATTTATATAAATCTCCTGCACATTTGCTAAGCTGCTCAATCCTGATTGCTTTTGGTAAGAGGCACACATTTGCTGTGTGACAGCGCAGGTTAACACAAGATCTCTGCATGATGTTTATATAATCTGCCTTCAATCTGAATAGCCCTAACAGTACGCTACAAGAATGAGTGTTGGATAATCTCATTGTAGATACAAGTACACAGCTTAGAGAATGTCAATCCACTTTGTCAGGCACTCCAACAATCGCCTAAACAAAGACACAATGAGAAGGCCCTCTTTCAAACACATGAAAGGACCAAAACTTTGTGTTAAATAAAACAAACTATCCTGTCATAACTGATGCACTGCGATAATTGTGGCAGGTCAAAGCTGAACCAGCAGAACTTTTCTGTAAATCTATTTTTTCTGTCTTAAATTTTGCCATTTATTTTTATGTCATTTGATTATTTTAGTCAACAGCGGTTGCTTTTTAAGTGCGCTATATAAGCAAACTTGAGTTGACTTAAAAAAGTCTTTTTTAACACTTTTGTTATAATGTCTGTATATTATAAAATGTACTAAAAACAAATGTATAATAATCTGAAAACATGCTTTACTCGTTAGAGTATGAGCTACAACTGTGCGAGGAACTTAAAGATGCTAACTTTAACTCTAACACTGCATTAAACACAAACTACACAATGTCAATAGGCACAAAAAACACGCTAATATTTGCTGTATGAAATATAAGATTGTATAAGAGTTGCCCTTGGGCTTTTTATACCCTTTCAAGTAACACTGCATCAGTGTTTGAGAACAGATCATGAAATAGCAAAGCTGCATGAATAACTTAAAACACTGCTGAGAGATGCTGTGTACTGAGAATGAGTAAAATTACCGCAGTTTTCTTTCCCTGCAGCTAAAGCAGCATTCACAGGTCAAACAGCACCCTGCAGCTCCACCATGTTTGTTGCTCTCTCTTTCACATTTCAGGACACATTTACGACCCTTTTCTTTTCCCCTCATCAGTGCGGGGCCAACCCTGAAACCAATCTGCCCTACTAAATCTCACAGAAGTGAACATGAGAAATGGGTGACTTGACCATCTATCCAGGGGGGACTGCAAGCTTAAACCTGCCGTACTGATATTCACAAACAAGCTCACCTTCCTGTTTTCTACTAAAGGCAAACAGGAGATGGTGTGATAACAACGGAAACAAGCACTAGGAATGAAAAGGGAAAGGGAGGGGGTGGAATGGGATTAAAAATGAGGAAAAGAAACAATTTCATGTCTGTTGTTATACACACAAGCATGTGAGAGATGTGGGATATTAGTTCGTGTGACCTCCTGCCACTGGAAAGAAAACACCATCCATCATGACCTCCGTGAGCTCCTTTTCAAATTAGAGGCTGGTTCATTTTAACAGGGCAAGTTAACATTGAGGACAAGCTAACCTGCCAAAGTGGGCTGATCTAAATGGCCCCAACAATAGTGAGTTTATTTAAAAGCATGAATAAAGAGGGTTCAACCATAGTTCAGTGTTAGCAGAGGATGATGTATGAGATTCCAAAAGCTGCACAATAGCTAAAAATGAAAGTAGAGAATTAAGCGTTTTGTTAAAGAAAAAAAAATCTACTCACAGAAAAAAAAACGTACTAATATTGATTTGCACTACCCAGTAATGTCACTGTCCTTTTCTTTGTTGCTCATTTGTTTTTCCTTTCCAGTTTTCTTCTGTTGGTTTGTAGTATTTGCAGTTATAGTGGATTTTTACAGCACACCACAGATTTACAGCTGCATTTTGACATACTATGAAAACTTAAATCACTCAGGATACAATCTGGGTTTTTTCCCCTCTTGATCTCATCAAAGCCTTACAACTACACTGCCCAGTAAATAACCTCTGACTAATCATTCAGAGATTCAATGCAAGTGGTAGAGTACAGTAGTCTGAGACAGCCTGAAAAACGGATAGTGTGGGCTACAGAGGTCGAGCAAGCTCATTTCTTACTCTGAACCACAAGGTATTTTAATTAATTTAGCATTTCGCAAAGTTGCATTGCATAAGAACATAAGAAGAAATGCTTTGCTTTAATATTACAACCCTATAAGGCATGCCCAGCTGTACGGCGCAGCCAGGTTGCCAGTCCAGGTCTAACACAGAAAGACAAAAAAACATTCACACTCCTATTAACAACCAATTAAGGATCACCAGTTAAACTACCACGCATATTTTTGTGCAGCATGCTAATAATTAAAAAATGTCAATTCATGTGAATTATTCCCTCCCACAAAGGAGGCTCTTGAGTCAGGGACCACTAAACCGTAATGACAATCACACACTGTTCTCTTAATTTGAAATGCTCTTCTTACCAGTGCACCAATCACTATTAGTTCCTCCCACAAGAACTGAGCAGCACTATTGAGTGATGGTTTCCTTTTATGTAGCAGTGACAATTTGATGCATCCAAAAGACTAATCCACATTTGGAGAACAGGCCCCAGGTTGTCACTGTCCTCCATCTGCTTCCTTCTTTTTCATCCGCTCTGTGATTCTTTTTTCTCATCAATATTTTTCAGTCACCATTGTTACTCGAGACCATGCAGTTCTGAAAAGTAGTATTTCAGTGTGCTCGGTCAAGACATTGGCCTTCATGCTTAGTGGCCATGCTTCAATCTAAAAACGTACCATTATCAAAAAACAAACACTGGCTTATTAACAAGGCCCAGGTAGAATTCTGATTGTGCCTAAAAGATGCTCTACACACATTTGTTACCTTACTGTTGGTAGGTTTACTGATTATGACGGTCATCCTATTCTCTTTTTTGTCTGGGAGACTTACAAAAATCTAACCAGCATTAACAAATACGTTTTATTGTACAACTTAAACAAGTGTAGCATAAAACATATATTTTGTGTTTCTCCTCCATCCTAAAGGACTATATTTCTGAATCCTATATTCTCTGTTTGTTTCCTCTTGTTTTAGACTGCACAGGCTTCTTTGTGGAGTTCTCCCTGCACTTTTAGGGAGGTCTCATTGACAATTTTAGCTACACAATCATAAGAAGAAATGACGCATGGTGTCCTGAGGATATGACAGGAAATTCTTATTTATTTATTTTTATTTTTTTGTATTTCACTCTGCTGTAGAAATGCAGAACAGTTTCCAGCTCTGAGAGGTGCTCAGTCAGTAGAACATTCTGAATCACTAGTGTGTCAGCGGTGGGCAAGGGAACAGAATTTGTCTACTTTCATTTACAATGATATAAAAAGTCCACACAGAAATAACATAAAGCCGCTAAGCCTTGAAGAAACAGAAGATCTTTTCAGATGTCTAAACACGCACATAAAGCACGATGTCATTCAGGAGGCTCTACTTTAACTGGCTTTCATGGAGTTCTTCCTAATGGTGAACTGAGAGTTTGAACTATTGCACTATACAGTACGAGTGCAGTGAATGACAGACATACTTACGAGTGCCAAATGATTAAAATTTCAGCATGTTTTGGATGCTTCAGGATGATGAAATACTGGGCAAAAACCAACTGAATGCTTGCAAAGACTTTAAGTATTTTAATCAAGGACTTATGCTTTTGAATGCCAACACTTCAAATCCTTTGGTATAAAATGTCTTTATCTGACAAGTCAGAGCATTGTTGGAGCTCTCTTTTCTATTGAGTTATTTCTTTTGCAGACAAACAGCAACACAAAACTCAGAGGAAAAGCTCAATATTTGGGGCTTGATAGCCTGTAATTGTACTGGATATCTACAACACCTTAGAGTATTGTTATAATACTTTAGGGTGAATTATGCTGTTTCTGTGAAGGTAGATGTGACCAAATAATCCTTCGCTATTTTATTCAAAAATTAAACCTGGTCCTTGTTTACAGTGCACAAATATAATGCCTTTTCCCTTTATTATATGCTCTTGTATGTTAGACAAATGCAGCCAACAATTTTAAATCACAAACTTTTTTTATTTTTAAATCTTCTACTTCTCCTCCTCTTCCTCCTGGCCTTAATCACCATCACCATGAGTGTATCCAGTGGAGGGAGCTATAGCTTTTGATCAATGGCTCTTGAATTTTTGCCAGCATGATGTGATGGAATGCCACACAATTAGCAGTGGATCTGGGGAACTTGCCTCCTGTGTCATATCAGGGGCAAAGAAATGAAAATGTGGCAATTAATAAGCAGGAAGTCTTGTTCTGTCATTCATTTCCTAATGGCTAAATCTGGTAATTCTGTGACTGAGCTCCATCACTGAAGATATGACACACTCTCTATGCAGTGACTGTGCAGGGACCAGAACTACTATCAGAGAATAAGTGGATATAAATGCAGTGACAAAGCTAACATGGTGATGATTAGAAGCTGCATCACATTACCATGATCACCATCTAATTTTAGTGGGTAAGAGTCATATTATTAGTTAATTAGCAATAAAAACTTAATTAGAACTAATAGTGAGACCATTAGTTTTGTGGGTATTTAAAAAAAGTAAAAAATGCGCATACAAAAAAACAAAACTGCTCTCTCTAAAATGTCTTAAAGACATAAAGATTTCACAAAAAACATAAAATTTGAGACTGCATTAATGCGGTTATGGCGTTAACGTCATTTTTACGAGATTGGCACTGACAGCACAAATAAAAGCATAAACTTTTGTTACTTTGTTACTTTAGGAAGGGTTTTAGGAAGGGTTACTTATTCACTTAAGAGCTAGTTTTGAGATTCAAGACAGTATTTTCTCAGGCTGGCGTGACACAATATTCTTCAAGAGAACGTCCTGATACTTTTAAACAAGTATCAGACTGTAGCCAGACAAGTAAAGAAGCTGCATTACAAAAACCAAAACAACACAGACAACTTAAAGACCGGGGAAGAACTTGGCAAGAAAAATCCAAAACTAAATGAGAGGAAACAGAAAGTAGGGAGCTGCTATCCACCCAGATGGTAAACCAGACGCAGATGATGACTAGCAAGTATGTGTGTTGAGTGGTTTACTGGATTACGGCCACCAGTCTGGACAAGACTCTCCAAACAGCTGCCCAATACAGGTCATCTTCAAAATAAAGGATTTTGACCATTAAAGGAGTATTTCCACAAACTCTCTCCAGTCCAATGACTTAACACTGCACCTTTGCTTCATTTGGTATGTGGCCATCAATGGAAATAAGTCCTAGGTCCACACCCTGCCCTCCCTGTGAAAGCGTCACTTGCTAGATAATGGGAGCCACGGGTCCACAGCGTTGAAGCCAACATAGTGGATCGGGAGAAATAAGTGGTCATAAAATGCATAAAAAAAAAAAAAAAAAAATCCTGCAGCCAGGTGTAAGCTTTTAATACTAAACAAAACTCACAACAAAGAACAGATGGATTGACATTTATGGAATGCTTTTATTGCACTGACATCATCAAGTTTAGTAAGGTTATCTGCACTTCACCTGTCTCCTCTCTGCTCTGCTCAAAGTCTGTTGTACCATGACAAACAAAGGGAAGCAGAAGAGCAACACAAAAAATGTTAAAAAAGCAAACAGAAGACAGGAGAAAAATAAAATAGTGACCGCCTTACTGAAATGAAAAACGCGCATAAAAACAAAGGACTTTATCAAGTAGCTAATAATAGGTTGCCAATGTTAGATAAACCTTGTTTCCTATCCCCAACTTTGACAAGTTTGTCAGGGGCAAAGAATTTATTCTTTAGGTCTGTAAAACCTTGGCTGTCTGTATCCGTGTTTTATTGGCACAGCACTGCGCAAGGTGGAATTACACAGACGTGGTTTTGACTGCCTGTTTCGATTATGCGAATAAGGTCACTAGAGTGAGTCTTTTCAAGAAGGAATGCAGTAATATTTCATGCTTGGTTGTCTGAATGATATACTGTGTTAAATAATAATAAATAAAAGAAAAATATCCCTATGTGATGTGACAAGAATGGCTGGTGAATTTTAAATCCACAATGCTGCAAAAGGAAAACTGTCAACAGGAAGGGCTTGACAGAAGAGACAGCACTGAGATCAATATCATGAAAGCTCGCTGCAGAGGTGTAAATCGGTATTACTATGAAGTAGCACCTGCACACTGTGCTTGTTCAAATTTCCAAACAGTATATTTTACCAGAATTTACTTCCCACCTCAGTTTACCTTTGTTTGGCTGAGAAACGTCCTACTGATGAGCCAGTACTGGTTGCATTGCTCTCCAGTAACACACGTCTCCCTTTCCACGTGTCGGCCTTTACTGGTGGTATATCCCTTCTCACGTTCAACCTCCAATCAGCTGTCTCTCCCATTAGGTTCCATTAGTGAGTGTGAGATGAGAACAGAAATGAAAAAAGCTTTCTTTGGGATCTTTTTAAAAAGCCTCCTAAGTAGGTTAAATGAGAAAGTAGGCTGCCAGAAAGGCTCCAGAGACCCAAGGAGCTACTGTTGTATCACTCGAGAGGAGTGGCATCCCACTTCAGGAGTCTACATAAAGAGATAGAGGATGGGAAAGGAGAGATGAGGTATTTGTGATGAAGCAGTCTGAGCGTAATTAGCCTCAAATGTATCAGCTGGAGTGAGGAGATGGCACATGTATTGCTTTGAGCAACACACAGTATCGATGTAGGCAATTCATTTAGGCTCCAAGCATTATTATGATAATATCTTGGAAATAAAACGACTCCCTTGTTAATTTTTAAGGTTTTTTGGCCCTTGGTGGTTCTGTGGTGGATGCTTCTGAAATATTCCTTCTTAAGGTGGGAGAAGCCACAGTCTATATGTGGCTTTGCAGCAATAGAAGACTCCTCTCTGGTATCATATAAAATAGAGAAATATCCTATGCATTTGAAATGTAAATTTCACTTCCATAACACGATATCCCATATACACACTGCTGGGATAGGTTCCTTTCATTGCCAGTCCTAGATAAACAAAGAAACACATATATAAATACATAATTTTTTTCCAAAGATTTTATCTTTAGGCATTTTCACTTATATTTTGGACAGGAGCTTAGTGTAGACAAAGGGAGAGCCAAGAGTTGCTGGATGTAAATGTTCACAAAGAGATATACTGTGATGCTGGCGAGCAAAGAAACCTTTTTGAGTTTCCTTTGGTCACAGAACATTACAAGTGCTAAATCAGTGACTAAAGCATATGAGACATGAATTTATGCATTTTATTATTATTATCACTTATACTATTGTTATTTCCCCCCCCGGTGCAAAGCAGGAAATGGTAACCATGTAACCACTCTGTGTCATACTTTTGTTTCTCTCTGTTTCTCTGTTTTGTGTCTCAGTGGTTCAAAGGTGTGACAAATCATGTTTTTTGAGAGCCATCTATCATGAGCAATAATTAAGCTATAGTTAAAGAAAAAAAATGGCATAACATAAAAAAAAATCTTATATGTGCACAAATCAAGTGGAGATAAAGGTGATAATATTTACAGACTTTCAACAGGATTGTTTGGAGCACCTACTTCACTCAAAATCCACCCAAATAAATTCCAGCGAAACAGAAAGGAGGTGCTTTAATGAGATACTTTAATTAAAATCTGGAGACAAAGATGGAATCTAATTTACAGGTAAAAACAGCAGTTCAGCAGAGTGTTTTTTTATAAGGGATGCAAAACTAATAACAGAAAAGGACTTCGTGTAGAGAAAGAAATGACAGCTTGAACTGTAAAAACAACTGTTCAACAATTTACTGAAAAAGTACTCCTACTCATTCAAATTCTTATTCACATATTCACTGAAATTGTATAAAACTGAATGGTTAAAAAGGCTGGACTAAAAACTTTTTTGAAAACATGATATAAAATACTTGGCCTTTGCGTCCACTAATGCCGCAAGAAACTGAAAGAAAAGGAAATATGATTTTATGAAGCATGAATACAAACTGACGGTAAGTGAGTTTTACAGAGGTCAAAATGCATAAAAAACTGTTTCTGGAAATTTCATCATGAAGTTAACCTTGGAGCCTGAGGAGGCTTTCCAAGATATGCAGTACTTCAGTGCTTTTTCATTAATATTAAAAAAATGATTCACTCCAATACAAAAATGACTGACAGATATAGTTTTGTCAGAATAAAAGATACGTAGTGTCGCGAATGTCAAGAACATAAAAGTGGTTCAACCATATTTTAGTATCATAGACACTGGAGCCATACATGAATATGTATTCCAACCTGGCTGGAGCCTACAAAGCCACACCCCTCCCCCACATTGGACAATCGGACCATCTCTCCCTGTTCCTCACACCTCGGTATTCACCACTCATCCAACGTGTGAAACCTGCTGTGAGGACAATTAAAGTGTGGCCAGAGGGGACAGACGCAGTGCTCCAGGACAGATTTAAAAACACAGACTGGAATATGTTCACCCACACAGACCTGGACCAGTACGCCTCATCTGTACTGGATTACATCTCCGAAACCACAGACAGTGTCACCACCCAGAAACGGATCACCATGTACCCCAACCAGAAGCCTTGGATGAACCGGGATGTTCGTCTCCTCCTGAAGGCCCGCAACACCGCCTTTAGGTCAGGAGATGCACACGCCTACAGTCACAGCCAGGGCTAATCTAAAGAAGGGCATCAAAAAAGCCAAACACCATTACAAAAAGAAGGTAGAAGAACACTTCTCCAACTCCAACCCCCGACGCATGTGGCAAGGACTCCAGACCATTACAGACTACAGGACCACCAAACCCTCCCCCGCATCCTCTGATGTCTCCTTCCTCAACGAGCTCAACAACTTTTATGCTCGTTTTGAGCGAGGGAACCCCACAACCACAACCAAAGCAGACGTGACGCCAGACCACCAACCTCTGACTCTCTCCCCCACCGATGTAGGAGCGGTGCTGAGCAGGATCAATGTCCACAAGGCTGCAGGTCCTGATGGCATCCCCGGGCGTGTTCTCAGAGCGTGTTCTGGGGAGCTTGCAGGAGTGCTCACAGACATATTCAATCTGTCCTTGGCCCACGCTGTGGTACCGGCCTGCTTCAAATCCACCTCCATCGTCCCGATACCCAAAAACTCCAACCCATCTTGCCTCAATGACTACCGCCCAGTAGCACTCACCCCCATCATCACTAAGTGCTTAGAGCAGCTGGTCCTAGCACACTTCAAATCCTGTCTCCCCCCACCCTGGACCCCCACCAATTCGCATACCGCCAGAACAGGAGCACAGAGGATGCAGTCTCCATCGCACTGCACTCTGTCCTCTCACACCTGGACAACAACAACACCTACGCCAGAATGCTGTTTATAGACTTCAGTTCAGCATTCAATACAATCCACCCCTCACAACTCATCAGGAAACTGACAGACCTGGGCATCAGTTCCCTCATCTGCAAATGGTTACTGGACTTCCTGACCAACCGCCCCCAACATGTCCGGCTGGATAACCACTGCTCATCTACAATCACGATGAACACCGGTGTACCACAAGGCTGTGTGATGAGCCCTTTCCTCTACTCACTGTCCACTTCCTGCTGTGACAAAACAAATTTCCCACGTGTGGGACTAATAAAGGTTATCTTATCTTATCTTATCTTACTCCCTCTTCACCCACGACTGCAGACCTGCTGATGGTTCCAACACCATCATTAAGTTTGCAGATGACACCACGGTGATTGGCCTCATCAGTGACAACGATGAGGCCGCCTACAGGGAGGAGGTGGATCGTCTGGCTGAGTGGTGCGACACGAAACAACCTGCTGCTTAACACCGAGAAGACCAAGGAGCTCATCGTGGACTACAGGAGGAATGCTGACCCACATCCACCCATCCACATTAAGGGGACGGCTGTGGAGCGTGTGAGCAGCTTCAAGTTCCTGGGAGTCCACATCTCCGAGGATCTCACCTGGACGACCAACTGCTCCAAGCTGGTCAAGAAGGCTCACCAGCGCCTCTTCTTCTTGAGGACTCTGAGGAAGAACCACCTGTCCTCAGACATCCTGGTGAACTTCTATCGCTGCACCATCGAGAGCATCCTGACCAACTGTATAACAGTCTGGTACGGGAACTGCTCTGCCTCGGACCGGAAGGCGTTGCAGAGGGTCGTGAAAACTGCCCAGCGCATCGCCGGAGCACCACTTCCTGCCATAAAAGACATCTACAGGAAGCGGTGTCTGAAAAGGGCTGGGAAAATCATCAAAGACCCCAGTCACCCATCACATGGACTCTTCACCCTCCTGCCCTCTGGGAGGCGCTACAGGAGCCTCCGGACTAAGACCACCAGGTACCGGAACAGCTTCTTCCCCACAGCTGTCAGACTCCTGAACTCTGCCTCCTGACATCTGACCCACGTTAACACATGGACTGAACATGCACACACCCACAATGGACAACTGTACCCTCAAACACACAATAATAACATGGACTGAACCACCACTCACAACCACTAGCACTTTATATAGCCTCTGTAGGAATTATATCTCACTTATCTTAACTGCACTACTGTATAGCTCTGTGTAAATAATCATTCTGTACATTTGATAATTTTTAATCCTACAACTTGTTTACAACTTTCATAGTTCCCATTTCTGTATAACTGTATATCTCAGATTTCTGTAAACTTATTTATTTCATATTCTGTATATTTTTTCGTATTTATATCCTGTTCATAGCCTGTACATAGCTTGTACTCACTACAGCCTGTACATACTTATAGTTATAGAATATTCACAACATACTTCATACCGTGTACATTATAACATACCATAATAGACCCATTTCTGTAATATACAGAAATGGGTCTATCACATATCATTATTATTATCACAAATCATTATTATTGCTAATATATATTGTAATATATCTATATCACTAAAGCACTTCTGGATGGATGCAAACTGCATTTCGTTGCCCTGTACCTGTGCATGTGCAATGACAATAAAGTTGAATTCTATTCTATTCTATTCTAAAATATGAACACAATCTTTTTTCCTATCACTGCATCTTAATAGAGATGTACACCCTACCCACAGCCATCTGTAAAGCTCATTCACAACAGCAATGACTTTCTTTCCTCTGATGTTTCTAATTAAGGAATCTGAGCTTCAGGCAATTTGTTTTCCCTTGCTGGTTCAGTAGACCGTGCCCCTACGCCGACTGAATTCACACATGATGAAGAAAAAAAAAAAAAACAAGACAGGGTAAACTTCTTTGCATATTCTTTGAACCCAAAGTAAAACATTCAGATTGCAATTATTCCTGCTAGATTAGTAAACCTGCCTACTCATCATCCAAATACAACTGGGAGTCTACAGCGGTGAACTTCACCTCTCTGTTGACACTTTAGAGTAAAAATGTATTGAATGACAACAATCTAAAAGTGGCTGGTGTGACAAAAATACAGAGAATTTTGCATTTTAAAGTTTTTTATTTTTTCTGTTTGGTTGATTCTCCCCATTCATTTTTCTCCTGGCTTCCCAAATGCAGCTGTGTCACAAGATTTGGAACTGATAGTAGATTTGTGCTGTATCAAGTCTCACTCCTCACCAAATGGCAGAAACACACCAACACAGTATACTACAATAAGTAGAAGGCTATTAAAGTAATCTACTCATTCTAAAGTAATGTGTAAATGTGCAAATGTTTGAACCTAAAAGCAAGACACAGACAGCATGTGTTGTGCTATAAGTGCTGTTGTACACCTAGAACACACATTTTTGCTTTATAATGTACCTGCATACCAACGATATCAGTTGTAGCTGAACAGCAACATTCCAGTATTGTTTTGTTTTTTTACAGTCTCCACAAAAAGAAACAGAGCGCCTGTTTTCTTCTGAACATTTCCAACATGTGTCTGAGATGTCAGGGGACCAAAAATTCAGCTTTTCAGGGTTGATATAAGTTCTCATTAACCACTTGCGCTGTAATAGCTTTATTCTCGCATTCACTGATTGCTTTGAGACTTTAAGCACGCTGTTTCCCAATCAGCTTCTCGTATGTTTTCTTCTCCATGCCTCCAATCCATCTATGGTGGTCTTTTTATCATAATACATCAGTTGTGAAGAACATAGAAATTTTACCCTCCTGGTTTAGATTTTTAGGTGTGAGACTTTCAGTATGTGATAGTGCTGTTTTGGGGGTTAAAGGTTTATATTGGATGAAATAAAGTCTCTTAAAGAAATACATTTGGGGAATGTTTAAGTTTGACAAAGTTTGACATTTCATAACAGTTCATATGGATGATTTCCATTTGGGGGCTCCATGGGAGCTGTTTTATGTTAGTATTTGCAATTTTGTTGGGGGCTGATTTGTAGGTGTGCACGTGTTGCTCACCTCTGAAATGTAGTAAACTGACTGGCCTTTCTTTGGAATGAATAAAAATAAGGGCAAATAAACTAGAAATAATTCATTAAAGGACAATAATGTATCCCAACTTTTATATCAACCAGTTTACTGCTGAAGATATTTGATGCAATAAGCTAAAATATAGACTAGAACTAGATCTGCGGATTGTAGGAAGGCTGCATCTTAAATCACCTTCTAGTTTTCAATTTTTAACTTGTGCTGAATAATAAAAAAACATGACACATACATGAAAAACTGTGTGTATGTACTACATGTACACATACCTACATCGTTAACTACCAGTCAGTGTAGATTAATTATTCCTAATGCTTAAAATCTGATCTTGCAACTTGCAGGTAACAGATCAGCAAATGAGAAATAAATAAGATTTTCCTGAAATATGAGCATTTCTAACACAGCTACAAACTGTAATGTAGCAGTGAGGTATAGCAAATTAGACTTGAAATTCAATATTGTTACATTAAATTATTAGAAGGAATGATTGTTATGATATTAGCTGCAGGGCAACTGATCCTTTGCTGTCAGGCGAGGTCAGTCAGCAGACATTTCAAATCAGTTACTACGGCATTAGGCAGCTAAATTGTGAAGCACAATAGCTGCACCCCAGACAAGGACTTTGTTATAATGTCAGTTTTAGGTGTACGTTTAGGTAATTCCAAGACTATTACCATCTGTTTGTGCTTGTCGCTCCATGTACCAGGCCTTTAAACAAACACTATTTACTTTGCCATTTCCCTGAGCAAACATCTGCTCAGCTGTGATAGGTTTTAAATATTAGGCAGAAAAGCTTCCCCGAGCTACCTGGCAGTCTCAGAATAAATTATAGTTGACATTTTCCATGAGGGTGATAATGCAGCGATTCTGTGCCGCTGGAAAACAGTTTATTTTCTTGTGTTATTTACATATGGGCTTCTTCCCCCTTTTGCTCGGCTTTCCTTAATGTGTGTGTCAGCTGTGAATGAATGAATACAAAGTATGAATACAGACTTGTGGACTTACCATTTGTGTCCCTGAAATTTTCAACATGTTTTTTGACTTTGTCTCTCACCTTGTATTTCATTTTAGTCTCTACATCTTCCAGTCTCATCTCTCAATCACTCTCTCTCTATGAGTCCATCCAACTGCAGGCAAAAGTGTGAGCACTATGTAATAGCATGGAAATATGAGTAACCCTACAGGGAAAGAAGATGTAGATCTGGTACATGAGGAGAATAAAGATGGCATGGAGTCTGTCAAGTTTTCCTAGCTCTCCATAGCTTAAATACTTATTTCATTTTATTATAGCCTTTATTGATAATGTATTTCTATGTTACACTTCTCACATTACGAAATATTTCAGTGCTTAAAGAAATGTCTTACACTACTAACCAGTGAAAAGTTTATACCACAGCTGCCCAAATTTAACAGTATTGTTAATTACAAAATTATTTTTTGTTTCTGTGGTGGTTAATCCACCAGTGTGGTCAAGCTATTTAATGGAAATTATATTTTTTAATGCTAAAATATAATTATGGTTCTTATCCATGAATTTTCAAATTTACTCTTTTATAAAAACAATCTGAAAAAATAGTAAAGCACATTATTATTTTTGATTAGGATGGCAAATTGCAGTTATTTACTTTCATTCATGAACAACAAAATTCGTTTTAGGTTTTGAATGCTTGTTTGATTCCAGTGTGCCGGCTCATTTTTGCATATATAACCATTCATTCAGCTTTTTCTTTTCCAAATAAATAACAATAAAAATTTTTTTAGCATGAACCAGGTTTTGACAGATTTCTATAATGTTTTTGTTTTTACTTGTTTTTATGATTGTTGACTTGTTGTGCTATAACTGTCTATAGTTATGTTAATGCTCTAATGCTAAGCTTTACCATTTGTATACAAACAAGCGTGACAGTAATATGGCAGCTCTGTTGTCAACAGTTTCTCGCATTCTACCCTGTTCCACCATTAAAAAAAATCAACACTAGGATCTAACTGGGTAAGAGCCTCTCGTTGAACAACCTACTGCAGTGATTATCCAATTACCACATACGAAGACATATCCCATTTTCTTGGAAAAGGTGTTATTCTGTATCGGAAGGGTCAAATTACTGGCTGGCATCAAGCCACAATACAACTAAGGAGATAGAAAATGACCAACATTGGGTTAAGAGCTTCCCAATGCATCACTGAAAACATGGATGCACAGTGGTCTGTCATCTTTAATGAGAAATGTGGTCAGAAAAAATTCTCTTGACGCAAGCATTTGGTGAAATCAGATTGTAAAAAAATAGAATATTGCACATTTCTACATATACAATGCAAAGAGAACTCAAGGGATTGGGACCAAACAGCTGTGTAGCATTAAGTAAGCAATGCATGAATGAAGTTACTACTCCATCATGCCTAGTGTCTATTATACAAGCCCATGAGTGCAGGGTTATAGTCTGGGATTGCTTCAGTTAGTCACATCTAGGTTCAGCAATGTTCATGTGCCCAGAAAATGTTGCCAAACTACCAAAATACACTGAATCACAAGGTTTTTCTATCAATGGATTTTGTTCTGCCCTGATGGCATTGGCATATTCCAAGATGACAATGCCAGGATTCATCAGGCTCAGACTGTGAAACTGTGGTTCAGGGAGCATGAGACATCATTTTCACACATGGATTGGCCACCACAGAGTCCAGACTTTAACCCCTTTGACAGAATTTGGGATGTGCTGGAGAAGACTTTACACTGTGGTCCAACTCTCCCATCATTAATACAAAAGGTTGATAAAATATAAAAAGTGTCTCTCTGGGTGGCTTATTAAATTATGCCACAGCAAATGTGTGCCATTATCAGAGGTAAAGGCAGTCCAATGAAATGTTAGAGTGACTGCTTTTAGCCAGCGGTGTATACTGAAGCAGTGTTGTGTGACTTATCGTTCATCCCTACCTTGCTGTGTGAATCTTCACAATCATAAATGCATGTTACCATTATTTAAAAAAGGAAACACATGGCACCTGAAGAAAGAACAAGTTAAAATGTGTTTTACCAATGCATAAATCTTTTTCTCTCACCAGTCATTATAATGATCCAGTATTAACTTTTAGAAGCTTGGAGAGTTCCTTGGGAATAGAGGATGGTGAATCTCACAAGAGCTGGATATCTGAGTGAACTACATCAAAATTAAATAAATCTCAAATAAACTTGTAGTTAAGTGCTTTGCCTCTTCTGGTCAAATAGAGAGCTAATCAGACCTTTGTTTCAAATGCCAGATTAATATTGCACTGGACTTTAATAACCGGTATGCCCATTTAATCAGATCAGGTGAGAATAATGCAGTTTTTATTCGTTTTGCTGTATTTCACGAATTTCACTGTGATGCACCAAACCACTTTTCTTTACTGTGGGGCAAATGCATCACAGAACATGTTGGGAGAAGCCAATAAACATGATAAATGAACACATCGGCACTGTGTATGTGCCTCCGTGCCTCTTTCTGATTACATACAATATTGTCATCATCTAGCTGTCACACATGATGATGTGTTTGCAGGCTGCAGTTAGTGTTTGGACATTGTGGATGGAGAAGAGAGGTGACTACATGCATGATGAATATCGTTACTACCACGAATGATTGAGAATGTGAGGTACAAATCCTGCTTAATGCTTACTGTAAGGTGGATTTTATAAATTGAAAATTTATATCCACTGGGCTAACAGCAAGATTTGATGATTACAATAATCCATCAAAAAGCCTTTTTATTTTGAAAGTCTTTCATACCTGGTTTACTGGATATGGTGTGAGGAGTTAAGTGCAACAATTAAAAAGACTACAGTCTTTAAACCTCGACCGGAGGCCTGCAGAGTTGGCAAAGAGACTGTATACAGACTGTATATAAAACAAGAATTTCTCTTTAAAAGTGAAGGTAATGCATAAGTGCCTTACACCTGGATTCTTTCTAAAGGTGAAAAAACTTCCTGTAGTTGCTAAAACAGGTCAGACTGTATATATGTCAGGGTTAAAAAAAATTACTATACTTTCTTGATAGTTGTGATTGCCGGTTTTGAGTATTTTATCTCACATCATGCTAAATTTTTAAATTAAGGTCCAGTTTATAGTAAAATAGTCAGAGTTAGGGTGTGTCTGTCTTTTTTAAATTAATAATTTACTTATACAGCAGGAGCTTGGAAGTACTGAGCAGTGTAACTAAAATTTGTTTCAAAGTATTCTTACAGCAAATCTGTAAAGCGTATCTTTAAAACAAACTCCAAAGTTTTGACTTAACGAATTAACCTGTCATTAGAAAAAACAGCCTTTTAATCTTGAGTAACACATGCTCTTACCTTGACCTGGTCCCCTGTTGCTATGTACAGATGAGCTGCTTGAGACTTGAAGCCATGTGACAGAAATAACAGAAAAATATATTTCATTTCTGAAATCCCCCAAAAAGCTGACACAGCTCCTCTTGGTCACATTTTGTAGCATCTTTGCTCATTTTTTCATCATCCTCCATCTGTCTTCATTGTTTTTGAATGCAGAGGCAGAGCCACTACCTGCTGGTAGCACACTGTCACACCACCTGGCCAATTAGTTAGCATTATCCAGCATGCTGTTTATAAATGTTGCAAATCGTCTGCTTTATAAATTGTGACTCATGATGCTTGTCCTTTTAAAAACAATACATTGTGGAGTGTTAACTATCATTTAATTTTTCTCAATTTTTGCATCATATGAAGCACGTGTTGTAAATATAGTTCTCAATTCAGCATGCTCCACAGTGCTCCTAGAGGTCAGTGCTCCAGCCCAAGCGAAAGCTTTACAAGTAAGTACATGAACCAATGGATGACATTATGGTGGCTATATGGATTATTAATTCAGAGTAGTGTATAATCTTGTAACAAAGAGTACATTGTTTTTTTATTAGCTTGCAAAAATTTTGCAAATGCATACATAAACAAAAACAAGTACACAAAACTTACACATTTTGGTCCATTTCATTAATAGGACTATGACAGCTATGTTAATGTTGAACCTCTTATACTATCTATAGTGCAAGGCATTTTTGAAAATAAATCTAAGCTTTTTTTCCCCCTTTTTCACTGCTAGGCTTCTATTTTGAAGTGTGCCAGGGGACGAAATGTCCATTTTGATCTCCTGAGATCAGTTCCAAGTCTCCGACAAGGTGGGAAGAGGAAAGCATTGCAGGGTACGCTTAATAAAGACACAGAGGTGAAATAAAAGTATGAGGCTCATTTTGAACAAATCCCTTTTGTAGCTGGAGGCTTGAGGATATAAGATGAAAGAAATGCAAAGCCATATCACAAAAGTAAAGATAAAGCGAACATCTCCGTATTTCAATGTATAGCAGGAAAAGGGAAACACGTTTCCATGTATGTGTACACACGGCCCTTCCCGACAGCCAAAAATAAAACAAAAGACAAAGCATAACAGTTAGAAATATACTATTATCGATTCCTCTGAAGCTGCATACTCCCCCTCACGCCACGTCTCCACCATCATCCCCCTGCTTTCATCTTGCAGAAGCTGGGGTTGGTGAGAGAGAACAGAACGTGCTTGTGCTTTTCAGAGCTCTCCACCCACCGTGGTCCACAGCAGGGGGAGTCTATAACTCCAATGTACCCTCCCCATCCCACTCAAGCTCTGAGGCTTCATGTAGTACCCTTTCAGCCTGACCTCAGCCTTTAACAGCAAGTACAAAACCATAAAGAGACCACCTCCCTGGATGCCATCGCATTGCACCAAAGCCTCTATTACCGAAACAATTTTAGGTGAATTCAGGGAAAACTGTCAGAGGTGAGGAAGCCTAGCTGAAAAGTTAGCTGAAATGATTTCTAACATCTAGCAATAACGAGCCAACTGTGTTATATAGGTTTAATTTCAATTAAAGTGTTGTTCTCCCTTGTAGAGAGCTGTATCCCTATTTTCACAAGATATTACATGTATAGAAAAAAAAATAACAAGGAGCTTCCAGCTCTTTAAAAGTGAAGCGAATCCAAAAGGGCATCTTTCTAAAGGTGAAAAAATTCCTGTAGTTGCTAAAAAACGTCAAATTGAAGAGTAGTCTTGGTTAAAAAAAAAGTATGTAGAGTAAAAAATTAATTATCTGTTAGGTAAATGCCAAAATATGTAAAAAAAATTTCTCTGAAATACACAAAAACAGATCGACCATTTCTCCAGTGCTAGTGACACAATACAAAGGGCAACGCAGGCATGAACATCCAATAAAAGCATTTGAACTTTAAGTTTGTTCACTGGTGCTCTGTTGACAGGTGAGCAGCTACAACTGAAATCAAATAACTTAGTCAACCTTTGCCAGCACTCACTGGTACTGAGTGCAATTAGAACAAGGCCCTGTAATTTACAAATCACCTTGTTTTGCTGTCTGGGGCATCTACGGTGTCCAGCTGTCACTGGGAGAATGAGATGTTTGTTTATCGCAATTAAACAAAGCAGGCAAAAGCAAAAGATTTCACAAATTACATCCAGCCACTTAGGTGCACCTATCCTACTTGGGAAGGAAAAAAAACTGCAACAGTGCACTGAGATCGAGACACTAGTGAATTCAGAGAATGAGAGATGAACCTGTTTTCTGTTGTATACACAGGAAAACAGAAATTAATCCCAGGACACACTGTAAAGAAAAACTCATACAGGAAATAATCATTTCATTTCCTCCCTCGCCTGTCTCTTTTCAGAATTCAATTTATTCTAACTCTTAATACAAGACATGCCCGAGAGGACTTGAGAGGTCAAAATTATTAACTTTTTTAAAGAAATTGCTCTCTCCAGTATCTCTAGCTTTTAGTGTTTAAACTGTGTATATGTGTGAGAGCAAAAGGTTCACGCTTCCCTATTCTACACATACAAATACAGACACTTTTACTATGGAGCTCTGAAAACTGCAGCCATGAAAAACAAAAGCTTTTTTTCTCGTTTTCAAAAAGCAGCCACACAATTAATCCTGAATTAAATAAACATATTGCAGCATTGACGTATTGTAAGAATATATTAAATCCTGTGTGAATGAATGCTTACATATATTTACCAGCCAAAGCTGATATACTTAATCAGAATGAAAGGTAAAAAGAAAAAGGGGTGATAGACCTTGTTTTTCAGTCTAGAAAGGCAATGGTCTTCTATATAAATATAATCTGTTGTTAGGTTGTTGCTAGGTAACATGGTATTAACTGATATATATATTTACCTTTGCAGATATAAATTACTGTAGCCAAATTAAAATGATACAACGCTTTCACAACTGTTGATGCAGAAATGCTACAAATGGCTAATTTTGCCCTGTTGGCAGGTGGTTGCTAGGTGATGCTAATGTGGCAGTATGTCTTATAGATAAGAACCATAGTGGTCTAAGATATACCTGTTTTCCAAGTTTGGTTGCTCAAATCCTGATTGTGTAGGAAGAATTGGGGGAGAGATGGACAGAAAGTCAGCTCACATTCAAAGCCATCTTCTTGTGCACCTCAGGACCATTTGCAACAGCTGCTATGTTTGAATTTTCAGTCCTGTTATGTTTCCTTGTACCCCTGTGTTGCATGCAGGATCTCCTTCCTTTCAAAAAAGCAGTCTTTTGAATTTAGTGGAATTCTACACTTATAGTGTGATACTGTGGCAATAAATCACAGTGTGCAACATGATGAATGTCGGAGAAAATGATGCGCATTCTTTCACTCTCATTTCTCACCTGATTTGCTTCCTTTGTGTTTGAGATTGTGGAAAGAAACAAACAAAAAACTGTTCAGTTTTAGCCAGATCACCAGTTTAATGAGCCTTCAAGCAGGTAATCATAGTTTGAAACCAAACTGATTGTTTACTCTCAGCACACGTTTGAAGTCCCTGGTGAGATTACAGACTGATCTAAAAATAATAGCCACACTGAAAGCTGTCTGGATATGCCAGAGAGGATGACCTTTATTGGGAGATCATCCAATTATACAATTTTTAGGGTCATTTTCTCAGAATGTTTCAATCACACTTTGATATTAGTCTATATTTGTTAGTCTATTCGTTTCTTATTTAATTCTATACACTATGTGAGGTTGGCATAACTGTAATTCAGTTGTTTTTACATGACAATAAATTAAAAATCTTGATTTGAAAATGGTGACTGTGAGGAGCTGAGTGAATACTAACTGAGGCAGACTGTAGTGTGCAGCTTCTTTAAAACTCATCCAAATAGTATGAAGTAATTTTTCAAAGCCCTGTTTTTCACTCTGTATGTGTATGCCTCATGTTCTACACGCAGAGCAGAGCGAAGCAGTCAAGAAAAAGGGAAACAATGTTAAAAACAAGTCGTAAGATGCTATGTTTTTTCTCTAAGAGCTAACAGAACTATCATGAAGTCCTTGGCCCAACCGTTAAAAAAAATGTAACATCCAATATTTGATATTTCTGCAGGTCTACAGATTATCCTGGCATGTGTCATTCTGTCATACGCAAAAGAGTGAAATACAGTCATAATCCAGTCGCCTGAACTGAATATTGTCTTTGAACTGCTATTGCCCAGTTTTCACTTAAAACTTTTCACTGATTTAAGCGTCTGGGCAATTTACAATTCAGCCTGCCAGCTGCTCAGAAATGGAGCAACAAGACTGATTTTAAAATTTTGGAGCTGGAGCCTGGGATATTTATTATTCAGAAGCTGGGCATAATTTCCACATACTAGCAGCACATAGTATTTTCTGTATCAGAATACAAAGCATTTTAAAGACTATTCATAGTTTAACTCTAATTTTTAATCTTATGTATTAGGTTAAGTGGGTGCACATGTTTTGCCCTTCATTTTAGAGATTTGCAGCTGTGCGATTTTGCAGAAAGCATAAGAACACATGATTAGAAACCTAATTTCACATCTGGTGTGACAGCTATGGCATCATGTGGAGCTTGTGAGTAGTCACAACACTACTCATAAGCTCCACATGAATGCACATTCCAACTAAGACCACACTGAACTCAGTGTTCGTGGAAGTCCCTGAAGGATCACGGAGCGGTGTGATCAGGCACTCATCTGGCTCAGCCTCTGCCTGCAGCCCAAGGGACCCAAGTCTTGTATCAATGGCATGACAGTATATGTACACTGTACTACCACAGAATTAAACTCGCTTTAACAGGTGGCCTATTTGGCTACAGCACTTTAATTAATACCAACGAGGCTTTCAGCTTTGAGTTTTGGGTTCATCACTCAGTCAACTGTGCTTTTGTGTATTTTGTTTTTCAGCTGCTTACGGCTAATTTGAAATATTGCCTCAGAGATTATCACTCTCTTTCATCCAGAGCAGTTCAAGAAGAGTTTTGATTGACTTGGCAATAACTGCACGGGAAAATCACAATGAAATTTAGGCGACATACAACAAACACACATCATTTGTGTTGTGTTTTTCTCTCACTAAGGAAGAGAATCAATTATAAAGCCAAAAGTAACAAATATCTGAACATACAGTACAGTTTAAAAATTTGTATTTTAATATTAGATGTTTATAAAGCATGTAATTGTATACAGTTTTCCACAATTAATCATAAAATGGCATAAAAAACAGTTCACACAGCCTACATTTTTAACAAATCCTTGCAAAATTCTCATTACACTGTAGTTGGTATATTTTTACAACATTTCTAATATCACCCATGACCTAGACTTTCTAAATGTATGTTTTTTTCTTCTTCTGTCATTTCACACTCTATTACAGCACTACTTATTTCACCATTACCCGGCAGTGCTGTCTGTGACAACGCAAGTGTCTGACTCAGCAGATCAGACATTTATTGGTCGTCATTCTGATTGTGATCTAGTGAGAATAGAGCAGCTAATTTCACAGTATCCCACTGGGATTCACGTGTTTCCCGTTCTGCAAAGTCTACCCAGAATTTTCAGTAGTGGGGAGACATCAGACTCGAGTTCATGTCCTGACTTGAGTTCATGTGTGACAATAGCTTTATTTGGCTTTCTGATTTTTAATGTTCTGTTCCAAGTATTGTAAATTCAACATCACTGCAGATTCTCTCAAACTACACACAGTGACCAAGTTTCATTAATGATGCACTGAGTCTGAAGGCTGTTTACCCTGCTCTTCAACATGACAGTGCAATTAATCAAATGTTTATTTTCAATTAGAATTTTGACTTCCACCAATTCTGAAAAAACAACAACAACCCATACAGCAATTATCCTAATTATTATTCCTTTTCGTAATAGTGCTCTTGTTTTGTGTTGAGGTATAAATGCAGAGCACCTCTTTCTGCCCACTCTAAAAGCTCAAACTAACTCCCCAACATACTGAAGCAGGTTTAGCTCAGGTGCATGGAAAACGATGGAAAAAGGCCCATGATAATAAAAATGTAATTAAAAGTTTAACAAGTGCATGACGTTTCAAAAGTAACCGTGCCCTGAGCGATGATCATAATAAATTGGTACCTCTTCATGCTGGGTCTGGCTGTAATCTGAGAAAGTGACGTTAGCTGGTAGCAGAGATAGAGAGGCTAGCTACTTTCACAAGAATACAACACAAGTATATGCAGGATATTATCAAACACGCTTTCAATTACCTGCACTGAAAGAGACAAAGCAAAACAAACAACTCTTCCTGGTTTTTACCTTTAAGCAAAACCGCTATTTTATTTGTGTTGTTATTGCATTGTGGAAGTCTGAGTGAGACTGGATTAATTCAAAATTGCCACTGCAGTGCTTTTTCCTGTCATTAGTTTTACACCCTGATTGCATTTATGTCATTATTCATTAGGCTTTAAATCCAGGTTGCACCAATTATTGTTTTTCTTTGATTTTGAGAAAAAAAAATGAACGTGTGCCTGCGTGTGGACTTTGTTGGCACTGTGGAAATGTGGGGCTCATTCTTATACAGGTCTGCTTCAAATGTCCTAAAGTAATCAATCATATTCACTTAAAAATGAAATTAACCTCCCAACAAACATAGATGTTTACATCTGCACTGTAACTGCAATAAGTTAATTAACCGATTCGCACTACAACCTGCTTTGCCTCTTATCTGTAGTTATTTTTATTTAATTTAATAACTGTACAGTACTCTCTGTATATAGTAACCATTGTCCTTAATGTAAATATGTAAGAAAAATTGTGTATGTTTCTGTTCCGTGTCCTGTGTACTGTTTGTTTGTATATGTGTCTTTTTGGCTGCTGTTACGACCAAATTTCCCCTTGTGGGACAATTACAGGATTATTCTATTCTATTCTATTCTATTCTATTCTATTCTATTCTATTCTATTCTATTCTAACCAGCAAGCATACATCAACCTCTAAATGCAATGCAACAAAAGTGCCTAAAGGTCACAGAATTAAATTCAAGTCTTAGACTTAATGACACACGATGCTCTTTAGGGTGTCAGCCTTCCTGACATGAGCATATTAAAAGTGGTAATGCCTTATTGTGCCAATTTAGACTTGTGTTAAGTTGTTTTAGCATCTTGCTTCACAAGTTGTACTGTTCATTTATGATACTACATGCGCAGACAGACACACACATGCACCTATCTTTGCATTTTTCAAATAACAGACTTGAATGTTAACAGAATATTAGTTGGCCAACGTCTTATTGATGAGGTTGTGATTGCTTTGCCTGCAGGATGCCACCTGTTTGGGTGTGGGTGGACATCTATCAGTGATGCTGACGTACACAATCATTACCATTAATGCCTTCCACTCCCTTCTCTGTTTAAACGCAATAACAACATCAGGGATTGCCATGTGTAACTTTTCCTTAAGTAGAACCACATCAAGTACCTCCTGACACTGCATACATATCAGAGCATTGACTCTCTGCCTGATCTCAGCACCGCAAATGATCTAGTATGAGCTCTGCATCTATAGAAGTTCTTGGAGTTAATTAGCATCAATATTTTTTGTAGTGGCTCTTTAGGAAAGGGTACATATCAATCTTAATGTGTTTCTGAACACCAGCTGCTTTATGACTTTACCTGTTTGCTACAAGGATTTGTTGCAACACTGAGTAATTATGTTACGCATATTTCCGAAGCTAATAAATATTAGATTGAGAAAATAGGGTCTAATGGGCTCTGAATGCAGAATTTGGAGCAGGAGTGCGACGGAGAAAAACAGACAAAAAGACAGACGCAAGATATGAGAGTTTTGATTGGTGGGCTCGATAAGTTCATTTGAAAGCCTGGAACATTCATTGTGCTCAAGTGGTCATCTTGTGGCTCATTTGTGAGAGGGCTGAGCCATCATCATCAACCACTCAACCATTAACACAATGCAGTCCCTCTGTTTCTCATCTCTGCTTGCTGATACTTGGCTGTGTGTGAATCAGAGATGTTTAAAAAAACACAGAGAAAAGCTGGCCGGATCAACAACACTAGAAGTTCTGTTTTGACCACTCAAACAGCAGATGCTGTAAATGCGTGGGATCTAAAAAAGAAGTACAATGAATGACATAAAACACGTATAGGTGTTGCTGTGTTAATAAGCAGTCGGGCTGCTTTAAACTCAAACAACAAGGTGCTCCAAATTCATCAGTGGAAATCTAGTAAAGTACTGAAGTACAATTGTGCATTACGGCCTGGTTCTGCCGGAGGTTTCTTCCTGTTAAAAGGGAGTTTTTCCTTCCCACTGTCACCAAAGTGCTGCTCATAGGGGGTCATATGATTGTTGGGTTTTTCTCTGTATCTATGAAGCACCTTGAGGCGACTTTTGTTGTGATTTGGCGCTATATAAATAAAATTGAATTGAATTGAATTAAATTACTTATATTTTACTTGAATATTTCCTCTTCATTACACAAAATTCAGTCAAAGCATCACAGAACCTGTAATGTGCACAAAATATAATTAACAAAATAAATACCATGGCAAAGGCAAAGATTTACAGTTATTTGTATCTGATGCTGCAGACTAAAGAAGGAGATACAGGGAGTGCAGAATTATTAGGCAAATGAGTATTTTGTCCACATCATCCTCTTCATGCATGTTGTCTTACTCCAAGCTGTATAGGCTCGAAAGCCTACTACCAATTAAGCATATTAGGTGATGTGCATCTCTGTAATGAGAAGGGGTGTGGTCTAATGACATCAACACCCTATATCAGGTGTGCATAATTATTAGGCAACGTCCTTTCCTTTGGCAAAATGGGTCAAAAGAAGGACTTGACAGGCTCAGAAAAGTCAAAAATAGTGAGATATCTTGCAGAGGGATGCAGCAGTCTCAAAATTGCAAAGCTTCTGAAGCGTGATCATCGAACAATCAAGCGTTTCATTCAAAATAGTCAACAGGGTCGCAAGAAGCGTGTGGAAAAACCAAGGCGCAAAATAACTGCCCATGAACTGAGAAAAGTCAAGCGTGCAGCTGCCAAGATGCCACTTGCCACCAGTTTGGCCATATTTCAGAGCTGCAACATCACTGGAGTGCCCAAAAGCACAAGGTGTGCAATACTCAGAGACATGGCCAAGGTAAGAAAGGCTGAAAGACGACCACCACTGAACAAGACACACAAGCTGAAACGTCAAGACTGGGCCAAGAAATATCTCAAGACTGTTTTTCTAAGGTTTTATGGACTGATGAAATGAGAGTGAGTCTTGATGGGCCAGATGGATGGGCCCGTGGCTGGATTGGTAAAGGGCAGAGAGCTCCAGTCCGACTCAGACGCCAGCAAGGTGGAGGTGGAGTACTGGTTTGGGCTGGTATCATCAAAGATGAGCTTGTGGGGCCTTTTCGGGTTGAGGATGGAGTCAAGCTCAACTCCCAGTCCTACTGCCAGTTTCTGGAAGACACCTTCTTCAAGCAGTGGTACAGGAAGAAGTCTGCATCCTTCAAGAAAAACATGATTTTCATGCAGGACAATGCTCCATCACACGCGTCCAAGTACTCCACAGCGTGGCTGGCAAGAAAGGGTATAAAAGAAGAAAAACTAATGACATGGCCTCCTTGTTCACCTGATCTGAACCCCATTGAGAACCTGTGGTCCATCATCAAATGTGAGATTTACAAGGAGGGAAAACAGTACACCTCTCTGAACAGTGTCTGGGAGGCTGTGGTTGCTGCTGCACGCAATGTTGATGGTGAACAGATCAAAACACTGACAGAATCCATGGATGGCAGGCTTTTGAGTGTCCTTGCAAAGAAAGGTGGCTATATTGGTCGCTGATTTGTTTTTGTTTTGTTTTTGAATGTCAGAAATGTATATTTGTGAATGTGGAGATGTTATATTGGTTTCACTGGTAAAAATAAATAATTGAAATGGGTATATATTTGTTTTTTGTTAAGTTGCCTAATAATTATGCACAGTAATAGTCACCTGCACACACAGATATCCCCCTAAAATAGCTAAAACTAAAAACAAACTAAAAACTACTTCCAAAAACATTCAGCTTTGATATTAATGAGTTTTTTGGGTTCATTGAGAACATGGTTGTTGTTCAATAATAAAATTATTCCTCAAAAATACAACTTGCCTAATAATTCTGCCCTCCCTGTAAGGACTCATATCAGTTGGCTAGGCAGAGAGACTGAGCTGAAAAGGATATGCAGCAGGTTAGGCTGATTAAGGATAGAAATGGAAACGTAGTAACAAGTGAAAACAGTGTGTTGAGAAGGTGGAAGGAGTATTTTGAGAAACTGGTGAATGAAGAAACTAAGAGAGAGAGGAGGATGGATGGAGGCGCAGAGGATTTCTAAGGAGCAAGTGAGGGCAGCTATGATAAGGAGTGAAAATGGAGTTAGCTCAGATGGCAAACCTGTGAAGATATGGAAATGTCTACGAGAGAGGGCAGCAGACTTTTTTAATGAGACTGTTTAATACAATTGTGGAAAGTGAGAAAATGCCAGAGGAATGGAAAAGAAGGGGACTGATACCAATTTTCAAGAAAAAGTGTGATGTGCAAAGTTAGCTAGTAACCACAGATGGAAAAAACTGAACAGCCATAGCATGAAAATATAGGAAAAGAGAAAAGCTAGGTCAAGGACAGATGATCAGTGAACAGTAGTATGACTTTATTGAGAGATCTAGTGTGAATGATGAGAATGTTAGGGAGGCAGATGATGTGCTGTGGTCACCCCTAAAGGGAAGAGCTGAAAGAATAACTCAATAGATTTCAACTAGGGGAAACATTTTTAGTTAATGGGTCGTCTAGATTTGATGTCATATTACCGTTATGTTCACTTCCACAACTGCATATTGATTATTATAGATTAACCTTCTGTTAATAAGCAGTAAAGCATTTTTAAGATATCTACTAAAATTTGCATCCCTTCAGGCTCTCAATATTCCACTTTTGATTGTTAATATCTGTTGTGCTAAAATGCTACAAAATGTTAATTTAGCTCATAAGATGCTTTTTGGGACATTTTCACCTTTAGTGGGCAATTTATCCTGAAGAGGCTGACAGTGAACATGAGGCAAAAAACATGTACATACTTAAAGATATTGCTGTTAAGAGGTGTAAACCTTAGAAGACTGTGTAGGGTATGGAGTAATTGCTGCTCCATCTGATTTATCACTGCTGATGACTGCAGACGACGAGACTGCATCTAAAATTTAACACAACCCATTCGAAAAGTGATAAATGGTGAGATACCAGACATCAAAAAAGAGAACGAAAAAGATATTTCAGCAAATAAAATACAGTTCTCGATTTGTGAGTGGTATTATTTTCTGTTCAGTGCATTACACCGAGTTATACTTGTTTACACAACATTCTTACCTGTGTATATTCTAACTCTATTACTGTATCTAAAAAATGTAAAATTATATAAACATTCACTAAATGATTTTCATTAGGGCGATCGTGGCTCAAGAGTTGGGAGTTTGCCTTGTAAAGTTTGCCCCAGGGCAGCTGTGGCTACAACTGTAGCTGCCTCCACCAGTGTGTGGATGACTGGGTGTGTAAAGTGCTTTGGGGTCCCCGGGGGGGACTAGTAAAAGCGCTATACAAATACAGGCCATTTACCAAAATCTTTTTTGTATTTTTTTAAATCTTTTTTTAAGCTCACATTAAGCTATTTATATAAAGCTATTCAGCTATATAATATTATATAATAATAGCTATATATACCCTATGATTACTATATTATATATATATATAATATATATATAACTATATATATTATATAGTGTATATATATATATCATATTTAACAGTCACATAGATGGGTCTCAGCATAAAAGAGGGTACCAATTATAAATCTTTGTCTAACTAAAGAAGTTAGACTAAATATGGAAAGTTGTGCAGAAAACTGAGTTTGACACATTGGCAGGATGAAGTCAGAACCCAAAACGAGTGGCTTCAAAATTGTTATAGATATGTTATAATGAAAATGTAAACTGTAATGTAAAAGTTTAGTTAGATCATTTGCCTTAAAATTGATAAAGAATGCCATTTCTGGGGGGAAATCGATACCTGAAAGAGCTTTTCTTATGGCAGCAGCAATACTGTTTCGGAGCCCAAACTCCCACAGTCACATTGCTTTCCAGGAAAAGCACCAAACAAGGCAGCCTGTCTATTGTGTTGAGGACAGTAGAGGAACACATTCCTGACAGCTCAAGGGAATGAAGCATTGTGCTGCTGCTTCGTCTGAAGAGACAATGACAGACGAGAAAAGGCCACAGGAGACAATTTAAACTGAGTCGGTTCGTCTCCATGGTGACTCCCTGCTTTGAAAAGCTGCTCTGGTTCTTCCAGTCTGACTTGGTGCTAACAAGAGGTGTTGTCTATGCTTAAGTCTAAGCATAGACAACACCTCACAATGATGAGGTCTTACAGGAATCATCATGAGTTATTGGAACTTTAAAATAAGTTGAGAAATGTGTTTATAAACCTCCATAACTTTTCTTATTGGTCAGACAATTGATATTTCAGTAAGATGAACAGATGAAAACCAGATGTTCAGTAAAGTTTAGATCCAGAATCTTAGCTGTAGACATGTTGTATACACCAACTGTAATATGTTTTTGTTATTGCATTTCTTTGAAGTTCTGAAGCTCTGTGGTTGCGGCTGTAAAAATAGTTAAAGCCACTGAAGCTATTTAAAAGCTAAAATCTTTGCACTTCACTTACGCTCATTTCATGATTTGACATCAGAACATTATGAACTGTGAGAGGTTTGAGGGCATAAATGGGTGGAAATAGGTGGAATTATTCCACGTAGTATAAGTGCAGTGAACTCTGTGAATTCTTTCAAGAAGAAACATCTTTGAACACCTTGAATGAAACGAGAAAAAGAAACATTTGGTTACCTTGTTATCATGAACCTAGAAGAGTCAAAAAATGGTTCAGTGACACTGTGAAGCCCAACCAGAACCAGTCTTCTGATTCAGCTTGATTGTGGAAAAAGAGCAACTACCCAATGACTTCCATTTATGTAGTCCAATTCGTGTTCTTCTATTATTCTTGTGAGAGTTTCCTTCTAACTGAGAACTATCTTCCAGTTCTTATGCGTGCTTTCTTGCACAGACAGAACAGTAGAATTGTGTAAGTGCAGCTACTTCTGTGCAGATATACTAACAAGGAGAGCTAAATATCAGGCAGTTTGCTTCCCTTTTTCAGATAAGATGAGCAGGGGTCACACCACTGGGAGAAGAGCGTTCGCATACATCAAGAATGATTCTGCCAGTATAAATCTTGGAAAAAATTCTGAAACACAGCATCTAACCAGATACTTAATATGGATGGCATTACCTTCCCCTCCGAATCTACTGTGAGGAATCTTGGAGTAATTTTTGACCAGGACATGTTTTTTCAACACACACATTAACTCTCATCCCACCGACCTAACATGTAACAAACATGGACTGCAGACTGAGGTCCCTGGGGACCCCTAGAATTATTTACTGTAAGAAACAATCATAATAGCAAAATCATAATAACAGCAAAACTATCTTCTCAGAGCAATATTAGTTGTGTAATACACGTCGATACCATTAATTTGTATATTTTCTAACATGGAAAGCTATGCTTTTTCTTCAATACAACCTGCAGCTTTTATTCAAAGTACAAAGGCTTTTTCTTTAGCCTCTGGTATCCCTTAGTTTTCAGTAATATCAAGTAATTATTTGTGCTGGATTTACATGATGAAACCAGTCAGGGTCATTTTCACTATAAAATAACTGAAATAAACATACTAACATAATAAATACCGGCTAGCCCAGAGATGTAATCTCTCCAGTCTGTCCTGGATCTGCTCGGGGCCTCTTCCCAGCAGCTGATGGCTGAAACATCTCACCTAGGAGTCCAGAAGGCATCCTTGTCAGACACCCATCCCACCTTAGCTGGCTCCTTTGGTAAAGAGGAGTAGTGGGTATACAATATTCAGAACCCCTCCCAAATGAATACATTTCTGCCACTTGTATTCAGTCTCATTCTTTCAGTCACTACCCAAAGCTTGTGAGATAGTTAGATGAAGATTCAAACGCAGATTGATCTGTAACTCAGCAGCTTCATTTTCAACATGCCAGCACAACATCCTCGTCACTGCAGACACCACACCACTGCTCCACACTCACACTATACATGAACAGGACACTGCTCTGTCTACAAAAAGTAATGAAGAGAATCTTGGACAAAGGGCAGCTCTGCTAGAGACCAACAACCACCAGGAATGAATCAGACTTTTGCGGACAGTGTGGTCCAAGCTGTCACTTTGGTTGTACAGGGACCAGAAACAACTAAAGCTAAACACACAATACAGAAATAACATCTACTTTGCCTCATGCTATGCTCAGGGCATGCTGGTATATCACTAGAAGAGCAAACAGTTTCTATCTTCCTGTCATTGTTTCAGGAACAAACGTTAACAATCTTTTCAGTGTTACGTTAAGTATTTTTTCAGTATTTTTCAGAGACGTGTTTGACAGTAACAAGCTTTTTGTTTTTGTTAAACATTTTTTATTGTTCAACAAAACCTTTTGAGTTAATTTGCTAAAAATGTCATACTGTCAGGAAAATACTCGCAAATATTATGTTTATAGTGCTCTTAGAAAGACAGTTAAAGTGATATCTTTTATTTTATTAAAATGTATTTATTATATTATTTATTTATTAAAATGTGCCAGCCGCTAGCTTTGTTAGCCCAGTCAAATTTAGTATTAATATTTACGTTACCAACCTTATGGACATTTTCAAATCACACATGTGGAACCAGTGTGGTCCACTGCATAGAGGTCTACTCTAGTACATGTAGAGTATATGTGTTTTTGAATATGCTATAACTGTGGTATAACAAGGTCCACAAGTAGGTGACATATACCGGACAACAACCCATACAAAGAAAAAAGCACAATAAAGTAGTGAAAAGTGGCATTATTGTACTATTATTGTATTATTATTGTAATTTATTAAAAGTGTCAAATTAGGGCTTATCTGTCTGAAAAAAAATCTTGTGAAAAGAACACTCCTTTATCTCAACATGCTTTCCACAGCAGGAGACTAGGACATTACACACACGCTTACTCGTCAATGATGGGATTAGAGAGACATGCTGTATCACGTACGTAAGAGTATGACTGCCCAGCATGCTGGCTAACTGAGTCAGCCAGGGAGTACTCAGATACACTGCACAGAAACAAACCAATGAAGAGGCACTGAGAGAGCAAAGATGCTACTGTGCATATGTCTGCAACAGTTAAGGCTCTTGCAGAGTGAACACAGGCGTCCTGCAGAGCCTCTGATCCTGTTGTGGTGTGTGGTTGTCTAATAGCCAATGAGACAAACACTATTTTGAAAGAAAGTTATTTGTGTCAGATGAAAAGTTCTGTCTGATGGTGGCTATATGCCAAACATAACGAGCGTGCACCAAGCACCAAGCACAGCAGGTGAGATGACTCTTATGCGTCACTCTTTAAAGGTGAGAGAAAAGAGACAACCCTCACCCTAAAAGAGCTGTTCATGCTGTTAGGCACAGTATGTACAGTAAAAAGATGGTTTTGGACGTAAAGTAGCAATGCTCCCATCCATATGATATTAAGGGAGGATGGCAAGCACATATGTCATTCACTATCTTAACTGAAGTCGAGATTAAAATTAAAAGAGAGTATTTTAAGAGGTTTGCGCTACTGGATTAAAAAGGGACTGCAGTCGGTAAATTACACAGATGCTTACAGCAGCTCTCCATCCCTTGGACCCTTTAAGGAAATGCTTTATTTAAAGTGCACTGTTTGTACCCAAGACATAATCTCTCCAGTTTAATCGTCATGACAAATAGCTGATTTAATACAGACGACACATGGATGTAAAAAGTGGGAAACTGAAATTTTTTCCGCCAGTTTATGCCAAAACCAAGTGTTCTACAAGAGGCACTCTGATAAATGGAAGGAGGCCATTATGATCAGGTCACCCAGATAAAACCACCCCTTGCAGAAACCTTTCTGCATAGTGACTTCAAAGAAACTTCTACACAGTTGGAGATGGTGTGCAAAGCAAGAGAATGGCTGATATATTAACTGCGTGTGCTAATACAGTGCTCCTGTCAACGTGCAGGAATCTTCTGTTCTTATGAATGATTGGCAGCTTTCTGCTTTTTGGATGTGAATGAATCACCAGGATGCATATTGTTGAGCACATGTTGATGGGCAACATGTGGGATGGCCACTATTAAGTTGCACATGTTGAATGGAAATGCCATTTTCTTTATAGAGAAGAGATTTTCTCCTGGCAGCCCTTAAACACAAACCATACTTGTTCAATCTTTTTTGATCTTACTGAATAATTAACATTAAAGTCTAACATTTAACATGCTAACTGAGGCCTGCAGAGTCTAAGACGTAGCTTTTGGGGTTTTTATACTTTCTCTGAGCATTGCACAACCTGACCTTGGGGTGAATTTGCTGATATGTCAACTCCTGGGAATATGTGACATTGTGTTAACACACACCTGAATGCTCCAGACCAGCACACTGCCAGAACATCTGCTTTTATCTGGCTGAGACCTTTTTAATTCCCAGCAGTAAGGTTGTATTAAATATTTCACAGGATTGCATTTAGTCCCGTTGTTTTATTTCATATTTTCAGCAACTTAATGTTTTGTGGTTCATCTCATTGCAATTTTAAATTCTTAAGAATATCACAACTAAAATCAGGTAAAGCACATTTTACTCATATAGTATTATATGCATATGTACTTTATGCATACTACTATGGGCCAGACTACCTACAACTTTGCATTCTGCTTCTTCTGTGGGATTCATCACACAGACACAGCATCCTGTGAGGACAGTTGGCATTACATATATGGCACAGTCTTTTTTGCATATGTATTTAAGCCAACTTTGCACAAATAATTGGAGTGAATATCAATCAATATCATGATGCTTTCACTTTGAATCAGTCAGGGTAAGTTTTGCTAGTAGTTACAGGTATATTAAAGGAAACCTGGTGATAAGAGCGAGAGTAGACAAAGGTGGGCACGCCACAAAAAATATATATAGTTGATCATCCCAAATAATTTATTTAAACACTCAATCACAATACGTGTCAGTGGTTAAGTTGTTGCATAAATAAGAGTTCAAATCTGCTGCAAATTATAAAAGATTTAAAAGTTCTGTCATAAAGTAGTGACACTAGCTGAATACCTGAATAAATATTGTAATTATAATGATTATTTGTGCTAAGAGTCTGGGTTCTTAATATAGCCTTTGTGTTAAGAAAAGGTTGTTGTTGTTTTTTAATCAAATATGAATGCATAAATGTTTCAAAAAGAAACAGTTGTAATGTTATTTAAAGTTGTTGCACACATTATATATTTAAAAAAGCTTTATTTATCTTCAATTACCAGAATATAAACCGTATAAACATTCTGGTAATGGAAGCTTCAGATTAACACAATAATTACAAGGTGGATTTTATTTTGAAGGTGAAACTGAAATATACTCAAGTACAAGAAAGTCTAACATTTTATAACTTCAGAGAATAAAAACAAACAGTTTGAGCTCAGCACATGATATTCTCTCTTATGCTTGAGTGGCATCTGCCAAAGACCAAGATTATTGCTTCTCAGTAAGCCTGGGTTCCATCTTCTCAATCCTTTCTTAAATTATTAAAACAAAAATGTTCAGATACTACAAGCAGAGATGTGCTCTCCGGAGGCGGCAAACACAAGAAAAATCAATAGTGGCAATCACTGTTAGATGTGAGGTGACAGCTATGTGGAAAACAAATCTATGCAATCTCCTGAAGAGTTTTATAAAGAATTGATAAAAGGTAATTCACAGCAGCAGAATAAATAGAAACAAAATGGTCTTGTTTGGCACACACACAGAGCCATGAGCAGCAGCGGGGAGCGTGTGTGCACTCTTTATATTTGACCCTTTGCCACTAAGAAGAGCCATCAAATTACACCAAAAGTGCAACTGACATTGGTGCCTCATTATGGGCCACTTAGAAAAATGCAACAACCACAGCGGTGTCCAAACAAGCAAATCAAGAATACACAATAGCATAATGAGACCAATAATAAGTTTAATAGCCCAGGAAGTAAAGGCCTAGAACTGTCGTTGAGTTCAGTGCTGAACTTCTGGGTTCAGATGAGACAGGGGTATATAGCTGAAGCTGTGGAAGAGTTAGATTACATAAAACACAGAGGACTCCATAGACAGATGTGCACACAATGACAGAACATTAATGGGAAGCTTTTTTTTGTTTTGCACTTTCTTTTATAATTACAGTAGAATCAAGGCCATTTTTGTTGCCACATGTAGCAAATAATCAATCTGTTGTTGATGGGATATGTGACTTTATCAAGTGGAAAGAAACATTCAGTACTGTGCAAAAGTTTTAGGCAGGTGTGAAACAAATGCTGTGAACAAAGAACGCTTTCAGAAATATAAATGATTTTTTATTTTCCCCAAATATATTCTGCAGCAGGACGACGACCCCAAACATAAAGCTAAAGTCATTAAGAACTATCTTCAGAGTAAAGAAGAACAAGAAGTACTGGAAGTGATGCTATGGGCTCAACATCACCGAGCATGTCTGGGATTACATAAATAGAGGCAGCAGGATGTGAGGAAGCCTACATCCACAGAATATCTGTGGTTAGTTCTCCAAAATGTTTGGAACAACCTACCAGGCAAGATCCTTCAAATACTGTGTGCAAGTGTACCTAGAAGAAGGCAAAGAGTGCTCACACCAAATATTGATTTGATTTTGAGTTCTCCTTTGTTCATTCTCTGCATTTTGTTGATTGATGAAAATAAGTTATATTTTTGAAAGCATTCTTTGTTTACTGCATTTTTCCTCACCTCCCTAAAACCTTTGCACAGTACTGTATATTCAACGTTTAAGTGATGTAACAGAAGTGAAGACATTGTTTTATAATTTTGACCTCTGACTATTAACGGCTGACCGGGCATCAGCATTGTAAACTGCTCAGTCAGGCAGAAGTGGAACAGCAGAACATACTGTACAGTAGCATAATGCTGCTAAAAAAATACTACACAATCACTCCCAAAAGTATGTGAGTAAATGCTTTTTGATGTAAAGAAGTCTAAATCAGATACGCACTCATTGGCCACTTTCTTAGGTAAAATTCTTCAACTGCTCATTAACGCAAAGCCAATCAGATGTCAGCAACATTCACTGTCAGTGCATTAGGGATGTAGACATGGTCAAGACAGCCTGCTGGAGTTCAAACTGAGCATAAGAATAAGGAAGAATGCTGATTTAAGTTACTTTGAATGTAGCATGCTTCTTAGTGGCAGAAACTGCTGATCTACTGGGATTTTTTCACACAAACATGTCTAGAGTTTACAGAGTGTGGATAGGAAAAGAGAAACTATTCGGTGAGCCGCAGTTCTCTGAGTGAAAATGCATTGTTGATGTCACAAGTCAGAGAAGAATGGCCAGACTGCTTCAGGCTGATAGGAAGGCAACAGTAACTAGAAGTCATTATAACCAAGGTATGCAGAAGAGCATATCTGAAGGCATAACACAATGTAGCAGATTGGTTACAGCAGCAGACAACTGGTGGTGCTATCTATCTATCTATCTATCTATCTATCTATCTATCTATCTATCTATCTATCTATCTATCTATCTATCTGTCTGTCTGTCTGTCTGTCTGTCTGAGAGAGAGATACAGATGATGCAAATGATGATACTGGACAGAGTCACGGTTCATGATTACTCTGTTGCTCACATGAAAAAGGAATATCAATCTTCCAGCTCAAAACTGCAATTTATTATGGAGCGCTTCGAAATGGGTGCAGGGCTTTGAAATTCAAATTTGATATGCAATTTACTTGATCAATTTAGTTCTCCAGTTGGTTCCAGCTTGTTGCTATGTCCTGTTGACCACTCAATAACATTTCAATGGCTTTAAAATTGGTGTTTTAGTTTCTACATGTTTCCTATTGCTTTTTCAAAAAGGAAAATGTATTTTCCTGTTCTAAGAAAAAGGTGAAAGTACAAGGCCAAATGTATCAAAAAGGGAAAAAAAAGATTAATTGAATAGTCAAACTGCAAAAGACTGAAAGGCTGAGTGTTGGTGGGGCAGCCAAAAAAGCTAAAATGCATGTGCTTGTGTAAGTGAACAGCTATCATGAGATAGTATTTTTAGAAATGCACTGAATCCACATTTTATTGACAGTTGCAACAGTTAAAAAGTACTGTTTAACAACATTTGCTTGTTCAAATACACAAAATTTGCCTTAAATAGACTATCAGCTCAGTTTCACCTCTTTGAGCTGAAACTTTTTCTGTTGGAACATTTTGGAATTCATAAACAAGTTCCACCCAGGCTGGGAAGTCAGCACAGACAAGAAATATAGGTATACATTAAAGGTATGCTTGAGGAAAAATAAATGCGTTGCTGATGCTTATGGCTGAAACTGCTTGGTGCGTCTATGAAGATGTGTCATTTGGTCTCATCTGTGGGCCATGCCTGTGTGTATTTCACATTTATCAGTCTACTTTTTAAGCTTTTCAGCTTGACATTTTTAACTATCTAAAAGGATTTAACACAGCTGCATGGTGAATTCAACAGATGCAATTCAACACTTGTCAAAAATATAACAGTCAGACAAATTTCAGCACATGGTCATTACCACTCCTGTCATTACAGATTAGCAGTAGATAAGCAGAACACACCAATAATTACTCATCTGGTCATAATGATCTCTGCAGTGACTTCAGCAGTTCAACAAAGGACAATAACATGAAGGCACCGTATAAAGATCAAAGTTCAGAGACGAGAGAAGCATCAAAAATGAAGACATGTTACTGGAAACAGACAAAAAATCAACATGTTAATTATGAGGGAAGCAATTCATGCTGCACAAAACAATTTTGTTTAACAAGCCGTATTCATAATGATCTTTATGTCTATGCTGAATATAATCAATGTCATTATCACCAAAACAAGAGATTAAGGGCTGTTCTAATCAACACACTTACAGTAAATAAAGAAAAATGAAAATGTCATGAATTAATGTATTTGTGAGCTCTGACAAAATAATTTACAGCCTCATAACGATGCAGTGATGCAATAATCATTAGTCAACAAAATGACGATTAACATAAATAACATTGCCTGAACAGGATGTTTTAGTGCCAGATGATTAAAAAGATAAATAAATAAAAATGAAAGAACAAGAATATTACCAAACGATCCTCAGTGGCTGAACATGCCCTGTAACTGCAGGAAATGCAGTTTGAATATGTAATGATGTTTGTCTGACAAACTTTGAAGAGGCTTCTTGTGGTGAAAGGACATATAGAAGTCAGCTTGGTCTGTAGATGCCCACATAATTGGCATCCAGAGCAGCTGGAGAGATGCGACATGTTGAAGTGGCCACAGACAGAGCCGGGCCCCTGTTCTGTTTGACAGACGATAACAATTCTAAATGGAGGCTCTGACTCTGTAAGAATGGTAATCAAAGCACAGCTCGAGGCTCCTGTTTATCTGTTTACTTATACTTTGAATGATATCATAGCTGTAGAAGACTTGAAAAGTAGGCAATACTTAAAAACAGTTAAAAAAAAACCTAAAGCAAACTATCACAAGATCAAGACTTGTTGGAATTTCATCAAAAAAGCTGTGGTTGTATTGTTTACTAGCCCAGTGGCGTATTAACCTAACCAGCGCAGACAATCTGAGAAAAAAATCATGTAAAGGCAGTAATCTGTGAGACACATCTGTTTCATTCTTTAGTATGTTTCTGCTGTTTCATATTTAAAAGTAATGTCACTGTTCACTGGTGGCTCACAGGCAGTTTAGAAAAACAGCACAGCTGGAGACATTAAAAAGCAAAATCAGGCCAGCTGTCAGACTGTCACCTTACAGTCCTTTTATGGCAACTGTTAGTTAGGCCACCCAGCTTCTATGCTCTCAAGGGTTTAAAGGCTTTGACAAAGCGATGGCTTAGTAGCTACGATGTCCAGCTGAGTGACAGCTTTCACATTTTAGCATCATTATACAACTACTGTATATTTTGGTTTGTTAAACTATCTCAAGGGAGCAAGTTTACACTAAGAAAAGAAGTGGTAGTTCACTGTCTCAACAATTAGCTTTCTCTTACATAACTTTTTTGTTGTTGTTACATATCGTGTGGTAAAACTGGTTCATTCCTCATTTTTTTAAAAATACTTGCTTTGGAATATTTATTACTTGGTAATTAAGGCCAGTGTTTAATGCAAAAATACAAAATGAGTCAACATGTGTATAATTACTAAAAAATGACTTCTGAAATTTAACCCAGTACTTTTGACTAATGACAAACTACCAACATTTATATCAGATGGAGGGAAATTTCCAGGGTAGGGAATGGAAAATGTCAGAGGGGAGGAGTGGGGGAAATAAAAGATTAAACACCTCGAACATGTCACAGCTTCACTACTGGAGCTTTTGCAACAACTGCACAAACAAAAATCATGACTTCCTACAGGGTGACATGATGGTTAGCACTGTTGCCTTTTTGCAAGAAGGTATGTGTCCTTTCCATGTGGAGTTTACATTTTCCCTATGCCTGTGTGGGTTGTCTATGGATACTCTGGCTTCTACCTACAGTCCAAAGAAATGATTAGGTTACCTGGTGCTTCCAAATCAGCTGTAGGTTTTAACGGTTGTCTGTTTCTTTATGACAAACTGGCAACCTGCCCAGGATGTACTTCACTTTTTTTTGATTTTCCTGTGGAAGTTCCAACCACCTATGACCTCAACTGGATCACTCCTATGCAAATACAAAATGAGTCAGTTTACAAATTTTTCAAAAGGTTTTTGACTGAAATTATTACTTTTTCTCTTCATAAGCTCGAGAGCGCAGTGACGCTCCTCACTCCAATAAATTCATGGAATACTACTTAAATTATGTGTTTGTATTTGATTAACTATTTTGATCTGTGTTCAAATGAATGCTTTCAGAAATCACTAGTGGAAATGTGATAGCATTTCCCCAGTTTATGAAAGCATAGACTGAATAAAAAACAGGTACAGGTAGAAATGATCAGAAAACTCTCTTATTACATGTTAACATCAGACATTGGTTTGCTAATGAGGCCAGATTAAGGTATAATTATGGTAATCACCACTTTGCTTTTTCAAACTGGTGCTTAAATTAGCCAGAAAAGTAACAGAATAAGTAACATTGTCATTCACTTATGATGGCACAATATAAATGCAACACCCCTCTTCCATATGAATATGCTGTTTGTCCTCATTATAACTGATTTAAATGATGTAATGTTGATTACTTTTGACATCCAATCAGAAAGCTTCTTTTACTTCCTTCACGACTTGACTTGCAAGTCTGATATTGAATAAAAAATAACACTTGATTCAAAACATGTATGAAAAACCAACACTTTGTATTATTTAACCATCTGCTGAACTCTGGCTGAATATAAATTGATATTTAAAGGTGAGGTTAAAAAAAGAAGGAACTGAGTCTGTATCCTAGAGCTACATTTGAGACAGTAATGGAAAACATAAATAAACATGCTGGTGTTATTTATAATGTCAGTTAGATATATGCACTGGAGGCTTGGACACACACACACACACGCACACACACACACACACACACACACACACACACACACACACACACACACACACACACGCCAAGTAACATTCATTTACATCTCATTTAAATTAGCTCACACAAAATTCTACAATCAGACTTTTCTAGTTCTCTCTTTGTTTCATGCATTTTATTTTATCTTTAAGGTACGCTCAGTTAACCTTGACGGTCCACTCAGATAATGTAACTGTTCCAGTCCTGTTCCCCTGTCTGCATCCACCTTCACATCACATTGAAGGTTATTAATACATTTTCTTTACCTTTTCTGTGAGCCAAAACCTTGCCAGCTGTGTAGTGAGATAAGGGCCAAGCATCTAAAAATAACGCACTTATTCGGGGTAAAGAGCATGCTGTGTCATTCAAGGTTTGTCTTTGTGTCCTGATACAAACATCTTGAGATAACTTGCAGGGAGCTATACTAGATACAATCACATCTTCTATCCTCCTTGCTCCCTTTTGTCCTTTTCTTTTTAATTTGATGTTCACCTACTTCCTTTTTCCTTTTTGCCTTTCTACTACTTGCTTTCTTTTTCCTACTTTCTCTCATCTATCACTTCCTAATGTCACATTCTTCAGATAATTTTATCTAAAAATGTTTTCGAATTTCCAATCCTTCTTCCCTTTGTACATGTTGATTTTCCCCTAACCTAATTTTACATAATCTTCCTACACTTCCCCTCACTTTGTCGAACTTTGTGTACCAAATTCAATCATATACACTCACTCAGCCAAGTGCAACAGACTGCTCCTACTCTCTCAGAGGGTGAGATCATACAGCAAGCAAAACATGTCATGGACAATTTCACAAACATGCAGAGCAGACAGCCTGACTTTTTTTTTTTTGTGTATTTTTCACATTAAGTAGCAGAGAAACAAACTTAAACTTGTTTAAAGGAGGCAAACTTGTGCCTTTGTCACAAAAGTTGCCATATGCTATTAAACAGCCATCCTTTTAGTGTTCGGTGTAAGACAATCCATAGCGACAGACAGACAGACATGTCCACACAGTTAAACTGTTAAAACAGTGGTTCCCAAACTTTTTTTGCTAGGCCCCCCTTTGTTTTACAAGAAAAATGTTTGTGCCCCCCCCCCTCCACGCACAAACACATCCTCCAACCACACACACCCATATTTTGCTCGATTGCGGTTTATTTCACACCTCAAACATTCAAACAATTAAGCAAATACAAGTAATCTGCAATAAATTACAGGTAGTAATAAAATAAACTGCTAACTCTTTCACGCTACGTCCACACCTACACGGGTATTTTTGAAAACGCAGCTGTTTCGTCCACATGTAAACGGCGTTTTGAATCACCGAGATGTTTTTAAAACTCCTTTTTTGCGTTTATGTGTGGACGAGGAATACAGAGTTCATCACGCAACGTCAAAGGTACGTGCCTTTTTTCATGTGCGCCACGTTATTGTTTACATGAGATGAAATGCAGAATGGCAGATAGAGACAAAATACTGTTACTGTTAATCTGACTATCCTCAGGTTTTACACGCTTACATATACACACGCAGTTACTGTTTCTCCATTTAGAAAGGCAGTGTGATAATCTCGGTGTGATTATTTTACGTGTAGTTGTTTTTTTTCCTGTGTTTTTAGAGATGGACCGATCCGATATTACGTATCGGTATCGGTCCGATACTGACCTAAATTACTGGATCGGATATCGGAGAAAAATAAAAAATGTAATCCGATCCATTAAATATCACGAAAGCACCTCACAAAACTTGCAACACGCCGTAACTCACCTCAGAACGTTAGCACGTCGGAGCAGTATGCATCACGTGATAGAGCGGCTGTGGCATGCGGGACCTGTCGGTGGTCTGGATAGCATGTGGAGCTTCGCTAGCAACCCGGCATTTCATCTCCGACAAAGTTATCCCCGAGAGAAGTAAAGCAAGTGTGTAAGTCCATCTCTGAATGTTTGTAAAGCATTCCTGCGTTAAGCTTAACAAGCGACTGCCTCTTCTGCTGCTACTTCAATCATGAAACTGCTTAATGATCAGCTGATCGGCTTTTCTGTCGCGATCCGTTCTCTTGTTTGTTTTGGCCCACTTTGCACCAGAAAGAGGAAACCAGCGGCTGAACAACAGCAGCACGTTTAAGCTTGATCAGCTGTTGTTAGAATGTATTTAATATTACTTTCTACACCAGGATCTTTTTCTACGTAGCTGACGCTGGTAACTGTGCAGGGGCGGATCTAGCAAAGTTTAGCCAGGGGGGCCGATAGGGCATTAACAGGGAAAAGGGGGCACAAAGACATACTTTTCTTTCTTATTCTCATTTAAAATGTCTAGCTTTTAATAAATAATTATCTGACACCCAAAGTTTTAATTTGATGTAAAATGAATAGAAGTCAATTACTGTATATAGTACTATTAAGTCTAATATATATACCCTAGTAAGCTATAGTACTTTTTCCTTTGGGAAGGTACCATCTGTGCAGTCTGCAATTTTGTTGAAGAAAGATGTTGAATCTATTTAATATTTCTTGAAAAATAATTGATTTCTGTGCATTTTTTTTCACACTGCATCAAATTAAGGTTGATTACGTCGATTAAGCATCATGAGGTGGAGCGTGAGGGGTGGTTCCCTATTTTTTATTTATTTATTTTTGTTGTTGCTGGGAGTTGGAACCCTATTAGTTAGGTTGCTTAATATTTACGCTAAGTACTCTTTAAAATACCAGAATAGGGAGGATGGTGTAGGTTTAAGTTTATTAGATTGATCAGTATTGCTGAACTATGAAATATTTTTTTTTGCATACAGGTATAACAGAATAGCTTTAGTGTAGTTGTTGTTTTAAACTTGAGTATGAACTTATACAAAATGCAGCAAGATATTTAAAAAACAGTTTTGTTGATTAAAAAACACTATATCGGATTCATATCGGTATCGGCAGATATCCAAATTTATGATATCGGTATCGGACATAAAAAAGTGGTATCGTGCCATCTCTGTAATAATATTCAACATTGCTATCAATACATTTTTCAAAAAATGCCTCTCTGTGCAAAATGGGTTTAAAAACATAAACAGCTGTGGGATACTGTTTGTCCGTGATTTAGACAGGGGGAACAAATCGTGGCAGGATCAGCCTGATATTATTTGTATCCCACTGTAACTTTACTGTATAAAGAGCTAACATCTCCAAAATGTCAGGAGTAGTTAGTCATTACAAGAAGTGTTTGTGAACTAAAAATCAAGAATGTGGGATACTGTTTGTCCGTGATTTGAAGAGCCCAGGGCGCTCCCGACCAAGGGAAACCCAATTCTGCAGTGAGAGACCTACCTTGGCACTTGTGCAGGTGAAACCAAAGGGCAGATATGCTTCACCATATTTTCTAGTCTTTGGCTTAGAATGAAGTTGGTTTGGAAACATATTCAGCGATGCTTCACTTCCTGCTTTGCGTTTGTGTGGGCACCCCATGCTAGCAGTGTCCAAGCGGTTTTTTTCTCCCCCTTTTCATACTGCGCTCCCCCCTGCAATGGCTCTGCGGCCCCTCCTAGGGGGCGGGCCCCACACTTTGGGAAGCTCTGTGTTAAACTAACATTTAAAAAATATATTCATTCCAATCCATATGAGTTAGAGCTTATATTTATATTAATATAATTATTATTTATTTATTTATTTAATTTAGATTCACACTGGTATAAAATGGCCTAATTAAAATGTTTACAGCTCCTAGTAAAAATTGTGATCTTCAACTCTTTTACTTTGTAGCAACTTTACTTGGTAAACAAACCACACATATGAGACAACCCATTTTTGTTTAAAAGGAAATTCTGACTTTGTGAAACACACCTAAAACAAATTTAAAAACTATATTTAATTTATGTTTTTCCCAGATTATTCAGAGAAAAAAGTATGAAATCATCAAAAAATCCATCACAATTAATACTTTATTGCTCGCCCTCAGGCTGTAAGCCTTAGAGGTGCCATACCTCATGGTCCGTACCTCAGGCTGTTGCACCTCTTAGGTCGTGCAGCCTGAGGTATGAACTTTTCTACTGAAAAATATTTTTCATCCAGCTGGTTCCAACTTTCTCATAATTGTAGCTGACAGATCAGCTGTAATTTTTTCCCTTGGGTTACACCACTAGTGTCCCTGCAGCTCGCTAAAAAAGCAATCCCTCCATATTTCTGCTATGACTGGCACATAATCCACCTGGTTTGTCTGTGTTCTTAATTACTGTTTTATCATAGTATAAGATGTGATCCCAGGTGTTATGTTGCCTGGTGCAATGTTACCCAACAGGGCCTAACCCCAGCCAAATAGCTTCACCCAATTTTGGGCTCACCACCGGTAGGATCTCATCTCTTTGGTGGAGGAGGCCCAAGCTTCTAATGTTGAGAGATACAGGCAGTCGGGTTTACGTCAAGGCGTGGCTAAAGAGGGGTGGGTGTACTTCTGTCCAACCATTTTGGTTCGTGTATGTTAGCGTTTCTTCCATGTCCATTTAGGTCAGGGAATGGACTCTGAGCATCATGTGTGCTTACAGGCCAAACATCAGCTCAGAATACCTGGAGTACTGGAGTCTCAGGGTAGGTTACTGGAAAGTGTTCCATCTGGGAGACTTCAGTTCTCAAGTGGTCATTGAGAGGGAAACCTGGAGTAGTGTGAGGGAGAAATGACCTGCACTGGCTGAACCAGAGAGGTGTATGTTACTGAACTTTGGTGTTTGTTTGTCTGTAACAAATACAAATTTTGACCATGATGGAAGTCATAAATACACTTGTCACCAGGACACGGTAGGTTTAAGGTTGATAATCAATTTCTTTTTTTACTGTGGTCATCTGTGACTGCATGTCTTGGACATTTGGGTGAAGACAGCAGCTTATAGTCTTTATGTCTATATCACAGTTTTAGTTTATAAAATGTTAACATACCGGTAGTCACATACACTTTACACTTGCATGGATTGTCTTCCGTGGCAAACAGCACATGTTTATATGTAGCCTGTAAGTGAAGCACTGTGGCAGACTCTCTGTGGAATGTTTTGTAACACACTCCCACTTATGACTTATGACACTTAATGTCACGGCACCTCCACGCAAAACACGCAACTTGAATGGAAGTGGGTAGAGAGAGCGTGCACTATAAGTCATGGTTAAAGGAGGCCCGCTGACAGCTCTTGTTTACAGCAGAAAGACTTTTACAAGTAATCTGCCATGAAACAAATTTGAAACCTAAAAATGTAGCGTTTTCAAAATGCAATGACTAGAAAGAAAAGGAAGAACTTTATAATAAGCTTTTGTATAAAGAAGTTTTCAGCTGTATCAATAATCATTTTTATGGCTATATTCAGACTATAAGAGAACGTTTTCTCCTCACTGCTTAAAAACTAATAGTGAATGGACTGCAGTATGTTTATTACTGCAGCTCAACTGTTAAAAGCAATCAGGCCTTACTGGCAACAGAGCACAAAAAAATCAGGGCCAGAAAGAAAAAAGAGATGAAAGAAAAGAAGATGAAAGAAAAAAAAATTGGAGTCCAGGGACAGCAGAGAACGAGAGTGAATAGTTCAGCCTTTTCAAGCTGGATTTCTATGAAGATAGATAAAGGACTGTTCAGTAATGCCCCAACTGCTTGTTTTAGGCAAGTGGTGTCATAAAAGAACTGACTTTTGAAATAAAAATAACTGAGAAGTTTTTACAGAGCCCGTGGACTGATGGTGTAAAACTATTAGATGTCTAGGAGGGAGAGAAATGGTACAAAAAACTTGTAGATGCTTCTCAGCATCTACAAGATGTGCAAGTAAGCAACAGCTTCCCAGTTTTCCACAACTGTTTCATTTCCAGGTTATAACTTTACCTGCCAGTGTTCCTGTCACTGGATGTTTATACCTGGGTTATGCAGAAGTAGGTGGAATTCTTTGACAATATTAAAAAGAAATTTAATGGGTTTAGTATTACATTATATCTCTGACAAGCTCGTTAGCCTTCTCACTCCTGTAATCTCCTCTAGCTATGGCATTTCATACACCATTGTTTATATCATTTGTATTTAGAAAAGCTCTTGTGAGAACTTACTTTATGTTAGATTTACCTTTAAGGTGGTATTTTAATAGGTTATTGTAAGGTAACATCTTCGAACCAAGGATAATTGCTTTATCGTAGTAAAAAAGCGAATACCCTTCTTCTCTTCTTCTGGTGCATTTAACCTCCTAGGACCTGTGGACATCACATTTTGGGTTATTTAGACCAAAATACTGAATTTTGCTCTACAAGGGCCTGATATCCACTTACGAGGACATTATACTGCCACTGTTCTATCAAAAATTTAAACAAATATCCTCATATGTGGCTCTTATTTTTAAACGTATGCCATGGAAGAGTTCGGGTCTTAGGAGGATAAGCAAACATTTTTCTTAAAAGCATTAGCCTAAAAGTGAGGCTAGTTTTGTACACAGATAATAATGAGGATTGTTAGTATGACTATTAATCCTGCTTCTGCATATATTGCCTCATGATTCATGCAGAAAAAACACAACTTGATAATTGGATGAGCAATTTTTTGTACACTATGCTGTGCTGCTGCTCCACCAGAGAAATGATGTAAGCACACTGCTGGTTAAACATAGTTTGAAAAAAAAAAAACCTTTGCAATGTTACCTGCCAGTTTCTCTTGTTCCCTGCTGTCAAACTAGTATCTGAATTTCATATGGGACGAAGCTTTGGCCATTTTACAATCCCAGTAAGAGAAAGAGAAAAATGTCAGGAGAGTCTAGGGGTTGTTAAGCTTGCCAGAGACCACTATCCTTTGCAAGTTTAATTCCTTTAAAATGAGTTTAGGTGTTAAATGAACCCGTACTGGAGCTAAATTAAATTCCACAGCTATCATTAGAAAGGTTTCTATTAAAGAGCCTTGTGTTGGGAAATTGGCTCCAAGAGCATCTTGGCCTGATAAAGGCAGGAATACTTCTAATTTCCTACTAGCTGCACTCATTTTGACCCCAGGGGTTCTGCAAGGCAGCAAAATAGCCCATTAATTTTGTCTGAAAGCAGACTGCCATAGAAAACTACAACAATCTGTAACAACGTCAGATGATTTGTGTGAAGGAATAATCGCACTTAGAAACTAGAAAGCGCTGCCTCCCAGTTGTGTTTCAGCTTGGCACAGAGATCCTGCATTATTAACAAACGTATGACATTCCACAATTAATTGACATTTATTGCTTTCTAAAATGCAATCCAACTCCCCACTTTTGTTACCAATGATCCATAATTAACTGCAAACACAATTTGCAAGTACTAGGGAAATAGACAGATTAGCATAACAAGCAGAGGCTAGAAATCAAATTCGCATCCCATTTTCTTGCACAGTCATAATCCCGTTTCCATGGAAAAACAAAGAATCCTTCAGATAGTACATGCAGTCTTTAAAAAACTATAATACTCAGCTTCTTTTACAGACTGTTAATTCAGTCCCAACATGAGAGGCTTTGTTCTTCCCAGTGTTAATTAATCCCTTTACACATAACTGAGTGTTGAACTAAGAAAGGATTTAAGAGTTAAAATCAGGTCTAAGATTGTTGCTTTCTTTATTGCTTTCTTTATCATCACCAAACTTAGTGCTACAGACTTACTCATTATAATTTAACATTACCCTTGGGATCCGTGGTGAAGTTGAGCAATTAAACCTATTTAGATTTTGTGAAATATTCATAGGGTGCACAAAGAATAAGAGTTTTGGAAAAGCTCAAAACAACAAAAATATTTATGTGATCCTATGCTGAAATATTATTAATAATAACATTCAAAAAGACAAACACTGTGTGATCTGAGCTCTTTTTGGGGACGTGTGAATAATTTTGTCAGTGCCTCCTAAGACTACTAAATAAATCAATGAATGTATTTTGCACATTTTGCAAATATCAACCTGCAGGTGTATTGATGTGAACCTGCCAGTTATGCTGTTGTTTGGTTTACGTAAGAAAACAGCTGGTATGAGATCAGGAAACCGTGGTATTATGACTAGGGGATGAGGATGACTGGTTAGAATAGGTACCCCATGGTGAAGGTCAAAGAAACCAGACTTGACTATTGGAAAAGGAAATCTAGCAGTGCAGAGATTGGTATCTTGGGACAGAACCTTGAGAAGTCATTATTGCAACATGGTTTGTCACCTGAGCCATGTGTTGTTATTGCATAAAAAACGAATCCCAGTTTTCATGGATTGCAAACACACATGCTGAACTTTACACTCAAGGCAAACATTTGCAGAGAGGAGCATTGGAGCAATATATGATACACACATATCAGTTATCAAGTCTGTTGCTGTTTATTTGTTTTTTTGGTTGAATTTTGCTGTTTTAATTTTACTGATTAAGTGGTCTCCCTCCTTGAAAATGTAATTCAGTATCAATAATTAGCCTTTAAACACAATTAAAGGCATTTGCTAAGTGGAAGTGCTAGTTGGATTGAGGCCACATTATGCATATTATTATTGTATTAATATTTGTCTTTCACAAAACTGCCCACTTTCCAACTGACACACTAGTTTAAGAGGTACTTTGTCACTGCTGGATGAAAACCACACGGTGGTACCTTCTTGCTTTTTTAATGAATTGACACTGGTTATGTTGTTTGTGTTCTGCTGTTCAAGTGTGACTTGCCAATGCAGTGCCACGGAGACCCGGTTCCTTTCTGAGATAAAAAGTTATTCTGGTGCCTGCCATTGCAAATTTTTCACCAACCCCACCACACCTTACAGGTTGGACCTTATAGGCATACATTTGTTCATTTGCTTTCACTTGAGTCAGTTTGATCGAGGTTTGAACTCAAATAACCCAATTTAAGTAATGTGTTTGCAGAACCTTCCTGAAAAGTTTCACACGCACCTTCACTTATATATCAGCCAACGTCAGATGCTGGACTGAAGGTAACCAGTGGAAAAAAAATTAATTCCCACCTTCACGGGCAAATAAATTTACATTAGGCAATCCTTCATGGTTCTACAGTGTAATTTGAGCCTAATGGACACACTGAAAAATGAATCTCTATCTTGATCGATGATGAAAATAATGATTAGCTTCCTCTTCAGGTCTGCATGCTTATGGTTGTGTGGTTTAGGAATTTGAGCACTGTATTAAAAATAAAAAACTGAAGCAACGTCTATGACAGGAGTGACTTTGGCGAGTTTTGTTTGTCTTTCTCAGCCTATTCATTTTCCCCAATACTAGAACAAAGAGCGCTTTTGAACAGGAAGCACAACTCATCTGACCTCTCTAGTCCTGCCTTTGGCCCCTAGGACCAGTCTACTTTATCTAATAGAGATGTTGAGCAGAGAACACAGAGGGAAGCGAGCTTAAAGTCTCTCTGAAGAAAGAAGCAGATTATATATAGCCACTGATTAAGGCAGAGATGGGAACATGACCTACATGCATAACAACATTTTCTCTCACTTTCTGCTACAGAACAAGCCTCCGTCCAGGACCAGGACTCTACAACTGGGAGAATCACTCTAATTATAACACCAGAGTCAGATTTCAATGCACACCTCATTAATATTTCTCTCATTATTGGGTTAATAATGTTTTTAGAGGTGTGGGAGACTTGGGAGAGATGATACCTCACCAGTGAACCTTTGCTTTCAGTGCACCTGTCATGCAGGTAAAAATGACTGCTTTCATGCATTGTGTCTGGATCATGTATCAGATTATAGTTGAAACTGCTAACTCCCTTTCACACACAGTGCATGTGCTCTCAAAATAGCCGTTCCCCTGGGAGACTCATGGGGGATGAGGGGAGGATGGGGGAGAAAAAGACAGTGGGAGGGAGAAAGAGAGCGGGAGAGAGGGATTTCTCCTTCCTCATCAATCTTTCGGATCCTGTCCCACTGATGCCGGTGCCCGCGTATCCGACAGCGCCAGCGTCGGCAGGCAGCCGCAGGCAGCAGACCTTGCTGAGATTCAATCCAGATTCTTTTATCAGCCACCTGAGGTTGATTTAACACCCCTGTTCCTGGACAGTGAAAGTGGCTGATTATACAGCCAGTCAGTCCCTTTCCCCCCTCATCTCCCTCAGCTCCAGCCCATTACCCAAAACTGCTGTGCTGTGCTGTCTGGGCTCATGAAGACGTGGAGAGGGCGCAGGGAGGCAGGTCATAAACCCGACAAGATCAAAGGCAATAACTACGTATCCGTGTAAATGAATCAAAATCTGAATGTGCATATATGCTCTTTGGGGTTATAATTTAAATGCGGCTGATAAATAATTGACAGACTCAATTATTGGCTATCAACATCAAAGACTTTGATTTTTTTGTTGTTGTTGCAAAAGAAATTGGTAACTGAGTATTTTTTTTATGCAAATCTTAATGGCTTTTTAAAAAATTCCAACCCATAACATAATAGCCCACATCCAATTTTTTTGTAAAGGTGCTTGTTGTTTTGTATATTGTGTTTCTGGACTTTGTAGCAGTGTCACAGAAATATGATCGCTAACCGAATTGAATGCAGTAACCATTTCACCTTATGCTGAACTATAAGGGTACTTCACTGAATAAGTGTATTCATCATTAGAATCACCGTGTTGAAGCTGGGCATGAGCTGTGATACTCAAAAAGTTGTGTATTTCTAACGTGACAATGTGGTTGTTGAAAGATGTTGGAATAGACCTAATAAAAGACAAGTTTAGAATTTCAGTGGTTTTGAAGCTGTTTCAATCTAGGGAGAATATTCAGACCCCCCTTTGTTAATGTTTCTTTTACAACTTTGAGAAAATATGCAGGTTTAGGTTGTATTAAGGCTAAAGCTGAAATTCTATCAGAGGGTTTAGACTGAATGTTTTTTATATGGTATAAAGTGTGTGGTTAGCTAGTGTAGATGGGTGTTTGCTTGCAAGTTCAATGGTAACTTTATTGTGCCCAATGGGCAATTGATTTTCCTTATGTCCACACATGATCCAACCCCCCCTCCCCTCAAAAAACATTACCTACATTACTTAAAGATAAAAATAAAAATAAACTTACAGCAAGAAACTTTTTCATATCAATATCTGCTAAAAGCATTTTTTTGATAAATAAAAAATGGAAATACAAACTTAAACTGATTTGAAAACAAACACTTTAAATGGTTTTTACAGCATTTATAACATATAAATAATAAAACACAGACAAGCAAACATAAATGAGCGCAGATAGATTTTCTCAGAAATCAAACAGACCAGTTCAAACAGAACTCAAGGGAATAAAAAAACTGTGTTAGATAAAAGATTTTCTTCTCCAGAGCTTTTTATATGCATTGACAGATGGGATATTGGTGACCTCATCACCTGAGCATATGTTCCTTCAGTAGGTGAACAGACTGACAGGCGACAGGCAGGAGGGAACACTGCGCCTCGTGAAAGGCTGGTGAGTTTGTTCAGTTGCAGTTGTACTCAGATGTACATATTTACCCATACTAATTGAAATATAAGAAGCTTTAGAGAGTGGGGGGTGGGTGATGTACAGGCAGAAACATTTGAACTACTTTCACCTGACTTGCTTTGATTTTATAGGTGTGGGTGTAAGCTGTAAAAACAAAGGGTGTACTATACTGTGTCTTTGCTTGTTTTTTGGTTCCCCTTTTAAATATAGAGTTTTTGTTAGAAGTTTACATCATGACCTTATATATATGGTTATTTATATACGGTTAAATGTAAAGGTTATTTGGCACTTTTTTATAATTTCTTTAAACTGTTCTTCTTTCAGGGTGGATTAGCTGTACAGCATACATTTTCAATGACTCTAACAAATAATAATTGGATGCACAAGTTTGAATTTATTTTGAATTTTCTGTAATCCACACAAGTATACATACAGTCTCTGATATATACATACACCCAGTAATATAAGGTTAAATGTTCATTCGCAAGGTGCAGGTCAGATCAGACGATTTTAGTAGCCAGCAAGCCTTTGGGCATAATTCTGGCTGGATATTTGACTTGATGTAATCAGTAAAGTTTATTTAAGTTTGATAGTGTGTTGCAAAGAATGAGGTTGGGGCTTTGGGAAAGCCATTCCAAAACCTTAGTTTGTTTTATCAAGAGCATGGCCCTAACCGCACCATACTTGAGAGTTGGTACAGAGTTCTAAGGTTTAAAGCCTCACCTTTACACTTCCAAACATACCTATTGTAAGGCAATTGGCTTGTCCATATGGGCGGCAGCAAATTTCAGTCAAGCTTAAAGGTGTCAATTTGGAGTAGAATCTTCCTTTGTTGGGACCCTCTCAGTCCATGGCAATTCAAAACTTGTTTCATTGTGGACAGTAATGCTGGTATTCAAGCAGTTTGCAGTTCATGGAAGGCTTGGTAGATCCTGAGTTGTTCCTGAACATCCTAACCAATTTTCTCTCATGTGAGGGTGACCATTTGGGTGGCGATAAACTATACTTACATGCAACTGTTTGTACAGATGATCCTCAAATCTGCAGTTGGATAGAAATGGCTTCAAGCAACCTTCTCCCAACTTGTGTAGATCTATAGTTCTCCTTCTTAGAGCCTCAATGGATTCCATGGAATGTCCCATTGTTCTGAGTGTTACTCATAAATTTTGTTGGGTCATTAAAATATTAAGTGCATTGATGTCTTGTGATCTGGCACTATATAAAACTAAACTGAATGAAATTGAAATTGGTCAGTCTAGTGTGTGCAGTCAAACAAATCGCTTTCATTCAGACAAAGAGAAATTGCTAGTTGTAGTCAACTATGACCACTAACGAGAAGCTAACAGGCCTTGGCCTTGGCAAATTAAAAGACACTTTAGAACATTCAGCTCCACTTATTAAAAGTTGAAATGATTGTATGTGTATATTTGAGCCTATACGTATAGGTGACCCTGTGTGGATTACAGAAAAAACAAAATAAAGCCAAATTCTAGTTGTTTAAAGTCATTAAAGATATATGCTGTACAATCATTCCACCCTCAAAAAAGAACATTTCAAAGAAATAATTAAAAAGCCCAAAATGTCCTTGATGAGTTTGTGAATCTATTCTGATTTATGTCTACTTTATGATGTGTACATGCAGCCCACCTCAACATAGGAGAGAATGGTGAAGTGATTATGATATTACTCAAGCTGAATACAACTCTTATAATATTTTAAGATTTACTATATACTATATTATACACTATATATACAATATACAGTAAATTACACAATATAATATATTTTACAATATTGCAACGGATCTCAGTGTTACTTTGCCTAAAAGCACAGGGGACAATGACTCAGATTAAAATGAATCTTTTACTTACAGAGTCAATAATACTGAACAGATCTTTTTCAGGTAATTATACAAAACCCTATGGTATAAACTATGGTATGAACTGTATGGTATAGTTTAGCTTTATACTGATCTATACCCTGACTTTAGGGCTGTTCGATATAATGATATATATCAGATGATGATATAAAAACATCTATCGTTTCATTTTACGCTATCGTTTGTTTCGTGGTGTCGCAAAATAAACTCTTTTCATCGTTTTGATGGCGACTGTAGTGGCTATATTAATTTCGTAAAGTTCTCTCTTTCTCTTATATTTAATATAACCACACTACAGACAGACAAGCGCCTGTTTTATGCGTTGTGGTTAGCAACAACGACGGTAACAGCATCGCGTGTCCGCTTGTTTATGTTCCACATAAACCTTTCACAATAAAGCTCAAGATCCTGTTGAGACCTTTCAAAATAAACTGAATCACGTGAAAGAGCAGATTATTTACGGATGAGAATTAAAAAAGAGCCGCCAGGTGCTAAAAAATAAACCTTAGACTCAAACGTTAGAACAGGCTTTTCCCCGCAGCACGCCGCGTAATAAATACTCACAAAGAAAATGGCGGCCTTTACAACTTATGTCTAAAAATGTATCGTTTCATGCATCGGTTAAAACACTCGACTCCAGATACATGACTTCATTCGATATGCTGCAGAATTATTTCCAACAGTATCCAATGTTAGTTTTTGTAATAGGTATTGAATTTCAGCCCTTGAATTCAGCACTTACAAAATGATGCGTGTGTTTGCTTTGAACGCGCATCAATTGATAGTTTTCCCAATTACAAATAACTGTCCTTGGGTAGTGATGAGGCTCACTTTGTCAGAGCTGTAGATAGACTCTCAGTGTCACTGCCTATTGTGCATCACACATAATGGGTCTTTGTGAAAACACATTGTTCAGGTTTACAATTTACATAATGCTTTCACCTTGGCATTTGTATCCTTTAGTATGTGTGATACAAAAGAAAGCACTTGTACCACACACAGCAAACCACACAAATATTGCACAGGTAAGGTCAGGCAGCCTGTCTGGCCTTACACAGCACAGAAACTAACAGGACTATTATGGTCCATGCTTGTCTTTCGCACAATACTCTATATACAACAAAACAGAAAAAAGGCTGTTTGCCACAAGTCAAGCTGGGAAATGTCTAGTTCAGGAAGTTTTAGGTCGACTAGCAAAACATGTCATTTGACTCCTGACCAGGAATCTAACCATACTTTATTTCATTTCATTTTAGTTTAGGAAAAAGGCAGAAGCTCGTGACATTTGCAGTGTAGTTATCTGTAGTAATCTGGTGCAGCATGACAGCTCCCACACATGCTGTCCAATCCAGTATTTATGGTTTTCTCAATGACTCAATGATAAACAGCATAATTATTTTTGAAAATAAAAATTATTATGTCACTAAACATAAATATTTGTAGTTTCTAGACAATATAAATCCTGATAGACGGTAAAAAGCCATTTTTCTATAAGGTTTTAAACTCTATGTGTAAAACAAAACTTCCACATATAAATTAAAGCCATTCTTTGGTTCATCCAGCAGCACTAATATCTGCACAAACAATATCACTTTCACCAAACGGTACAATTCAAAGTCCTAACTAAAGCTAGGATATGGCTTTTGTAGTCAAATAGATAAATAACACAAATGGTTAAAGTGCAAAGTTAGTTACTTTGCTTTGAATTAGAGATGATTTCCTGTAGTGAAATCATCTCTAATGATGATTTCACTACAGTGTCTTTCATCTTGAACTCATCTAACCTTGTGCCTTCATCTCGCTGGGATGTAGGAACAGGTCATGGTCAGTCAAGCTAATGCTTGTGATTCCTCCAAATATGCCACTTTGCATTTCAGAAGCTCCCCACAAGTAGCTCTGCTAAAAGTACACTGATGGAAGCAACGGCAACCTGCACAGAGCTGATGAGCTGGGCAGCAAGTCAGACACATGAACAGCATAGAACATCTGGTCAGTTTAAAAAGAAATGTTATGGAAATGTAGACTTCATTTCAAAGAAGATCTCAGCAAGGCGGCATTTCTCTATGAGGATGGCCAACTCAATAACAAATGGTAAGCTGACTGGTCTGCAATAGGATGTTACACAAACTTTTCTGCTTAACGCTTGTTTTAGAGAATAAGAATATCACAATTGTCAGATTTCATAATTTCTTGTCTAATCTAATCAGATCATTACAGCAGACACAACCAGTGTCACCTTGTGACAGTGTCACTCTCACATGTGAGGTCTCCTGTTCTTAATCAATACAGAAAAATTAAAAGGGGAATTCGTAGTTCATAGCACCTATTAGCTTTATTCCTTGATAGGAATAAAGATCAGTGTAGGTTAAAGTAATTTAATGTTGTAAATACAATTCTTAATGTCTATTTATTAGGTTTATAAATATGTATAAATAAAAATTTATTAAGGCTAGTAGGCTACCCCCCAGCAATCGGGGCTGTACAACATAACTATATTTATCAAATGATGAAAGAAAAATGTCTATCCTTGTGGTCATTATATAAAATTATAAATTCACTACATTTACAGACATTATTGTAATAATTGGTTAAAGAATTGGTAAAATTTCAGTGAGTAAGGCATTTTTTTTAGAGTTTTTCCTTATTTTTTAAGTTGATCAAATATTGTAAAAGAGCTGAAATAATTAATGAAATGTAGAGTACATATGTATTTTTAATAAATGTTCAAAAAGTTCTCGATTCTCACTTGTTGATAATTAGAAAATACATATCTTTGCAGTCACATAAATCAAACAATGTAAAATCCAACCCATCAGTTCTAGTATAGTAATAGCATTTTTCACTGTTTCTCTAAAAAATCCAACTTATAGAAGTTTCAAAAATATTCATAATAACTGGTTACCACCAGTTATTGTGAATATTATTATCTTAAGTCCATTTTTCACAATTTATTAAATTATTGAAGACTCATATAAACTTTGTCTTTTTATCCTGAAGTTTAGAGTCCTGCATTGCTTTCACTGAAATCACATGAGGTGGGAATCTTTTCACAGTTGCTGTGGAGAGAATGAAAAATGACAGAGGCCAAAAATGTTTTCAATACATATAAAATGTAGGTATTCCTTTTAGACAGACTTAAAACGATAGGCTTTTCCTTTAACGCGTTTCCTGCTCACTTGAAAGTGATTTATAGTCAAAAATACATTTACATTACCCATGTGAGTCACAAAAACCATTAAAATTATTTTGTGTCATGTCATTTCTTTCCAAAAGCACATTTTCCATTTACATACATAGCATTATCTACAAAGAGAGCCTGAGGGAAGAATGCATTTTTAGGAATTCGTAATTATTCTTCAATTCTGCTTCTTTAATAGAGTAGTACACTCGACCAAACTTCGGGAACACTTTTAAGTTCACCTTGCCATTCATGGCACAGAATCTCAGCGAGCTCGAAGGAAAGATTAAGAGCAGAGTGGAATCATAATAAAGGTGACAGAGGATGCCTCATGGGACGCTTTGCCTCCAGGCGTACAGAGGAAAATCTCACTTTATAATGCAGTTAAATTATTTCACGCTTGCAAAGCATTTTTTAACTGAAGCTTTAGCTGTGCATACGGAGCTCCTGGTTTAGCCCCAATTAGCAAAAGGAAAATTTGTTGAAAAAACTGTAGAAAAGCTATTGTTTGTCCTCTGAAAACAATCAAACTTACTATTTATTCAAAGATGATTAGAAGTCATGCCATAAGAGTGTGGAGGTGGAAAACAGTTGTTAGTTAATTGGAGGGTTATGAATAGAACTGTTTGTTTCAATATTAGTAAAAATGTTCAAATGTTTTGGTTGTGGCAACCTAATGACATGTGGAAACTTTTTTTTCCATGAATTTACACTGATCAAAAAAGAAACTACAAGATGTGGCTCTGCATGAGCTGTACATCCCTTGCACAAATACAAATCTATTATCTGAGCATCTACTTGTGTATTGCATGTGTTCAAACAGTGTCTTCTTATTTGGAGAGCTCTAACTAAGGCAAACAAAACGCCATGAATGTTTGTGCTGATAGATAAATGCTACACTCCCCACCATTAATCACACTGGCAGTTTCAAATAAGCTGTAGCGTACTGAAGTATGGGGGAAGGCTGTCTTAATGCTCATTTGAAATTCAAAGTGGTTTTCATAAATTATTCAGTTTATTAAAATCATAAGCAACTCTGTTATAATTCCACAAACAAAAATACACATATACCACAACGTGTAACTGTGTGTGAATGCATTTACCTGTGTCAGTGTGCGTGTGTGGGGGTTGCATATGTCTATTACTCACCCCAGCGTCGTCATGGTGACAATAGTGTACCAGAATGAAGCTGGGATGCTGGTGAACTTGCTGGAGCTGGAGCCCTTCTCTGCATAAAACATGACCGTGGCAAAGATGATGATGGCCATGGTGAGTGAGAAGAGGAGGAAGCCCAGCTCCGAAGCGCAGCTCTTGAGTGTATAACCCAGGATCCGCAGGCCTTGCGAGTGGCGGGAGAACTTGAAGATACGAAACACTCGAAACACACGCAGTGTCACGAAGGCGCCGCTGACATCCTCGTTGTTGGTCATCACTAGACCAATATAATATGGCAAGATAGCCACCACGTCGATGATGCTCATCACAGAGCGCATGAAGCGGTAACGACTAGGTGCGGCAAACAAGCGCAACAGATACTCCACGGTGAAAATCATAACACAGGCGGTGTCCATGCAGAAGAACGCAACAGTGTAGCGTTCACCACATGGCATGTCTTTCTGATTGGCAGTAGCACCACAGGGCACGGTCTCCACCACATTCGTAATGACTGAGACAGCAATGAAGAACCCAGTGACATAGTAAAAGACCAGGGCCATGGTGGAGGTGTGGGGGTTTTCAAAGGCGCGCCACATGGTCTCTCTGAAGTTCATGTTGGGCATCTTCAGGTCCATATTCTCTTCCTGATCATCCTGCAGCCGCTCTAAGTTCTCCCTCTTTCTGTCCTTGTATTCTTCATAGCAGCAGTCTCCAATGATCTCAGGTATGATGCCAAAGAAAGTCAGCTCCTCATCATAGGCCGAGATGCACTCGTGACGAGGATAATGGAGCTTTCCCGTTCGGTAAAAGTTGAGAATGCTTCTGAAGGCGTCAGGGTCCCGGTCGAAAAAGTACTCCTTGATTTCCTCGTTGTAAAAGAAATCTTTCTCAGAACTGCCCAGTAGGGTGTCTGGGTAGCGGTCCAATGTTGTTCTCCAGGTCTGAAAACGACGGCCGCTGACATTGAGGATGATAAGTTCATCTTGTTTCTTGCTGTTGTCTCTTGGCGCGATAGGCATGGGGCAGTTGGCCACAGGCATCCAGCCAATTGCTGCAGCCCTGGCAAAGGGGAGCCACGCTGCTACTCCTGTTGCCATTGTGAAGCAAAGTCTTCCACACCTTCAGACTTAACTGCCCTGAAAATGATCTGGCATCTGAAGAAGAAAACACAAAAAAGGGAATGTGGATAATTAACAGCAACACATTCAGTCTTCAACCAAATGACCAGTGCTGACCATCAAGGTGCTGTGTACCATCATGCCTATTCTACTATGAGTTTCAAAACATTTTTCCTCTCTGTTAAATCTCCTTTCACTTTCAGCAGTCTCTTGTTTAAATATCTGAAAATGTCATCTATACAAAATGCCACCTGAGCTGCTAAAAATGGAAAGAACAGCTAAAGGTGGATGTAAAAGTTTGTGTGAAATGTAAAATCTGATTTCTATGAAAAAAATAAAATGTGCACGAGTTCGACTTAGACCACAATTAATTGGTACGCATGTGAATCAAATGACTCGCCTTTTGTGTCCAAGCCTATGTCGAAAAGGAACAATTAGATGTACAATTTAACCAGCATCGGCGACAGAAACAACTATAAGGCTTCTGTTCTGAGCAGCTTCATTAACTATCCTACGGTGAAAAACAGTGACAGCCAAACCTGTTGAATCTAAATAAGGAGGAAATCTACTTCAGAGTTCTCCATGCGCTGATAACGTTACGCGGTTTTCCCTGTTAGAATTTTAAAGTACATAAATTACACAATGACCTGATGACGTTTCTTTACTGACTTGTATTACCTGGTCGAGTATAAGCAAACATCTTGTGTCCGTGCACGTTATACTCAAAACGTGACAAAAAGTGATTCTGAAACGTTCACGCCTTAGAAACACCGCTTTTCGCCTCCAGCGCACGAATCGCACAACTTCCCCAACAAACGCATTTATTCACCTGATAAATGCAAATTTCTAAATTTATATCAGCCCTTCCAAAGATAAGAACTGAATAAAAGGGTCGGCGAAAACAGGAATACTCACAGAAAAGGAGATGGAGTGGAGGAGGGAACAAAATCCCAACTCTTCCAAACCGAGTCCTCAGTTGTAAGTGAGAAAGGATGAGCTCGGATCCATCCAGCGAGCTGAGGCAGCGAGCAACACCTCTCTTCTTCACCTCGGTCGATCGGCAGACTCCCGCACCGAGCAGAGCGAAAAAACTGAAAGCAGCAGAATTAACCGCAAGACTCTGAAGAAACGGTCTGTGTCTGACGGATTCTACATCCTGCCTTCTTTGATTCCCCGTCACTGTTTGAAAAAGTGAAATGTGATGGAGAGGAGACGCACGCTTCCCTTCCTTCACCACAAAGTACAATGTACGACTCGCTCGCTGTGCCAGCTCCGTGTCATCAGTCCTCCTCCCCTCTGCCTCACTTTGCCATCATCTGTGACAGACTTCAACTCACTTGGCACTTCCAGTATGGTGGTGATGCACTGTAAAGCAGAACGTGACGTTGTGATGCAGGAAACTGGACTTGATCAATCAATCAACTTTAAATCCAATTTAAAATTTCAAGTTATGCATTTGTTTACTCATTATTATTTTTATAATCTCAAAATGAAAAATAAACCCTGTTGGCAGACAAGAAACTTCTATTCTTCTTCTATTATTATTATTATTATTAGTAGTAGTAGTAGTAGTAGTAGTAGTAGTATTATCAATAATTCCCCTTTGCACATGTTTCATGCCATGCAGGCCTAATGTTTTACACCCTGCCTTAACCTGCTTGGTACCCTTGTAAACGTTTGACCTTAACAAGTCCCTCATCTAAATGATCAAATCGTCCTTTCACAAACAAGCAAACAAACAGCTCGGAAGACTTTCTCCAGGCTGAAGAATTATAGAAACTCTGCTTTTGCCTTTTCCTGTGGAGATGAAAAAATAAAACCTTGCCTTACAGTGTCAAAGGTGTGCGCCCTCATCTCCTTTTATGAAGTCAGTTATATTGCCACTTGATGCGTTGGCATGCTGCTGACAGTTTTCTCGTGGACAAAATATTTGACAAAACAGCGCTTGTTTGGAAGGAATTTAAAAATACCTCTGTCTGTGTTGTCTGAAGAAATGTAATATACTCCCCCCCCCTTTTTTTTTTTTTACACAAATCTGCTCGAATGTATAACGGTTAGATTATTTCTCTGGCATAACTTTCATTTTGGAACTGTTCCTATACCAAATGTCAAGACAAGATTGTCAGCCAGCAGTAATTCATCGATTAAAAGTGTTTGCTGGGACATGACAGATATTCAGGTTTTTGCACTTTTAAAAAAGGGGAAAAGTTTGCATTAGAAAGCAGGAAGGGTAGCAGGAAGGTGACAAAAACACATCTAACTTTTACCTCGAATGTTGGAACGTGACTGTTGCTCAAAGCCACTTTAAAGTTTTATTTTAATTTCTTGTTTACTTTCATTTTTTATTTATGGTAGGTGACATTTTGGCATATAACTGCTTGTTAGGGATAGGACAACAACGTGTTTTGAGTTAAAATACAGCTTTTTACTAAATTAAACACACAAAGCTCAGTGTTTGTTTTCAGGTACTACTTTCCATCATGAGTACAGGTGGGACACCCGTGGTGCATATTATGCAGTGATTAACACAGCAGCTAGAGGTCACTTCACTTTAAAACATCACCATGTACTCTAGGACGTAATATTAAAAACTGCTGTCTTGTATTTTCATTTAAGCGATGTTAAATTACCTTAAAATGCATCGTGGTGTAAAGTAATAAAGTGCTGTTACATACAGTCATGTGAAAAAGACTTTTTACAGGACCCTGTGCAGCCCTTTGAAAGCCTGGGTATACCCCATGATTCAGTAGCTTGTATTGCAGCTAAACTACATTTAGCTGCAATAATTTGAAGTAATAAATTTCAGTATGACTTTAACATGCTTTAACATCATTATGGAGGAATTTTGCCCACTTTTCTTCTAAATGTTGCTTCAGTTCATTAGAGTTTGTGAGCATTTGTTTATGCAAGTCCCACAACAGCATTTTAGGCCAGTTGAGGTCTGGATTTTGAAAGGGCCATTGCTGCACCTTGATGCTTTTGCAGCCATTCTGTTGTAGATTTGCTGGTGTGCTTGGGATCATTGTCTTCTTGTATGATCCAAGTTCAGCCAAGCTTTAGTTGCTAGAGAGATTGCCTGACATTTGCCTCCTGAACACTTTGGTAGCCTATACATGGTTAACTGAATGACTCCAAGGTGACTAGGTCCCATGGCTGCAAATCAAGATTCAAATTGTCATCCCTCCACCAGAGTGCTTTGTGCTGATCTGCTCTGTATGTTTTCGTCAAGCTTGGTGCTGCGTATTATGGCAAAACATTTCCACAATGGTCTCATCTTTCTGAAGGACATCTTTTGATTTGTTAAGATGCAACCTCGCAAACCCAAGCTTTATGGCATGCTCTTTTAAGAGAGACAAGGCTTTTATTGGAAACCCTTCCAAACAAGCCATACATATTCAGACTTGTTCCAGTTGTATTGTTATGAACTTTAAGATCTAACGTACTAGCTGAGGCCTGTAGATTCTGAGATGAAGCTCTTTATTTTATTCATTGAATTTCATTCTAGGATACTGGCATACATTAAACACAATGTCGCATTTAGACCACAAACAGTCCATAAAGGAGTGTTTTTGTAATGTAACAGCCTTACTCTTTCATCCATGCTACACTACGTGATTTATAAAGAAATGATATTGGCGTTGTGAAAAACTAAAAGTCAATTACACGTTCTGAATAATGCAATATGCCGAAAGAAATCACCTTAAATTTGTGCCATTTGATGACTCATTTGATGATGAGTGGTAATTTCAAAACACATAATTTGGGCAGACTTAAAATACAAGCAGTAATGCAAAAAGTCCTCAGTAATAATCAAAACAGTGTGATGCAGTTTATTATACCTTAGTGATGCATATTCTTGGAAGAATTTTCTATTAAATCCAGACAACCCAGCTGACACAGAGCAGACTGTCCAGATATTTTTGTTGGTACATAAAAGCAAAGTACCGCATGAACAATTTAGAGTAGTAGCTAGCTAAAATCACAGGACACCTCTCATTATGATTTTTTTTAACACAGTTAATGTGAAAGAAATACAGGGCAGGATTATAATGCAGTAATCCAATTGTTAAATGCTTTTAACTATTGGTCTCTTATACTGTACAAGAGAATAACATTAATATAAAGCAGCACCAAAAACTCCGTCCTCTATAATTTTTCCTCAAATAAGCCTTCATCTTCAAACTGTGAGCCAAAGCAGAGAGGGGGTGTCAAAGGAAGCCCTACAGAGCCTCGCCATCAGCTAGGAAGAAGCAGCAATCCCCACTAGCTACTTCTATCTTACACTTTAATCCCAGGCAGCATGGTCTGAACGTATAGACGCCTCAGGGGACTGCTGGGGCTGGACGAGGAAGGCCTTTGAATGGATGGCCTTGTGTGTGGCTGTTGGAGGGGAGAGTCAGAGGGAGAAAATGAAAGGGAGAGAGAGGCTGTGTGGCTTTGGTATTAAGACAGATAGGCTATTGATGGACTCCAGTACATTCAGATATTCAGATCAAGTTCTGCCACATGATGTACAATATCATGCCCAGGATTTAAAATTTTAAGTTGCATGGATTTTTCACACAGGGGTTTGCTTTTGTTTTATCTACCATGTTATGGTGCTGTGGCACATTTGTAAACCAGTTTTCCAATTTTCCTGTATAAATCTGTAAAATTTAGTGTAAACATAGAAGTTTATGCATTGTATGTTATGTGATATGCACACCAAGTCAAATAAAATGTAGGTAAATGTGCATTATTCCAAAATCTATCACTGTTCCCTGCATAACAAAGACAAAATAAATAAATAAATTGAAACATTCAGCCTAAAAGTAAAGACTAATGCAATCCGATTGTTAAGTGATGACGTGACGAATCCTACTTCCGGGTCTAAAGTAGTCTGCGTGTAATATGGCTTTTATGTTGTTAACATGTTTAATGCTATGTATTTTCTTCTATTTGATCTCAAAAAGCTCCTAAAACAGTCAGTGATCCCTGTTGACCTCCCTCGGCTTTTATTACCGCTAATCATTTATTTAAGCTCAGTTTTTTTAAAACCTTAGGATGTAACTACAGCCCAGCCCATGCAGCAGTATATGAATGACTAACTTTGTATTGTGGATGAATTATCTCAGTTGTTCTCCTGGCTGAAGTTTGGTCCTTTTACAGCATCCTGCCATGCGATTACATTTGTTTCTGAACACCGAGAAAACTCACGGTAACTTTTATCGAGTGGAAAAAAGTTAACTTGTTTATATTATGCTAACATAGCTGTGTCGCTAGCGGTCACGTAGCACATCATTATATACCAGCCAAACTTCAGTAACCCTACAAACGTCACTGCTGTTTAGTTTTCTGTCTTCATTTATGCTGGAAGTGATAACAGAGCTGTACGTTTGAATTTGTTTCCAAAACCCCGCAGTCAGGACATGCTATATTGTATTTAGATAGAAGCTAGCGAGCTAACTCCCTGCTAACTTCTAACTCCGTTAAATGTCATAAATTCCGTTTTCATGGATGCCTGGATGTTAAACTCAATTGTTACACCTGGTAGAGCAGAACGCTGATCATTTTATTAAAGATGAAAGACTTTAGACAGTTTTTCAACTCTCAGTAATGCCATAGTGATCGTTTGATATATGGACCTGCAGCGGAGTTTAGACCCAGACACGGCTAGTGACGTCAGACTGAACAACCGGATTGTTATCATTGTCTGCATCAGAATTATATATTAATATATTAAATAATTTGACATACTATTACCTCAATCTGTCAATTGCCTGATGATTTCTCATACTCTTTACTGTGACACGTTCAAAGCTTTTGGGTGCCATCTGAACTTTAGAGAATACATTTACTAGCAATTTTTCACAGTACTTTACATTAACTAGTGACAGTAGAGACTTTCAAATATTCACCAAAATATAGGATAGCGGGAAAATGTCGTTTCAAATTAATTGTTTGGATATTTTTTTTGACAAAATTGTATTTTTGGCAATGTGCTCTTTTTTTCATTGATAAAATTGTAACAGCATATTAAGGTTTAGTTTAATCTTTGTAGTTAGATTAAAAAAATACAGGTGCATTCAGACTATATGCGTCATACGTTCCAATCTTTCACAATGACTGGGAAATATCTTAAATAGTTAATTGCCCATAAGGCTGAGTTTTGAAGGTTTTTCTCATGTCACTGTCCTTCACCTGGGGCAATGCTTGCTGAGTGCATGAGAAATATTTGTATGTCATTTAGTCTTTTTATAGCCCCTTATAAAACAGAAAAAACAATCTCTACAAGAGTACCACATTTATTTGGATTGATTTAAACTTGAGTGTGTGTGTGGCATAGTTGTTGGTGACAGATGAGCTGTTCTGAGCATTTCAGAACCTGCTAATCAGCTGCATTTTTCCCCACACAACAGAGAACGTTCTAAAAAAGAGAAAATATCCAGTGAGCATTCACTCTGTGTGGGAAAATGTGTTGTTGATGCCAGAGGTCAGAGGAGAATGGCCAGAATGCTTTAAATTGATAGGAAGTTAACAGAAACTCATTAGAACCAAGAAATACAGAAGAGCATCTCCAAATGCAGAAGAGCATCTCTAAATGCAGAAGAGCATCTCTAAATGCTAAACATATCAAACCTTGAGGCAGATGGGCTACAGCACAGGTGCCACTCATCTCAGTTAAGAACAGGAAACTCTGGATAGAATTTACACAGATTCACTAAAACGGGATAGCAGAAGATTGGAGAAATGTTGTTTGGTCTAATAAGCTTCAATTCAATTCAGATGGGAGGATCAGAATTTGTCAGAAACGACATCAAAGCATGGATCCATTCTGCCCTGTATCAGTGGTTCAGGCTGCTGGTAGGTATGATGTTGTGCGGGTTATTTTCTTCACACACTTTGGGGCCATTAATACCAACTGAGCATCATTTAAACACCACAGCCTATCTGAGTATTATTACTGACCATGTCCATCCATTTTTGACTGTGTCCCCATCGTCTCATGGCTGCTTCCAGCCAGATGAGGCACTGTTCCACATCATCTCCGGCTGGTTTCTCGAACATGGAATGAGTTCACTATACTCAAATGGCCTCCATTCAGTGCAAAGAGCACCTTTTGGGATGTGGTGGAATCGGAGATCACGGATGTGAAGCCAACAGATCTGCAGCAAATATGTGATGTTATCATATCAATATGAACCAAAATCTGAGAGGAATGTTTCCAGCACTTTCTGAATCTATGCAATGATCCGCCTCAGTACTAGAAAGGTGTACCTATAGTGGGCAGTGAGTTAGTTTCAGGTTTGCATGGACATTTTTTTTCTCTGTACTTCAACTGCTGTAGTCCACAAGGAAAATAAAAATAATTCAAGGTCTCAAACACATATGAAGTATTATGTGTGCAGAAGTCGGCTGAGACGATGGTCACGCTTGCTTTAACATACTAGAACTCTGACTTCACCTTCACGGTCAGAATACACTTGAATAAATGAAATGATTAACAATGTCATCTTCATTTAAAATGAACTATTATCACCTTACAGCCATTCTCACTGATTGTTGGTTAATAACTTATGTTTAGGAATAAAAAAAAAAGAATCATTAACATAAATAAACAGGTGGTAATTATGTTGCGTTTGAATCCAGAGAATCCAAACTGCTTAAATGAAATTATTTAATATAAAAAGTGTGACAGAACATTTTTATTCATTGCTGCAGTGATTCGAAGCTCACAACAGCATTTGAGCTTTTATCTGGACTTTTTTTTTTTAAACTAGCACAGCCTACAGCTTTTTCAGTTTTTTTGATTCTCTTTCACAGACATCATCAGTGAGAATTTTACTGCCTAAAAGGCTCAAAAACATTTATGATCTGAAAGAAATGAAAAGGAAGAAGTTACAGGACTTGTAAACATAAAGCGGCTACGTCACACATTCCCTTTAAGAACTGGTGAAGATCAAAGCAGAAAAGGGGAAAGAAGCACAAGCAACACAACTCCAGGTCAATGCAATTTTGCTAATATGTTGCAGACGTATGAATATATTTAATTATATTACTATACTTGCATTGTAGATATGTATTTGCCTTTATAGCATATTTAATATTTTGTGTATAAGCCCAGCGAATGCACGTGGAGATTAACTGTTAGCAAAATCTAGTGCAAGGCAACTTTTCTCTTGTGAGATCAATATTTTAGTGGATGGTTCCTGACAAATAATGAATAAAACTAAAACTATTCACATTAGCTTCATGAAGTGATGATACATTAGTGTTGTGTTGATAGGCTGCTAAGAACTATATCAAAGGGAAAAAATTGATTAATGCATGATTGAAGCATCAAGGATAATTGATTTTATTTTTAAAAGGGATTATTTGCATCCATTTACTTTGTGATGCCATGATGAAAACCAATAACATGATATTTTCATAGTTTACTCTGCACCATCTCACACGGCACAGCTCATATACATAATATCCCTCGATATATGACCCATGATGATTGCAAATGATTTCATTTGGACTTTCTGCCAAGCCTCAGTCCAATGAATATTAATCATGAGTACAAATGTTGTAAATATAGTGGTTCTAATGTCCCTCTTTATTTGGTAAAACCCTTTCTACAGCAATTACTACAGCCATTTAACATTCATTACTGCAAGATGCATGGTACTGTTATTCAAGATACATGCAGTGGAAATTCAAAATGGAATAAAGGCAGATATTTCTTCCTTGTTGAAGTAAAGAAACCCATTTTAATAGCTGTTAGAAAAAGAGATACAGTAGGTTGAAAGGGGGATTGAAAAAAGGTAGCAGTCAAGAAAAGGAAATAAAGGCAATGAGGTGGACATGGGCCAAAGGTGTTTTCTGATCAGTTTCAATGCATGAACAACTGGAGAAGCAGAGCAAGAAGGTAAAACATGTAGAAAAGATAGTGAAATCGTGACTATGCCAAATACAAAGATTGCATTTACAAAGGAGAGAAAGCAGCTCAGATAATCAGTTTGCTACAGAGCCAAAAAAAGAGAACAAAAAACAATGTGGGTGTGGATTAATAAATTCACAGGGACCCCAGTAGCCTTGATTGTACTTGAGTAGTCATCTTATGACTCACTTACAAAACATCAAAGCCCACCCCTCATTATCCAAAACATAAAGCCACACTACAGAGTAACAAGCATGTGAATCCCGTTCATCCAGCCTACTGCAGGGATGCAAAGAAAATGCACAATCTGAAAAGACTCATCAACTGCAGTGTTGACCAACATCTTAGGACCGACTGCTGTGTAGCAGCTGCTCATGAAAGCCCACCACTTAGAGAGAAATGATTTTGACTCTGGGAACCTCTTAAGCTTTGAGCAGCAGAGCAAATAAACACCACACAAAAATCCTGCGTGAAATTCATAACAGCCGATAGTGCACGCACAAAACAGATTCAAATCAGGTGGGGGTGGGATGAGGAATTCAAATGCAAACGCAGTACCCCGCCATAAGGATGAAATGGTGAATAGAAAGCTTTGTGGCAGAGTGTTAAAGCTTGTTTGTCAACAGCAAATGGACCCAGAAAATGCAGGTGTGTTAAAGTAACAGACAATTTAAGCAATTAGACACTAAAGCATTGATGGTAGTTGACTCTAATGGTGATGCAAATGATCCTTTCTGAAGGTTGTTTGTTTATGACATACTTCTGTGGATATTCAGTGGTAAATTTTACATTTGCATTCACTCATGTTTTTAAATTATATACAGCCTATGGAAAACCCATCAGCAGCAGGGCTGACACAGACCCATCTATTGATGCTGTAACTGTCACATGAATAACTCCAACCCACCATTTAAAGGACAAAGCCAACTTTGCAATCTGAAAGCAAATGTGTGAAGATGCAGAGCACTGCATGTTTATGTGGCGAAAAAGCCCCAGCAAAAGAGACAAAACCTACTGTACAATAGAGAAAATTAAGAGGAGATATAGTGATCCTACCATTATATTTCATTGCCCTTCAGAAAATCGCAACGTTATCGTAGTTCAGTGCTTTAATTAAAACTCTAATGAGCACACTGGATGGTCCAAGAACTCCAAGGCTGATTTATGACAAAGTTATAAATTACACAGAGTAATGAATATTTTCAATTATAGCAGTCCTGGCTGACAAAAATCATCAGCCTCAGTGCGTTCAAATGTGACAAACCTCACTCTCTGAAAGTTTAGTGTGATTTCATGTGAGAGGCACAAGAATTTTCTAATTCTTGTCTTGTATTACAGCAACATGTATGCCCACACACACGCACATAAAAACGTGCTGATAGATGAAAATGCTAAAACAGTAGGATCTTATAGCCCAACCCCCTGTTGGGTTACTAATCGTCTGCATCATAATAATATGTACCAGTTCCTCAAAAACATCAAAGCACTAAGCATTATGACTTTAAATCTCACTTTTCAAAAATGTGCTAAAATACTCAAAAATGTTGATATTAGTGTTTGAATTAGACTTAAATGCAAAATAGCAGATTATTATGTATCTACATGTTTGACACACACTGACAAACATCAGCATGTGTGCAAGATTTCATAGTTTTCTAATAGTTTTAACTATTTCACTCAATTCCACAGACGTGAACCTCATGGTGGCTCACCAGAATAAATCAGAGGAAAAAATGGATGCAAGTTTCATATTTCATGTGAATTAACCTGTATCAAAGCAGTGAGCTGACTGGTCAAGAGACCAACATTATGTTCCCTTATTGTTCAGTCATACTAGCTTAAAAATAAGTGACTGCAATCACCTTGCAACTAGTTGCCTGGTGGTCGGACTCAGACTGACTGCAAATATACAATACAATGTATTACAACAGCATTAGATAAAATCCTATGCAAACCTCTGCAAAGGCTTCCAAATATGTCAAAAAATATATAAATATAAAAAGTTACATAAAACACAAAAATATAAAAAACATACAAAAATTCTAACAGAAATTCTGCACATTTTCACATTCTGCAGGAAATCACGGCACAATGCATTCACCTAAAAATGCACTGTTCCCAGCAGTCTTTAGTGCAGTCATGACCTTTGAATAAAGAATATTTTTAAATCTTTTTGTCTGTGTTTTAATTGCTCTGAAACATCTGCCCGAGGGCAGCAGTTCAAATCAAAAGTGTCTAACTTGAGAAAGGTCTTTTATTATTTTTTCTTTTTTTTTTTTTGAGGCAGCAGGAACTGTAAGTTCTTTTGTGTAGTTACTGGGAACGGGCTGAATTCATTTTTTTCTCATCTAATCGATAACCAGTTCCTAGATTTTGATTGCCATCCAATTTACAAATGGATACAATGCCAACATGTTGCAATTGATCTGAGTTAGACTGCACCGATGTGCACTACTCACTTGCATTGCATGTCTGTGCAGTAGGGGATTGAACTACCTTGGTACTTCATGCTGTCTATATTCCTACATAAAAGCAAGGTTGCCAAGTCTTTACTGTCATTGTGCAGCAAATACGTCACTTTTCATGGAGGAATTTGGGGATTGATGTTTCATCTTAACGGGTGACTGGACCCATATGGAAAAGATATATATAAATCGTATAAAGTTTTTATCTGTCTTGTATAAAACTTGTATGAAAAGCATACAAGAGTGAAAACACATATAAGATCTCTTGAAAAATTATATAATGAAACTTGTATGTTTTGTATACTTACTAAAAATATATATGAAAGTAATGAGAAAGTAGCCACTTTCATGAGTAAATCATATATGTTTTTACTATTTCTTTTCCATATGGGGATGGACTCTGAGTATACTGATTTAATGTGAGGGTGGGAAGACACATGGCTTAAACTAATCACAGTAGACACCAGGGAAGCAAAACCAAACACCATAAACACAAGAAGAGGGGCTGACAAAATAAAACAGGAAGTAACAAAACATGAGAACATCCATACTGGGGGAAATTAGCAACTGAATACAGGAAACACAGGAAAGGCCAAGAATAAAAAAAGAGATTGTAGCATAAATCTAGGCTGGTAAGAAATGTTGTATTGCTAGATTCTGCATTGTTGATATTGACAAAAAGAGAGTGGTTGTTACCTTAATTTATGGCAAGTTTCTGACCTCTCCATAAACAGCTGTCTCTCGAATGTGAACAGGGACCGCTATCAGCTACTTGCAACCTAAAAAAGAAATTGTAGAAAAGCACAGCAACACTAACTTTTGTACTTTCTGAAACTGTCCTTACATCAAAAGGACCATCGCCGACTGAAAGTTCAAAACAAAAAGTGTGTGTTTGAAGCAGATAGAGAAAAAAAGAATGAAAGAACGCGAAAATCAAAGAAAGCGATACACTAGCGCCAGTGTTTGAACACTCTGACCAATCAGGCATGGGTCAGTGGCCATATACTCACAATGAAAAGGAAGGTATGATGTTGTGATGACATTTGAATGATATTTTCACAGACCGAGTTAATTTTAGCATGAAAGCTGCATGAATGCTCTGAACTTAATCAGCTTTAAAAGTCAAACACATAAACAACTAAAATGTATTACTTTGATGAGGGCAGTGTCGAGTTCAAATATTATCCTCTTCTCTAAAACAGCGAGCGTGGTTACTTTCCTGTCATTATCGAGTCATTTATTTAACACGGTACCAGACTATTTTGTAAAAGACTTTATTCTGTGAAACACTTACTGAGGATACATTGCTGTAATTTTACAAGATGATTTATGAATACACATTTTAATTCACACTTTACTAGAAATATGCAGCATTTTTTGCAACTGCACAAAAAATACAGTTGAAACTCACTTTACACTACTTTGTCCATGGATATTTTACCTTCCATGACTTCCCAGTACTGACTTGATGATATTACACCCAATTTGCATTGGCTATTATTATACCTCATTTATAAAAGCTCTGTCACTAACCTTATTCTGGAGCTTTAATTTCCAACTCAATTAGATTAGAGTGAAGTATGACCGAGTACTTAAAATTTTGAGACTGCTGGATTCATTTTTGGCTGTGTCCATTTTTCTTCCTTGCATGGAATGTGCAATATGAGGGAAATACCTTATCTAAATACCAACATCCCTTTGGCATTGATGCTTAAAATTAAATGTTTTAAAGCCTTGTGATGTCCTTCTGTTACTATTGTGTTCTGATTTATTTTAACTCAGTTCAGATCTTTTGGGTAAAAAACAAAACAACAAAAAAACAATAACATTTTCTCTCATTTGGCTGTCATCTTGGACTTTTCAGTGATCTTTTTACTGATGAAAATGACAGAAAATGGAGCTTATTCTAAGGATCTTTTCCATAGTGAACACTGAAATTATGGCCTGTTATCAAGACTGAAATAGGGCACTGCACAAAAATACCCACGGCAAGAGAGACATAAACAAACAATCTTCTTCAACTGGTCTGATTGTGCCTTTGAGACAATCTGTCTGGTGAGTGATAATGGCAAAGCTAGAGGTAAACACTGCACTATATGAGCAGTCACAGCCTGCCATTTCACATCGAGAAAAAGAATTACTTTACTCACCTGAGAAGTCAAATGGCATTTATTTGAGTCCAGCCACAGATTGTACTTAGCACAAAGACCTTGATGAGTTCTAAATATCTGGTGATGGTTACTTTTACTTGTTGCTCATCTTTTAAAGAGTTACAGAAAAAATATAGTTTCACATTATTTGTTAATTTCTTGGAGTATCTGCTCAGATTCTGTTTTTCTGACAGGAATATACCCCTCAAATCCCCTCAAACGGGTCTTTGATTCAGAGAGGGGTGGAGACATGCTTTGAAAGTCCTCCAGGGTTTATGTCTCTGAATCAATAGTGTCACCATTTCAACATAAAAGTGAAAAGTGCCCGGCTTTCAGAGGAATACCCCGGCAGGCTGGCAGGGATACTTCCAGCCGCTCAAAAGGTAATCTAGCCTTTGTCTATTGATTTGTCAAAGCCAAAATTGGTGGTTTGGATTGAAGGACAGAAGGGATGTATATATGTATTTTATTTTCACCCATTTAAAAATGCACATTTTAAAAAACGTCATTTTAAAAGCAACTGATTTGCATGAAACTGACTTTTTGTGTCCAAGTCAGAAAACAACAGCAAATTTCCCAGATTGAAAGTAAAGTTTGATGGAAATTTTTATAGAGAAAGTTTGTGGTCCATGACCTGGTTTCATCCATGTTTTGAAACTATCCCTGTGTCTCATGCCCCATTTACCAAGCCATGTCTGACACTCTTAATTGTGCAGTGTAGCACATGAATTTGGACAGGGTACTTAAATTCATAATTTCAAAACACGTTTTAAATGTCTTTCTCTCTCTATATATATATAGATATATTCAGCGCTTAGGCATAATATCACTAGGGATGGGAATCGAGAACCGGTACTCTACAATCAGTTCCAAATAGTTCAATTCCTTGGAATTGTTAGTCTGCTTGCCTATCAATCCAGCTTGTTTGTTCTAGTTGCACTTGCGGTACAATCAGCTGAGTTCAATTCATGTGCTGGAGGAGGAAAATAGTGGCACACTCCACGGTCTACAGCGTGGATATCGACATTGTACTTATATTGCACAAAAGGATGGGAGTGTGATGCTAAAGTGGAAACTGCATCCAGGACAGAAACACCCGTATTATGCCGCTTACCGAACTTTTGAATCTTTGCGAACACCTGCAAAGACAGTATGCTAATGCTAAGCAAGCCAAGAACCTAGCGTGATGATAAAGCTGAGTAAATGCCGACACCAGCCCAGTAGCCAGACCCTGAACTTCAACAGGTAACAAAGGCAGTGATGAGCAGTCAGCCTGCGGCCTCCGTTTCTACCTGTTCATGTTTTTAGAGTAGAATCACCGTGGTGACTGCTTTGAAGTGTCTTTGTGCTGGTTTTCACCTTTGCTTTGTGCGGTTGGCTTTGTGTTTATAACTAAATACAAAGAAAAAGATTGTGTGTTTCCTCATTAAAATAGGGATTTGTGTCGGTGTGTGGGACTGTAGCCTGTAGGTTTATATTATTGGATGGCGATTATGAAATAATGTGTTTCACATCATCTTATGGAGAAACATGAAATTAAAGAGTAGTATAACGAGTTACTTTTTCTTTGGAGTAATTAAGTAACGTACTACATTCTGTGTTATTTAGTCACCATAGGCATGCATGTCGTCGTTTTGGAAATTTGAATTATATTTGAAATGTTCTTGTGATTGCATCTTTAAAGAGTGTAAAAACAAGGACTGGTGCACATTTTTGAATTTATTTTCTCTATTTTTTTATTTTTTGCTTTTCTCTAATGCAGACACGGTCAAAATTATACACACAGGTTCAAATATACATAAATACATTATATACAAATATACATTGTAAGCTCAAGCTTACCCTTAGCTGGAAAATTGTGACTGTCCACAATGGACTGAGAGGGTGCTGATGAGGAAAGAAGCCCCAGCTCCAAAATCAACACCTTCAAGCACGACTGAAATCTATAGTTGCCAACATTCTCTGTATTATTGTACTGTCTCTACCTTACAACATAAAGCACCTTGATGTGACTGCTATGTGATTTCGCACTATATAAATAAAACTGAATTGAATTGAACTGACAAGCAAATATACTCTCTGGGAAAAACGTTTCATGGTCAGAAGAGACAAAAATGAGCTATCACAATTACAAAGGTATGTCTGAAGTAGTTAAGGTGACTCTTTGAACTCTAACAACAATCTACCTCTCTAATTGTAAGCACAATGTAGCATCATGCTCTGTGTTTTTGTTGCCAGTGGTAGTTCATTGCAGAAAGTGGATGGAATAATAAAGAGGGAGGACTATCTTGAAATTTTTCAACTTCACCATAAATCAGCTGGTTAAAACTTGGACACAGGTGGGTGATCCAATAAACTGGTTTTGACCCACTTAAAATCAACCAGTTTAAATAAAATCTACCAGTTCTGCCAAGACAGCTGGTCAAATATCCAGCCAGAGGCTTGTTAATGGCTAACAGACTGCATGTGAAAAACATGGACATGCCTCTGGGCCTGAAAAGAGAACCCAGTGCATACATGCCATAAACCTGTACTTTTCATAATAGCCAGCAAATGGCAACTTCTATGGTTAGTAGTCTTTGATAGGGTTTTGTAGTCTTACTGAATACAACATGATGTTCATTTAGTGAGTTATGCTCACCATTAAAGTAAAAATGACAAGCTTTAGATCAAGCCCACCATTATGATTATTTAAAGTCAGATCTACCCTCTGACTTAAGTCTATAATTTTTACCTTTCTAGCACACAGATAGCAAGATGGCAGCCATGAGAAGTGAACATTGTTCTGCACTCTTGTGTACACCATCCAAATAGTTGGATTTCATCTTATATAGGTATAAGTGCCTTTATCTGCTCTAATGCAAGCTGCAAGCATAACATGTGTAACATGACTAACAAGATAACTTCTTAAAATGTCGATAAATCATGAAACACATTGCGGCTGGAGCTCAGGAGGTAGAGCTGCTAATCGGAAGCTTGGTGGATGAATCCCTGGCTGCTCCCAGTCTGCATGCCAAATGTCCTTGGGCAAGATACTAACCCCAAGCTGCTTTCCGATGCATTCATCAAAGTATAAATGTGTGTGAATGTTAGAAAGAAAGCAGTTAGGTAGGAAAAAGTGTTCGCTTTCTGTACATAGCAGTCATCTTTGCATTGTATAGTATTCTGGCTTCTTTTTTTTATATTTATATTTTTCTAATATAGCTCTAATTCACCTTTTCTTTCTGTAACAAATGAATTTCCCCAGTGTGGGATTAAATGAAGTCTGTTTCTATGTCTTGTATGAGTGGGTCTGAATGAGTGAATGAGGCAAGTTGTATAAAGTGCTTTGAGCGCTCATGTAGAGTAGAAAAGTCTATATAAGAACCAGTCCATTTGCATGAAAGACTAACCCTAAAGTTTGCAGTTACAAAAAAAAGTGCAACTTTTCCCCACTTACTAGTAAGTCTAAACTGCTTAAAAACTGCAAAGGCATTAAAAACCCCTGTTATCTGCTGTGCACGAATAGAAAGACTGACAGGGATAAGGGCAGTAATTAAAAGGGCTGGGCTTAGCAAATTGTCACTTACTGTGTGCTATTTGTAAGAGGCTGAAAGAAAGGATGTGGAGGTCAGGTTTGTGGATGTAAGTTGCTTAACTGAAATGCAAGAAACTTTCCTCTTGTCACTGACCTGCAATTAAAGGTTGTGTTTATAATAATCATATGGACCATCTTTCTCCAGACTTTAACCCAACTGTAATAACTATCTGTGGATGTAGACATTTTGCACTCTAAAACTTTGCCAAAGATCATGCACAGTTTTTTGAATCATGCATTATTAACTTTCTTGCCTGGGAATAGTTTTAAACATCAAAGTTAATTTTGATTTCTGTACAGGCAGCTGCCAAATTATGAGCCCCACAGATGGACCCAATTCGGATTAAACTTTAGAATATTTATAAAACTATCACACAATCTTATCAATGTCTCCTTGAATACTGTCTAGCTCTGCAGATAAATACTTAAATGTGTAATGTGAAGCAGAAGAAGAAAGCATAACAAGCCATTCTGGAATTTTTATAACTCTGATATTTCTTATGAAGTAGATAATCTAATACACTTTTATAACATTGTTCAGAGATGTGCAAAAGCATTATATCTCCTTTTCAGTTATTATATTGAATCTGCTGAAGATCCTTTTCCATCGGCCACGAATAGAGTTGTCTAAAATGGAATAAAACAATTGTCCTCAGTATCCATCATTGAAATTCACACTGCATGCTACTTACAGAGGAGCAGACACAAGGAATTAGACTTTTGGAGAGTGTAGGAGCCATTATGTGATTAAATTACCATTCATAATTTTACTATTTTGTGCTTTTAGCCTGGATGGTTGCCTGGATAAACAGGCTGCCTCTTCCAAGAGAGATATGTGTTTTCCATATTGTACAATAATTTATTCAAATTGCATTTTTTAAGAGTTTGAGTACAATTTAAGAGCAGGAGAGAGACATGATATCTACACAGTGTCACGGTGCCCTTTTATATTTATACCTTTGATTTTAACAGATGTGTTGCATTTGGCAGCTGCAAAGAATAAACTGCTACTTCTACTTTCAATGCAGGTGAGTTCAGACTCTTTGAGGAAGAAAGACTGCGTCAAGTGTTGAAGTGAAGTATTGATCCTAGCAAACCGGGTTTAGTGAAGTCCATTTCATTAAGGGAAAACAACAATGTCTTTTAGACATCATAAACCACGCAATAGGTCACATTTTGAGTTATGAAAGCATCTTAGTTTGAGGGATATTTGACGTTAAGATGGCATTCATTCCTTTCTTGTCTTCGTGACATATTAGAGGCAATTTTTTTTTTCTGGCCTTACAGTGCCTCCCAGTCGTCATTCAATATATTTCTTTCTGCACACATTACAAAAAAATATCGCACCTTCAGGAAAATGAGCTGAGGCATATTCAGCTCAGACAGGGGCATAAAACAAGCCCCATGCTGATCAACATACTCTGGTTTATAACTCACAAGCCTTGATAACAAAGACTGCAGTGGACAGCCAAATTGATGAGGCTGGTTTGTCTCTTTGTGGAGAAAAGGCCTTTGTCAAAAAGCTGGTTCAAACGCTGATAAATCACAAACCTCCAATTGTCTCCCGTCTCTTGTAAGCCTGTGATTTGTGGCGGTCTCCCTTTTTGTCTGCTCATATTCAAGTTTATCTAAACCCAGAGACTTCTTGTTGTCTCAGCCATAAATTAGACTCGTTACATCCTTTTCCAAGTAATGTTCCCAGAGTTCATATCCAGTTATTCAAGTGAAGATACAATTAAATGGCTGTGCTAATATGAGACTTTTTACGACTTGCAACAAAAAAAAATGTCTGTAAACAACCTGCTTACATGCTGTACACAGTGACTACAGAATGAAAAAACAGTTGTTAGATGTTAAATTTCATATCCAGCTGCTGCTGCATGATTACAAAACAAAGGCTCTGGTAACCATGATGGCAGTCCGCAGCATGAAGACACATAACCCCTCTGGAGATATGCAAATTATTAATCAGGACTTCTTCAAGGTCAGGCGCTCAGGCAATTTACATTTACCATGGTCACTAGCAAAACAAATCAATTTCTAAAACTTAACCTCTTCATGCCATTAGGTGAGCTGGCAGCGGACACATGCGTGCTGGTGACAGAGTAAGTCAGTGGGGGCTACTGAGAGGCTACATCCTCCCACACTCTTGAATGTGTCCTCTGTACAGAGAATCAGATGCAAAAAAAAAAAAGTGATAGATATGGAGCAATAGATGAAAAACTAAAACTCCCACAGAAATGGGTGCCAGGCAACAGATGCTGATAACTGCTTCAGATTAGATCCTAGATTGTCATCGGCTCCCGCCAAGACTGATGCTATATTTACAGCTCCTCTCCTCTGATCGTCTGTGCCACCGTGGTGTGTCATCTCCACATTATGTCTGGCATCTACGATGGAGTGCCAGGTGTGAAATGGAGATGAAATATTCATTTTGAATACCAGCACACTTTCACTTAAGAAGGGAATAATACAGCAGAAGTAAGAGAGATGGAGGTTTTTGAAGTATATGCATTTGCGATTCAGACCGGGGCCCCAGATGTTAGGGGTTAAACATGTTTTTTTGCAGTTGTGAGAGCACTTTTAAAACATTTTCTCATGATGGAACCTGGAACTGTCACAGCTGAGCAAATGAAAATGATGTTCTTTGTGTTTCATCCAGCTATTTTGAAAGATAAAATGTGTTTTTTCTTCTTCTTTTTTTTTCCAGTGAAGAGCTAAATATCAGCCCCCGGTTTAGAATTGGATTCAGAATTTCACTGAAAGCAAGGATCTTCAAAAATGGTCTATGGATTTGACAAAAAAAACATCCTAGTCAGCAATGATGTCAAAAGAGATAAGAGAAAGAGTGTGGGGGAAGATTGGTGTGGGGGGAAAGTACAAAGGAGCATAAAGAACATGTGCTGACACCAAAATTTTGACTTGAAAGCCTTTCTTTTGAAGAAGATCCATAGGACTACCAAGTTAAAGTATAAACGTATTAAATTAACAGTTTTGTTAGCAGTATCAATGTTTTATGAAGAATACATACAGTGGGTTCCATGCTGCTACACATTAAATCACTGATGTATTACAATGTTTTTTGAGTTGCTTTGGCTTTATTCACAATATTTAGTTACTTCTGCACTCAAAATAGAAAATTTCTCATTCTTAGTCCAAGCCCCCCCATGGTACAATTAGAAAATGTACCATGGGGGGGGGCATGGCAGTCGACTGGACCAGCGCAGACATGCTGCAGGACCGGATGCGCTGTCTACACCGGCTCTCTCTTACCCTTTACCCGCCCCTGTTGCTTGTCTTGTGTTTCTATGGTGTATTGATAGTCATGTGCTTTTTGTGCTGAGGGGTTTTTTCTGTTATCAAACTGTTCTCCCACTAGGAGCTCAGTCTGAGTGGAGTTTTTTTCTCCTCCTCTTACCTCATGTAATGTATTTTCGTTGTTTTTTTCCTATCAGCCTACCTCTCTGACATGTCTCCCCAATGCGATGTTTGTGCAAAGTTGGTCAGAAGGTTCCTTTGTAAGTGTGTATGCGCCATTAGCGTGCTGCCTGCTGTAACCCTAATTTCCTTCGGGATTAATAAAGTATTCTGATTCTGATTCTTGGGGTGAAACGGCATTTCATTACACTGTATACTGTGTATATTGTTCTACTGACAATAAAGTTCTTGAATTTTGAATCTTGAATCTTGAAATGTTTTATAACATTCAGGCAAATAACATTGGTTGTATTGTACATGTGTTATAATGTTTCTTCCCTCACTGGTTTATTCACCAATATATGTATGTTCCACTATGCAAGTCTTCACATGCAGTATTGTTCATCTAACTGTCAAACTCCAGCATATCCACGGAAGAGGAAGAGGAGACAACGTATTATATAGTGTTGTGTAAAAGTTTTGAGCTTTGTGTAAAAGCTTTCATTACATAGTGTTTATGATAGGTGCCAATCAGGCTTCAGATCTAATCATTGCACAGAAACAGCTCTTACCAAAAGCACAAGTGACTGAAGATCAATAGTGATTTACAGAGTTTCAGTCTTAGTTTTACTTTCTCTCACTGCTGCTTTTGACACTGTTATTCATCACATTTTAATTTAACGGCTTCGTGATTCAGTTAGTCAGATTCTTATTTGTCTCTCATGATACCTGAAGTGTGGACGTTTTTATGTTTCAGTCAGCAGTTTGAGACATCCACAAGTAAAGATTCAACCAGGAGTTCCTCAAGATTCTGTCCCTGGTCTTTAAACTTTACATGTTCTGCTTTGGTACTATCATAAAAAAAAAATTATAATATATCCTACAATTCTTATCCAGATGACACACACTTGCACCTATTCCAGTACTGAGATCACTTTGTTAGCTCGCAGTGCAAAATAGAGAATTACTTTTAAAATCATGTTATTATTTCACAAAGCTCTCAGTGCTTTGGCCTTCCAGTACATCTTTGACTTGTGCACTCAGTCAGAGCTCTCAGGTCATCAGGTGTAGATCTTTTAAAAATTTCTTAGAATGAAGAGGTATGCTGAGGGCGCCATCGATTGTTGACGCCCTGTTCTTTGGAACAAGCTGCCTGCTGACCTGAGATCAATTACTTCTGAACCAACAGACATAAACAAGCTCGAAACTATTTTTTTAAAGTTTTATTTTGCTGTTTTTACTGCCTTAAGGAAATGGTAAACACACACATGTTTCTATGTTCTTATTTTTAGTGTTAAGCGCATTAAGTTTACATATAATGAAACATGCTATAAAAATAAATTGCCATTGCAATTACTTCCAAGGAGTCAGACTTTGAGATTTGATTTTAATGTGCCATTTGAGGAATGCTTCTCCCGGCTTTCTAATTCTTTCCAGGTTTTCCACTGGATACCATTAATTTTCAGTTCATTTCTTATACCTCACCATTTTCAGAGGACTGTTTTTGTTATTTGTTTTTTTTGTTTTTTGTTTTTGCTAAGCTTAATATGGAATCACGCATAAAAAGCCACCTAACTCATATGAACCAGTGGTGTAACTACACATATAGGGCAACTCAGCAAAGAAGCTTTTTTTTTCTTGAATCTATGGAAAATGCTAAAGTTTACAGGGTTTGATGGGCATAATAGTGCTTTTTGCACAGAGTATTCCCACAGAGTTATTACCAAAAATTTGGCATATCGCACTGTGCAATGTGTCCTTAAAAAAATAAGGAAACTGGACAAGTAGAGGAAAAAGGAGGATCTTTCAGGCCTAAGAATTATCTACAGCAGATGAACAGTATCTAAAAGTCATGTCCTTAAGAAACAGGAAGAAAATCCATCAAAGACCTGACACATAACCCAAGAGATGCACCTGGCCTTTAAGCTGATCCATCTTCTGTTCACCAAAGCCTCATCAAAAATGTCTCGATGGAAGCATGACTGTGCAGAAGTCATTTTTAAGAAAGACTGTAGTATGCCAAATAATGCAAGGACTGAACTGAAACTCAATGTCAACAGGTCTTATGGAATGAGGCAGTGAAGAGAGAGCTACAACAGTGAGTGCCTAAAGTCATCTGTAAAATGTAGTGGAGCTTTTGTCTTGCTTTTGTCAAAACTGATGGAATTATGAATGCAGAAATGTACAGTTAGAATTTGATCCACCATGCAACACCATCTGAAAAATGACTGATCAGCATGACAATGACCCCAAACACACCGGCAATTCAGTAAAAGAATACCTAAATGGGAAAACATGCAATGGAACCCTATCATGAGCCCAGACCTTCAAAAATGTTCAACAATGGTGAAGCAGTTTGAAATCCTCTTGACAGAGAATGGGACACAATGCAGCCAACATCAAAACAAGAGCATTTAATCTCCTTCAAGAAGACTGTGGATCTATTTCTGAAAAATATTTAAAATAATTAGAAGAAAGTATGGCTAAAAAAGTTCAGAAGAATAAACGTCGTCATATTTACACTTAAGCTTATTAGAATTGTATGCATTGCTTTCACCTTATATACTGTATTTCCGTGTAATTTTAAACATTTCAATAAATTGCTGCATCCATTTCTCATTTTTCTACCAATTTATATGTAAAACAAATAAAGGGATTTGCAAGGAACAATATAAAAATGTAGACAATGAATGAAAAAGATAACACATGGCTAAATGAGTGAAAGGATTGCAAGCACCGCTGCTGTTCTGTTTAATATTGCTCACAGGAGGCTTATTTTTTCATCCCTGCACATGTCTTAGTGTTGATAATCTGGGTGTTTGTTTTTTTCCGTGGTTTACTGTTTTCCATGACCACTGGAGGAAAATCCCCATAACCATCATATTATCATTCACACTGATAAACAGAAATCAGCCATCCTCAAAGTATTAATTATCTGGGTTAGTAATCATCAGTGAAATGATGAGGGACAAGACGGTTAGGAATTTAAGGAGGATAGCACGCTTCTGGAGTCACCAGTCACTCTGTCAAACTAATAAAATAACACAATGTCATTTTCTGGCAATGATTTATTAATCATAACACACACACAGGCACATGTGAAAAGCTGTAATGCGTAGTATGGCCTTGTCGCTCATTTAAATAGTTTATTAAGTGCTGGGTGATAGTGTGTCATTTGTTTTAGAGTTATATCTATAAAATAATGTACAGTATTATGTTTCCCCCTGAACTGGAGAAGTATTGTGAAATAAAAAAGTACTTAAAATTATATTCATATTCAATAAAAATACTCATTCGCTCACATTAATAGTCCAACAAAAATCATGTTATAATATTGTTGATGATTAACAAAAGTACTGTTTTTGATCAGTTCTAAATAAAAAGACCAGCACTGAGAAAATCCCTCTTGATGGTTCAATTTTAAGCCAGTAGGCTCTATACCCACTGCTTTCACAACAAAGCGGAGCTAAATGAAAACCTTTGCACACTCGGTTGTTTGTAAAAGAGAGACAAGGACACGGGACAACGGATCTGAGGACACGAATTCTTCACAGCAGCCAGTCAGCAGCCTGAACAGAGCTGGTTAATTGAGGAGCCTGAAATAGAGACATTCTATTAGGGCTGGGAAGACACCATTCACCAGCAGCCTATCAGGAGAGACAATTCTCTGACTTTGCTCTCTGTATACCCTCAAGATACTGTGAGGGGAAAAAAGAGACAGTTATTGAATAGCACAGAAATGCAGCATAGTCATAGATAGGAGCCACACTTGTGCTTTTTCTGGTATGCCCTAAAACTTCAAGCCCTTTTCTCTTTCAGCATTAGATTCAGAGTTATAGCTTAAATCCCTGTGGCCAATAATCATGAGCAGGAGTGGATCACCAGAATGACCTCTTGACAGCCATTAATGGCACTGAAAATAATAAAAGTGCTTAATTACCCATTATTCTTATCCACAGCCACAGTGAATAGCTTGTATTTTTGTTAGTATTCCTCGCATGTGTATTGGGTGATAAAGCCCCTTTTGGTCATTGTAATGTTGGCTTGCATCGTGAGAGCATTGCACTCTACTGGCAGCTATTATGTATTGCAGAATGGGCTCCAACTTTCCTCTGAGACAGTTTTCAATCTTCAGCACAATGAATAACTCACCTGATTTTTGCACACGCCATCTGGAGAGCTACGCCTGATAACAACTAAAAAAACAATAACACAGCTGTATCCCCTTTGCTATAGATTTAGAAAATCATAGACAATGTTGTCTCATTAATGAGATACAAAGAGCTATTAAAGTCTGTTTTTGAAATCACGCAAAAACACAGGGAATTTAATACCTCCAGTTTCTTCCGTCTGGGGAGCTTTAAATTCTCAAAGTTTGAAACTGGCTGTTATATTAGTTCGTCTACAGTCTGAAAACCCTTTGATTTCCCAAGTGACCTCAGCAACCCTGTGACATTTTTACCACTCTTTTCAGAAAGCACTTAGACTTACTGCAGACTCTTACAGTGACTGTGGCACCAGACAGCAGTCAATAATACTGAAATCCCACAAATCTACGAGTCTTTTGCTGGAATAACTAATATTCATGGACATATCTTAAAATTCTTAATGAGGTGATATGTGTGTGTGTGTGTGTGTGTTATATTTGTTATGTACTGTTTTAATGTGCACATCACACTAAGTTGATTTTTTTCTTTCTTTGTTTTTTTTTTGTGTGTGAAAATGACGTATTCATGCTGTCAGTTGCACAAAGTGACAACCTTTACACTTTTGCACCAAGTTTGATTTTTGAAATATTGTACTTGAGATTTTTCTGTTTATTCTACGTTTGATCCAACATAGCAGCTGTGATTCCAAATTAGATAAACAGCACAATCAAAATGATTCATGAAAATTCCCAATCCAACAATATTCATTATTGACCAATCAGGGGGGGGGGAATGCTTTATAATTAATTATTCATTTATAATGGCTGCTAGAGGGAATGTTGTTGGTTCTGTTTATTTGATGTGTTTACTTGTTTACGCTGCAGGGCAGCGCATAATATTGTCTCTAGGAGGACAATAAGTTTCAGTCCAATTCACCAACCCACTATGCAGAATAGCCCCCTCTCGAGTGTGTTAAGTATACTGCACTATTAATATTTATTTGCGCTTTTATTTCGGGCTTGCAATAGAATGTCTTCTTTAGTCTACTGTGGTATTACAGTACTGAAATAAAGATATTCTGTATTTTTTGAAGGACATAACTATTATAAGCGGAACCACATCAATGTCCACGATTTACCTGGGGAAATATTACACGCTTATTTCGAGGAGAGGACAACAAAAACTCTACTACACAAAAGCGCGATATGCCAGAGATACAAAATCACTTCGTGACTGTCTAAAAGTAAACCACGTGTAAAGACGTTCGCATGGTTTGCATGGTTGTAAGACACTCCAGAGTAAAGACAGAGGAGGAACTCGAAAAATACTAAACAAAGAAGTCCAACCAAAAACCAAGAAGTAGATCGTCACAGAATCTGCCCATTCCCGCATAATCTCGCCTCTCATTGGTCAGGACTCAGCGGCCGTTCACGCCAATTGGCGACCTCGGCCGTCGTTCAGGACGCTTCTTGGCCGTCCAGGGTTCCGCTGCGACGGGATCAGAAGACGCAAATCAAGTGAAAGAAATCTTCTGACAGGAGAAAAGTTCATGCTGGAGTTCTCAAAGACCTCCGAGGGCCTCATGAAGGTAAGAAGTCACGCTGACAGCGTTTTCTGTGTTTGCGGTATGAAGTTGTACACGATAGTTTGCAGTTTTGCACCGAGACTTTTTGTCTAAAGAAGGGAAAAAAGAAAAAAAAAACATAAAGCTTCAGCAGAGAGGGTACAGGCCGAGCCGTTTGACGTGTTTCCATTTGTGAAAAAAAGTTTAAGACTAAATATTTTTCCTAAAAAACAAAACAAAACAAACGACTTTTCAGCTCGTCATCATCATCTTGAGCTTCAGATGACCGACTGATCTTTGATAATGCTGCTCTCTGTTGCAGCGGCTCCAGTTGTTAAACGACTCTTAAATCACAGAAGAGCACACGCCGGTCTTACAACACAGAGCTGCTTAACTCGATGTAGTTCTTATTTTAAAACTATATCACCGCATGTAGGGAGGAAGCTAAGTGAGGAAGGAAGCTAAGTGGCCTGTGCAGAAATTAGGTTGGCTAACAAATCCAATTTAGTATCTAGACATGCTGCAGGAAATTCAGGAGACCTCTCGAGCTTTATTTCCCTCTAGCTGACCTCCATCTCACGTTAGTTTGTGTGGTTTCAGACTGCAAATAGGAATCTATGCGAAACTTTTATCTTTGACTAAGTATGAAATCATCTGTCAGATGAGGTTGAGTGGCTTTTGATCTGACTTCGTGTAGTTTCATGTAAAATAAATTGCTGTCTGGCATACTTTGGATAGTGTCAGTATGACAACTGGGATTTGGAAGCTTAAAAATCCTTCTTGGATTTAAAAAAAAAAAAAAAAAAGGGGGGAATTAAAAAAACTTGGCCGGAACAAGGGGAAAAAAAGGTTTTTTCGCCCCTTATACTACATACAAAAACACAAGAAGATACAAAACAAAGGCCTCTTTGCTCCAATGTTTGTTTGCAGCGAAAGTAACTGTGTGTTTTAACGAGTTTACAGTGTTGCAGACGAGGCACATGGCTATCCTGGCTTAAAACAACCACGGATAAAAAGATTATGGACACAGGGCTTTCGTCATCGGAAGTAGAGCAAGGAGAACTTGTGGGAATATTTGCATTTCCCATGCTACCACCCTTTGTTTGTATACACTAATAATTGCCAACTGTAGCTCAGGGGGATTAGGCAGAACAATTTTAAAATGTTGAGGGTCTAGAAAAGTACAGTGGCACATGCAGGCTCCTGTTGGTCCAGACTCTTCTCATAACACAGTGCACACACTTCTCACAGTGATTATGGTGGCCTGTGAAATTAGCAAGCGGGCCTGTAAACCAAAACCGAGGGAGATGTGTGTGCTGTAGTTTAATTAGCTTTTTACCCATGTGGTTAGGCCACAGGCCATGAGTTCTTCTAACGGCACAACTAAAACACTGTGCCTTCTTTGTGCGAGGACGCTGCTGTAGACGGTAAATGCAGTTCAGCAGGGTCATTTCGTTTCAATTTCTGCATACTTGTTCTCCTGTTAGGCGTCGTGTAAATGCTAAGCTTTCAAGAATGCTATTCATCTTCAGGCTTCTGTGCAACTTGCGCTGTAGAAGACTGGGAAATATTGTGGCTTTTTCCCCCCTTTTTTTAAGATATCTTGTGATGACTTTGTGATGTGGGATGGTGTGGTGACCACAAACTGCTCAGATCAGAGTGAATGCTTGTTCAGGTGTTGATTACAGTCTGGTGACAGCAAAGAGTGAGATTTTTTTAGATGCTTCAGCCACTTAACAGAAAGAATATTTCAGTTATTCAAGCTTGAGCGTGCATGACTGTTATTAGGTAGTCAGTTGGTGGAGTGTTCATCCATCCCAGACGTCCCACGTGATGATTCTGGTCTATAAAGGATCGTCAGTGCAGTGCCATCAACAGCTTTGATCTCATTTCAAAGAGAGGCCTGCTTGCATTCACTTGGGCAGAGCGTGGTTGGATGTTTGAGATGTGGACACCGCAGGGCTTGTCAGCAGTACCAACACAGCTGTGAGAACAGAGACACTACAAAGAGACCACATAACTTTAACAACAAAAAAATAACCAACTGCCATAATGTCCAATTATGATGGGAACACACAGCTGGGAAACAAAGTGATGTTATCTTTTACATGTGAAAGTTAAGTTACTCTGAGATTATCTGGTCTCTTATTGGTCTATCTACGGTCTCTTATTTGAGATCCGTGTGCTCTGATCAACACGTCCATGTTAGTGAGCAACCTTAGAAACACAGAAATTGCGCTGTTGCTAAATATTTATTGCATTTTACTAGAGAAAGTCACTGTACCTTTAAGCTATATCCAAACTAATGATCGGGTTTCCTCAAATATAAGACCGAAAAGATTTTGTATATGTTTTGCACACTAAGTCTGCTTTGTAAAATGACCCTATCCCAATATAATCACCACTAATCCACAGAAAGCTCATAAATCAGTGGGTTAGATCAGATGGCTGTCTGGATCTCTGATTTTGGGAGAATTGGAAAACAATAAGCTTTATTTGACAATGAAATGAAAGACCGAGTAACTGCAGTATTGTTATGGGAAAAAAGCAAGATTAATACTTTCCATGTGAATTTTCTTCAGTAGTAGAGTAATAATTACGCAATGTATAAATCACAATGAGCAACAAAAAACAGGCTTTCTCTTTTTATGTCTTGCCTTCACAGTCCAAACTGAACATGGAGAGTCTGAGCAAGCCAGAGTTGTTGATGCTTTTCAGCATCCTGGAGGGAGAGCTGGAGGCCCGGGATCTTGTCATTGAAGCCCTAAAGGTACCCGTCATCAGAGCTGGGAACGTTGTCGTGTTATTATAAATTCTCTGCACAAAATGTCTTTTTAATGTAAAACATTCACACCCGAGGCTGAAAAGTGACTATTCAACGCTCGTGGTTTTGGCAGTAAATCAGTGTTCAGAATGAATTCAGCAATGACAGGCTTTCACAGCAGCAATTAATTTATCCATAGAAATATCTCAAATAACTCCTGCATGCAGCCATCGCTGTTCATTTATACTGTCTGCTTAAAGGGCCATTTTGGTTTTATTTCTAACCGGTGTATTTATCCATTAATTTGGATATTATGGATCTTGGATCATGCTAAGTTTTCACTTTTGACCTTGGTGTAGAGACGTGGAAACATGAGGAGTAGCACGTATATTACCACAGCATTCATGCATTAGAAATCTTCATCCAGAATAATGTTATAACTATAAACCCATTATAATAACCGCTGTTCAAGGCTCTAGATACTAATCTATAGATACGTAGTTGAGGTGTGACTCATTTCCATTTCCCCGTCTTTGTTTGTTATTTAGAAAAACTACTACTAAAATCTTTCTACTACAGACAGGAGGACTTGATCCAAATTAGGTTGTCACAAAAAATGTGAGTGCATTTTTAGTTCAGTCTTTACCTGAACGATCTTTAAACATTAACGCTTTCATCAGATTAGCAAAAGCTGATTAGCATGAGCAAGTACTTCAAGTACAATTAAATAATGAACTGATATAATGAGCTGGCTCTGCAGTGAGTCTCTTATCCTACAAATGAACTCCAAGTAAAACTTCACTAATTTATTCTCACGCTTGTCTGTGCAGACCCCTAAAAGTCAAAATCAGAATCTTAAAGTGGAGTGACGTTAATGGGGAGCCATTGCAAATGAACTACCAATGATGGGATATGCTAATACTTAGAAGACGTAATCATGATGTCCTGCATAACCTGCAGACGTTCCAGGGAAGCTTTGTTAAGACAAGTGAGCAATGAATTGCACTAATCCAGATGTTATGAAATATAAGCATGAATAACAATTTCCAGTTCAGAGCATGACACAATGGAACTCAACTTGGCAATATTTCTTAAGCGATAAAACTAAGAGCAAAACAGAAATGAATGTGAGAATTCCAGAGTGAAAAAGGAGTCAAAAGTTACCCCACGGTTCCTAAATGAAAATTCAGCGATAGTGACAAGGAAATCTAGAGTTTCCATTACTTTAGACACATTCTGTCCAGCGCACAATCAAGAACTTCTGTTCTTTCTTTAAGTTGGAGAAAATTGTCATCAGCCATCCAACTTTTAATAGAATTCTAAGCACATATGCAAGATCATAACATTAGATATATCTTATGCCTTAAAAGAGTTAAACAGCAGAATGTCATCTGTGTAGAAGTGATAAGAAATATCCTTAAAAGTGATCAAAATGTGGTGAAGAGGGAGGAGATGTAACAGAAAAAGGAAAGATCAGGACTTTGTGGTACGCTGTAGGCAGGATGAATGGAAGAGAATCTGACCTTAGAAGTGGCCTCTGAAAAGGATGGAAAAGACAGATAGGAAGAGAAGCACTCCAAAGCATGCCCTGATATATCCATCCAGTATCTCAGCCTATCTTTATTTATCAGCAAATCATCTTTCAAAAGATGAGAGAGGGATTTGTCCATTAGTTAATGTACATAAGTGGTAGCCCAAGTAAAGAGTTATATGTAGCCTACAAAACATTTCCCCTTGCATGTCATCTAGATTTTTAGTAGCATACAGTGTGCTGCACAAGGCTATTTTCTGTGACCGTTAAGCTAAACTTTCTCTGAGTTTGCCTAATCTGAGAACTACTCTCTGTGTCTGAGAGAATGGACTAAATCTTTCTGGGCATTGTTTACGTATACCATACACTGGAGTGAATAGATGAACCAGTGAACAGTGCACATGCACTCACTTTGAACTTGCTGTTGCAGAGTTTAGACTGTCAGTTTGACGCAGAGCCACCAGCTCGGACGTTAAAATGCCTTAGGCTGGCCAATCCTTTCAATTAAAGGATTGGCAGGCTATTTTCCCCATTCCGTGTCCTTTTGCTGTACCAGCAGGCTCACATGCTTTCTCATGCTTTCTATAAAATTTTATGTTATATTAAGGATCTATTGTATTTTATTTAGATATATTTTTTAAATATAATAATAAGTGTTGTTTTGACGCAAAATCACAAATGCATGATAAATAGCGGTTAAGCAACTTCATGATGCAACATTTCTGCAAAAGACGGCTTTGCCTTTTTCAAATTTTTTAATGCTTTGCATACTTCATTCCTGCCAGTAATGTTTGCGTCTCACAGCCCTTACGCACTTGGAATTCTAGTCATTTTCGTGTTGTAAAATGTGCCATTGAAAGAACAAACTTGAGAGGAGGCAGCTTGTGGAACACTGCTGAATGTTCATGTGTTGTGTCTAGACCACATTCCTACATCTCCTCAGGGATCTGGCCATCTAAGGCAAGAAGAGTTACAGCACACTGGGTGCCTGATGACTCACTGTGAGCATGAGTAGGAGTGAACAAATAAACATTGGCCTTAACTGGAGGGAGCTTGAAGTGAATATGGCTATGCTGCCCTCATCTACACAAATTCTTAACCCATTCATCCCTTCAGTTGGACCAGTCTGACAGTTTTATGGTACTTTAATAATTATGCGATCACTAAGTTAAGGGGAAAAAAAAATTGTTTTTTCAAGGAAAAAAATCAGTATTAGTCACGCCGCCTTTAATTCCAGTCATATGCAGTTAGGATTTTTAATCATCCAGCGCTGCAGGGTTCTAGTTTTTCTAAATGAGTTTGCTAAAGTGAAAACACAAGTTCATACCTTTCTCCTGTTCTGCTCTTGAAACATGGCACCTTGGGTCTCGTCCTAACATGAAAAGTGGATTGTTATCAGAGAAATAGCACCCCCGTAACCAGATCTTCCATTGTTGTTGCGTGGATTTATGAATGGCAGTTTGTCTGTTAGATAAATGTTGTAACTGCCGTTGAAGGGACTGTCATAAACGACAAAAAAAACACCCAAAAGTTATGTGCAAAGTTCTCAGGCATTTAATTCTCTCATTTTATCTACATAAACGAGGTTGACATTTTGGGCTTTTGGTTGTCCACTGTGGATAGATTGCAACAAAATGTGATTCCCCATAAAAATTGAGTTTGAGTTTGTCTAATATTTGTACTTTATAAGAGTAACTTGTATCCATTGCTCGTTGCAGATATTAGCAAGTCTGCCAGCAGTAATTGGAGAAGTAAGGCCACTCATGTTGGTTTTATCTGATGTGTCAGTGCCACACTGTCACCGTCATGTGAGAGGTGTTTAGCTTTAACACAATTTTCCATAGTAATAAAACAGACACAGATAAACTGTATCACATGCGTGATAAACTCTTCACATATTTGCTTTTAAAAGTATAAAAACTGTCAAGTTTCATCTGTTGTCTACTTTCTCTGTGTTTTTTCCAAATCTTTTATCAGTGATTTTCTACAGGACATTGTATTGTACGGCAAGTACAGGATGTGAGGTTAATGGCGTGTTTCTTCTGTGGTACTCTATATTTAATTATGCAGAACTATCAGTGGCATTCTAACTATCTGCTGCATTTTTCCCCTTGTGACTCACTTTTGCAGCTGCTCACACTGTGGCTTTCAAAAGGAAGTGAGTCTCTGGCAACGCTTATATTTGGCACACAAAACCCTGCAGTGATCCAGTAGTCCCTTTGGTTTGGGAAAGGAATATGAGTCTTTATGTTCAAAAGGGACTCGAATATGGAAATTAGCCTTTAATTAACTGTCAGGTTCACATGGTGTGGCAGACAAGAGCTTCCAAATGAAGCTACTTCAAAATCTTACCTTGTGCTGTGTTTAGGTGCTGAAATAGGAAAGAGCACTTTTGTTTGTTGGGCTGCGATGCATCAGCTGATTAGATTCGCTATCAGATAACATAACATATTTTGCACTTCAGTGATGGATAGTGGTTTTAGATAGCCTTTTCCTTACCATAGAATGCTAATGACATGCATTAACAACATCTGACATACAGTATACAGGATTCCAGGGTGGAAAGTTATTCATAACTTTTTATTTTATCAATCTTGTCACTAACACTGCATAGCAGAAAGACTTGAGGCATATGTCAGCAAAAGATAAGCTGGATTTGAACCAACGTAGCCATGGCAAAAAGACAGCTTCCCAAGAAAAAGCACCCACAGGTTGCCAGGAACTGTTGCCAACTGACAAAGGCGTAAATAATGAAACTAGACTGTGATGCATAACAACCATGCCCTGAGTGTTTATGGGTGTTGTACATGTACTGTATGATGCGATGAATACTGTGGTAGGTGTGGGCGCTAAGTATGAAGTAGCATGAGGAATTGGGGTTTTTTCCCTTTACAGAGAAGCGATGCAGAGGAAAACAAACTCTCTCTGTGCTGAGGAAGTACACATCTGTCTGTGCACTGAAGGGCTGTGGAGGGAGAGAGAGAAGCACAGTCTGTGTTTATGAGTAAACATTTGTGTAGCGAGGGGGTGCTGTGAATTTATCAAAAAAAAAAATCCTGACAATTTAAAGGCCCGTTATCCACGTATATTAAAGTGTAAACAGTGCAGGCTGAATAATTAGACATAAACAAGGAAAGAAATGAAAACTTTTTTTTAGTTATGCATATGTTTCTAAGTAGCTTTCTCCTCTGTAAGGAATGACTTATAAATATTTTCCCTTTAAGTGTCATTTTATATGACTGACATAGGCAAGAATGGAAACTCCCATATAAGGTTTTTTTAGTCTTGGCCTGTAAAGTGACACATCAGAGCAGACAGTCACTGACGGGAACAGGAGTGGGCTGTGGGCCAGCTCTGCAGACAGATTTCGCTTTTCAGACTTCTCTTTAAAATTAGGTGATGGATGTTATTTTTAGCCCCAGTATAAACATTATTTGCTCCCTATAACATAGTCGGTACAAGAACAACAGAGTAGATGTCCTGCATAGCACAAAAGTCTGCTTCTGAGTTCCTGAATGGTGATTGGGCTTTCGATAGTGCCCACATTTGAGAGGCATTTTTGAATTCTCTCGGGCAACCCGTGTTTTCCTGTTTCACCCTCCATTCTGTTTGATCCGCCTTCACACCGTCCTCAGCGGACTAGATCAAATAACAGCTGCGAAGCCTCGCAGCCTTGTCCTGCTCGCTTTGTGCCAAATGAGCCAACATTGAGGATTGAGAAAACGATAGCCGTAAAGCTTCTGATCTCTCGTGAAATTATGTTTGAACTTTGATTTTCTGTCTAAAGCCATTGGTGAACACTCCCGGTGTTTTTCTGGAAACAACTAAGTGAACTTGAAGAACTTCCTAAAAGCAGTTAGTTTGATCTGACACTGTCATTTTAGTTCTATAGAATTGAGTACAGCATTATAAAGGATCTTGGTGTTTTTCAGCTCACGTTTTCTCCCCGCTCGATTAGCAAATGTCTATTTTGTTTTGTGAAATTTCATTTATGGCAGAATCTCTCCACAACTACTAATGGCTAATGGCACTTTTGTATCAATTATATGCAATAGTCAATTTATTAAGCTCGGTAGTTATCCACCATGATGGCTAATCTGTCAGCCACAGTGGGCTTTTTATACCACGGGACTCCTTAATAAATGCTGCCAGTGAACTGCAGCAAGATGCAAAGATTTTAATTACTTATTTTGCTTTTCTTACAGGCTTTGTAAAAGAATGGATGACTATTGCTCTGCAGGCCTTTCCACACTTTGACGACACTTTAAACCTTTCAAGTAATCTTGGTATCAGTCTTCAGGAGCTCTGTCCTCACCCTGCCAGAGCTGATACCGCTCTCTTTAATCTCTTCATCCTCTTTTGTTGAAACCTCACTAAGACACTGCTGGCTCTGCTACAGCCCTCCTCTCCCGCTCTCTCTTTTTCACTTACTTTCTCTCTCTACCTCCCTCTGCAGTACCTCTTCAGGGCAGGCCTAAAGACATCTTCTAAACCTGAAATGTGTGGCTGCTATTGTTCCTCCTTTGTCATGAGTTAAACAGAACAGGTCTCCCTTGGCCGAGGCCCAGTCTGGTGCAGCTGTCCTGCTAAAGATAGACCGACACGCGGACCATCTGTTGCTCTTTTTCCTGTTAGCGTTTTTTCTTATTTTGTTTTTTAAACATCTCCTTCTCCATCTCTCTTTTTCTCTCTTCCCCTAAGTACTGCTTCTTTACATCTTTACCATCAGTATTAGAAATGATAATCATGGTGTGCTGAAAACGGCGTTTGATTTCCTCTTTTCATGGAAGGGCAGAGATAGCAGCATGTGTTAATGTCATTGCTGCCAGAGATTAACGCTATTAAATCATTTCATATTCACACTCTGTGCTGTGGATTGATACTGTCTGCTTAAATTAATTGAGATATCTTTTTTACCGACCAAGAGAAGCATTATATACTAGAGTGGAATTCTGTTCATGAGATTGTTCTTTAGTACGGAGGCATTTTGACGCAACCAGGTAAAATGCACGAAGATTAATATTCATTCAATTTTGCAAGTATTTATTCATAAACAGAACTATTTTGACGTGATGATGGTACTAGATGAACATCAACCCCATGGTGGGTCTATTGGAGAACTTAAGAAACCGTTCATGAACACAAGAGATGTCAGCTGATAAAATTGGCTATCATATAGGGCTGTG